>NC_090745.1:33944182-34081682 GCF_036898095.1 Palaemon carinicauda
AGAGCCTGAAGGTCTACCGTACTTCTAGGCTTGCCCGTCTTCTTGGGGCAGACTACCATTCTGTGGCACCATGTCACTGGCTCTTCTACTGGCACTGGCTTGATAACTCCCATTTTGACGTCTTGGTCCAGACCGGCTTTCACGGTTACTTGCCAGTGTAATGCTACAGGAATGGGGGTGTGATGGGCTTAGCATCTGAGTCGACCATCAAGCGCATGGGTGGGCCCGCCATCATGGGGAGGGGCTGGTGGACTCCTGTGTTGAATGTGCTGGAGGCATAGAGTTCTTTCAGGTATTGTTGAATGGCCTCCCTGTTACCTTCTTTGGCTGGCATGGGGATAAACATAGGTGTAGGTGGGGGTGCCGTGCGCCGAGGACAATTGCATTGAGATGTCTTGCTATTGTCACATGTATCATTTACCGGTGTACAACTGTCTGTGGTTGCCGCACTGCACAACATCTCACCCAGTGTGGGGAAGTCCTTGGAGATAATGCCGAGATCGACGCAGTCGCTACATGACAAGAACACTGTCGGTCGAATCCGTGACGTACAGTTTGCCGAGATTTGGTTTCCGGATCTCCGGTGTGTGTTCCGCAGAATTGGACGATGGCTGCCCCTAAGATCCGGATATCTTGTTTATTCGCCGCCTACATTCTCACCGAGACTGAGAGTAAGTCCGCGGTCGTCAGGCCCATCTGCTCGATAACGTTAACCCCGACCAGACAACTTTAGCAACCGGTGTCGGCCATGGCAGGGTGTGTTGCAGGTCTTGCACGCTTGACCGGTCTGAATTCCAGAGCGAGGTAATCCCTTGCATGGATGCTGAGTCGGAGGTTTATGAATGGCTGCAGTTGAGAGTTTCACCTGAGCCATCTGTTGCACATGTTGTCATACAGGTGGTGATCTAGTGCTAGCAACTGTTCACCGTCGATCGTTCGGATGTGTGACATGGCACACAACTCTACGAATGCTGCTGTCTGTTCGTTGCATGCGTCTGTGTGAGCGGATTCGGCCGCCCATTTACTCCGACACATTCGCTCTATGTGGTTATCACGATTATATTTGCGGCACTTTCTACTGTAAGCCGGGCGCTCAGTCTTCCTGATTCGCCAGGACGCATTCTTGCCATGGCCCTTCTCACCACAGTACCCGCAAACAGCTTGTCTGCCACCGTCACTTGCATCCGTCTGACGTGCATCAACCCTGTTTACCGCGTTTTGGCGCTTGATGCGGCGATAGGAGCTGGTGACAGCCTCAGCGCCATGACTGTGGGTATCCAGCAATCGGGACGCAGACTGCTTATCAGACTCTTTCGCTTCGATGAACCTAATCCTTTCCTCCAGCGATATCTCCGGCCACTGGTCGCTAAGTAGATCCAGCTGGATGTCATGGTCGGAGATACGTCGTGCAAAGTTTATGCTTAGTTCACATATGCACCTCCTGACGTATTTGCACGTGTTTGTTTGGGTCCTCATGCGGGCGTGAAATGCCCGTATCGGTTCCTCGCGGCCCTGACGCATGTTTGAGAGAGCCGCCCGCACCACCATTGCGTTCTCCCCACGAACCACGAGGGCTTTTATCGCACTGAGCACCGCCTGCTCCGATTCGCCTACAAGGCTCCTCCCCGCAGCACTGGTGATGTCCTTGCATAGGTTCTCTTCACAACATTGAAGGAGCTGTACCACAACATCATCGCCTTCAAGCCCGGTTCCCTTTTGGTATTCACCCCCATCAAGTTAGGAAATAGTTCCACTCCCCGCTCGTGCCCGCCGGTGATATCGTTGGGCGCTTGAGCTTTTTAACCTTGGTGCTTGGCGGGTGTTATTGAGCTGCTGGGCCCTGGGCATGAGTCGTTGTGTGTGCGTTCAGGAGCGCTGCGGTAATGATTAGCTCTGTGGATGCCTCAGTTCGATAGGTGCATCCAGGCACTGGGCAACCAATGCTTTGTGGGGCCATTTTGCTGCTTATCACTGTGAATTATCTACTTAGGAACTACTGACAGAGTGAATCACTTTAACCACTGTAAACCATTTGGGTACTACTGACCTTTTGAGTCCTTTTAGCTGTAATCACGTTCTCCACAGGTTTGCGGGTTTGTTCATATCGTCGTGTAGGGACACACAATTAGGTAGATCTAGTAACAGACTTAACTTTAATACACAGCAACACTGTTCTTGACAATATCCGAATGCATTAGATTCAAGTCCGTTCACTTTTATTACGAGCCACGTTTTGTTTACCCTCAGCTCGCATAAGTCATCATATTATCACTCAGCTCGTCGCATCACTTACAATAATGTCTTTTATCAATGACTTCTCCCTCGGATCGTTTGTACTTGTATTTGGCATATAAACAATATACAAACGCGCTACAAGCGAGGGTTTATGCTCTACAATGCTCACAGAGTCACACACAGGTGACGTTCGTAAGTCATGGTTCTCTAATAATAATATGTATATATATTCATATAATATCTATGATGTATATAAAATATATATATATATATATATATATATATATATATATATATATATATATATATATATATATATATATATATATATATATATATATATATATATATATATATATATATATATATATATATATATATATATAAAATATATATATATAAAATATATATATATAAAATATATATATATAATATATATATAGGCCTATATATATAATGATATTTTGATTATAAAATAAATTTTTGAATATACTTACCCGATGAATATATAATAGCTGACGTCTCCGACGGCTCGACAGATTCCCAAAAACTCGCGAGCGATCGCCATGAAGGTAGCGGGTGTGCCCACCAGCGCCAACTATCGGCCAGATACCGCATATACATGTAAACAGCTCCAGTTCTTCTCATCCCGCTGGGTCTCTATCGGGGAGGAAGGGGGCCTTTAATTTATATATTCACCGGGTAAGTATATTCAAAAATTTATTTTATAATCAAAATATCATTTTTAAATATTAAACTTAGCCGGTGAATATATAATAGCTGATTCACACCCATGGTGGTGGGTAGAGACCAGTATCAATACAGTTTACGGCGTATATGCTTAGAGTTTTTGACAGTTATATCATAACAAAACCCAAATAAATATAGGTACCTGGTAAGGAAGCTGACTCTAACGATTACTCTGCCTTGTTAGTCCGCTTTCCTCACGAAGCCCAGCCATCCTCTCAGGATGCTGAAAGACTCCCAGGAGCTGAAGTATCCAGGGCGACAACCCATACAACAGGACCTCATCAAAACCCTTAATCTGGGCGCTCTCAAGAAATGACATTTGACCACCCGCCAAATCAAAAAGGATGCGAAAGGCTTCTTAGCCTTCCGTACAACCCAATTAAAAACATTTCAAGAGAAGATTAAAAGGATATTGGAATTAAGGGAATGTAGTGGTAGAACCCTAACCCACTACTGCACTCGCTGCAACGAATGGACCCAGTGTGTAGCAGTCCTCATAAAGAGTCTGGACATCTTTTAAGTAAAATGACGCGAATACCGACTTGCTTCTCCAAAAGGTCGCGTCCATAATACTTCGCAGAGATCTGTTTTGCTTAAAGGCCACGGAAGTTGCTATAGCTCTTACTTCGTGCGTTTTAACCTTAAGCAAGCAACGGTCTTTTTCACTCAAGTGAGAATGAGCCTCTCGGATTAAAAATCTAATAAAATACGACAAAGCATTTTTAGACATAGGCAATGATGGCTTCTTAACTGAGCACCACAAGGCCTCAGATCCACCTCGTAAGGATTTGGTACGAGCTAAATAAAACTTAAGAGCTCTAACTGGACACAGTACTCTTTCAAGCTCGTTGCCTACGATCTCTGATAGGCAAGGTATATCAAATGACTTAGACCAATGACGAGAAGGCAGTTCATTTTTTGGCCAAGAAACCAAGCTGAAGTGAACATGTGGCTTTATCTGTGGAAAAGCCGATGTTCCTACTGAAGGCATGGATCTCACTGACCCTTTTAGCCGAAGCCAAGCACACTAAGAAAAGCGTCTTGAGGGTGAGATCCTTCAGGGAGGCTGAATGTAATGGCTCAAACCTGTCGGACATTAGGAACCTTAGGACCACGTCTAAGTTCCATCCAGGAGTTGCCATACGATGCTCCTTAGAGGTCTCGAAAGACTTAAGGAGATCTTGGAGATCTTTATTATTGGAAAGATCTAAGCCTCTATGTCTGAATACAGACGCCAACATGCTCCTGTAGCCCTTAATAGTGGGCGCTGAGAGGGAGCGAACATTTCTCAGATGTAGGAGAAAGTCTGCGATTTGGGCTACAGAGGTACTGGAAGAGGAAATAGATGATGACTTGCACCAGTCTCTAAAGACTTCCCACTTCGACTGGTATACTTTGATGGTAGAAGCTCTCCTAGCTCTCGCAATCGCTCTGGCTGCCTCCTTCGAAAATCCTCCAGCTCTTGAGAGTCTTTCGATAGTCTGAAGGCAGTCAGACGAAGCGCGGGGAGGCTTTGATGAAGATCCCTTACGTGGGGCTGCCGTAAGAGATCCATCCTTAAAGGTAGACTCCTTGGAACGTCTACCAGCCATTGAAGTACCTCTGTGAACCACTCTCTCGCGGGCCAGAGTGGAGCAACCAATGTCAACCTGGTCCCTTCGTGAGAGGTGAACTTCTGCAGCACCTTGTCTAGGATCTTGAAAGGTGGAAAGGCATAAACGTCCAGGTGAGACCAGTCCAGCAGGAAAGCGTCTATGTGGGCTGCCTCTGGATCTGGAACTGGAAAGCAGCAAGTCGAGAGCCTCTTTGTCAGAGAGAGTCGCAAAAAGATCTATGGTGGGTTGACCCCATGTCATCCATAGCTTCTCGCACACAGTCTTATGCAACGTCCACTCCATGGGGATGACTTGTCCTCTTCTGCTGAGGCCGTCCGCCAAGACATTCATTTTCCTTGCACAAATCTCGCCAAAGGAGAGATGTTACATGCCTTAAATGGAGTTCCTTCTGATCCGTGGATCAAAGACCCGAGCCTTCCAGACTGTCCAGTGGAGCTCCCTAACCCAAATCCGATGCATCTGAAAACAACACATGGTTTGGGTTCTTGATCGCAAGAGAAAGACCTTCTCGAAGTCTGATGTTGCTGTCCCACCAAGTCAGACATGTCTAGACTGAGTTGGAGATTGGGAAAGAGATACTCACTAAGCCCTTCTCCTTGTTCCAATGTTTTAGGTGAAATGGGAAAGGGCATAGGTTGAGTCTCCCCAGAGAGATAAACTACTCCAGCGATGAAAGAGTTCCCACGAGGCTAGTTCAAACTCTTACAGAGCAACTGTTTTTCTCTTGCAGACTGTCCAGTGGAGCTCCCTAACCCAAATCCGATGCATCTGAAAACAACACATGGTTTGGGTTCTTGATCGCAAGAGAAAGACCTTCTCGAAGTCTGATGTTGCTGTCCCACCAAGTCAGACATGTCTAGACTGAGTTGGAGATTGGGAAAGAGATACTCACTAAGCCCTTCTCCTTGTTCCAATGTTTTAGGTGAAATGGGAAAGGGCATAGGTTGAGTCTCCCCCGAGAGATAAACTACTCCAGCGATGAAAGAGTTCCCACGAGGCTAGTTCAAACTCTTACAGAGCAACTGTTTTTCTTTTGCAAGTGATGGACTTTTAACAGAGCTTGTTCCATTCTTGCGGGAGACGAAAAGGGCCGAAAAATCAGACACTGTATCTCCATTCCCAAATAAAGAATAGTCTGGGATGGGGTACTGTAAGTTACGACTTCTCTACGTTCACTATGAGACCTAGCTCCTTGGTTAGGTCTAATGTCCATTAGAGGCTCTCCAGACAGCGATATAATGACGACGCCCTGATTAGCCAGTCGTCAAAATAAAGGGAGGCTCTGAATCCTCAAAAAATGTAGAAAGCTTGCTACATTCTGGAAGGGCCTTGTAAAAACAAGAGGAGCAGGAATGAGGTCGGAGTACAGTGCTCGACAGTGGTACATTACTTTCCCGTCCACAAACCTCAGATGTAGTTGAAAGTTTGGATGAATCGGGATGTGGAAGTATGCATCCTGAAGGTCGAGAGAGACCATCCAGTCGCCTTCCCTTAATGCTGTCAAGACAGATTTGGTAGTCTTCATCGTGAGGTTTGTCTTGACAATGAACACATTGAGCGCACTTACATCTTAAGTACTCCTGCAGTGAACGTGGCTGCCAGATCATTGGAGCCATCCCTGATAGTTTTGTTCCTGCAGAGAACGTGGCTGTCAGATCATTGGAGCCATCCCTGATAGCCTTGTTCATGCATGACATAATTGTACAGCAAAACTTCAAACGCTCGAAAAAAACTCCTAACAGGAGATGGTCTAGCTCTGAAGCCGACCATAAAATCTTGGAGCGTCTCATGGCCAGGCACCGGGGAGAGTCTATGAGGCTTGAGAAGTCTCTCTGGGCAGAGGCAGGAACTCCCAAGCCGAGAACTTCTCCCGTGTCATACCAGACGCTCGCTCCATAAGCCAGTTTAAAAGGAGGGGAAGCAAAGGCTGTCTCCCCCAAACTCCTCATGGTGATCAACCAGTCGCCTAGCAAACGTAAAGCTCTCTTAGAAGAGCGAGAGAGCACTAGCCTAGAAAACAACGGCTTCGAAGTAGCTAGGCCTAGTTTAATCTCTGACGAAGGCGAACGAGGAGCAGCAGTTACAAAATGGTCCGGACAAAGATCCTTAAAAACCATCATGATTTTCTTAAAATCCATGGAAGGTTGCACAGCCTTAGGCTCTTCCACGTCTGATAAAACGTCCAAAGGATTATCAGTAGGCAGGGGATCAGCAACATCCTCATCTGAAGGAACCTCGTCCGACAATTGATGAGTCTCAAGCAAGGAAGAGACCTGCCGTGGTGGCAATACTTGACAAGCAAAGTCCACACGCAAAGGAGCATCAGTAGCAGTCAAGGACGCTACGTCATGTAACTGCTTAAAGGACTGACCAGCAACAGCAACAGGAGCGGGAGGACGCTCGACGTCAAGTCGAGACTGCCTTGACTGCCTAGATTGAGCAGTTAAAACAACCCTTGACTGCGGTGCTTGACGCTCAACGTCAAAACAAGGCAACTGAGCTGGTTGGCGAACGTCCTGAACGTCAACACGAGCATGCGGTGGCGGCTGAACGTCAACAAGCGGCTGAAAGTCAACACGGGACTGCATCGAGTGAGGCTCCAAGTCACGTGACTGACGTGACTTTGTAACGTCAACAGGACGAGTAAAGGCTCGTTTGGGCGGCTGAAGGCCAGGATCTCGATCAGCGTAACGGCGAGGATCATCGTGAACCTGCTCAACGGTATACTCCTCCATAAGGGAGGCAAGCTTATTCTGCATATCCTGCAGGACAACCCATTTAGGATCAACGGGAGTCGGTATGGGCCGAGACGATGGTAACGTCTGTGACGGCAAAACATTGCCTTTACTGAGACTCTCGGAGCCCGTGTTACGCTTTCGTTTAGGCGGCGAGCAGTCTTCCGATGACTGCACAGGGTCAGAGCTGTCCCAATGGCTACAGCCAGGACGCTGGACTTGTCCTGAAGGGACTGACTTCCGCTTTAAGGGTCTAGAAACTTTGCTCCAAGGTTTCTTTCGCGAGAAGCCTTCGGATGACGAGGAGAAAACCGCCTCGCTCGTCTTATGGTAGGGGCGGTCTTGACGAGACACGCCCGAAACCATAGAGGGAACGTCTGTTCGTTGGTTAGAGCCTCTCGTCCCCATAAGTCCTACGACATTACTTCTCCCTGGTGCATGGGAGCTTGCAAGAGGTCTCAGACTAGGTGAACGACAAGCACGAACAGACGAACCCTCGGTCGCAACACTAAAAACACTTTGCGCACTTATCACTTTATCACTACGATTTTCTGTTTTTTGCACTTACTTCACTGATATCGTATTTTTCAATAATTTCACATTAGGCATGAATAAAACTGATTTCTACTTGAAGCACGCAATTCTCCCTTACATCAAAAGGTTATAATTGCGAAATGAGTCGTATAATGTAAGCACATTAGTACATGCAAAAATCAGTAAACATATATATCGAATAAAACGGAAATATATAAAGTTAAAAAGGATCAGTGACTGGGGAGGAGACTAAACACTAGTTCATTAAAGACTACGTTTTCAATCTCTCACCGTACAGTGCCTTGGGACGAGAATAAAAACTAAAAACGTTTTATCCTTTCTCCCCGTACAGAGACTTGGGACGAGAGTAAACTGAATCGAGAACAACGTTACTCGCTCCTAAACTCCCTTGGGACGAGAATAAAGATCGGAACGTTCTCTCTTCCTCTCTCTCTCTCCGTCTCTCTCTCTCTCTCTCTCTCTCTCTCTCTCTCTCTCTCTCTCTCTCTCTCTCTCTCTCTCTCTCTTGTCACATACAAGAGAAAAGCCCACTCACCCTTCGTCAATAAACAGGTTATTTGACCAAAGGAAAAAACTGAAAGGACTAAGAAAATGAAAATTAACAAGTTCCTTTAAATTAGTATTTAAAACACTTCAGTTTGAAAGAAGAATGAACAAAACGTCAAAATCGATTTACTCTTTCTGCAAAGTGAAACCGTGATTCTCTCTTCCTCTATCGTAACGATAGAGCGCAAACTGCGTAGCAAAAATAAACCAAACGTTAGTTCATCTTTGAAAAAAAAAAAAACAGCACGAAGACTATTCAAAGAATATCTTTCTTAAAATATTTTCTAAAAAATATTCATTTCATTTCATAACTCTTACAGAGCAAATGATTTAAACTTAACGAAAATAAAAGTTGAATGGGCTCAACGTTGTTTAACTTCGGTTTCCAAGTTAGGACCGCCTACATCTCGGACTAGGGGAGGAATAGGTAAAGGCCGCATATAAACAAAACATAAAATTTATCTTGATGTTTAGTATAAATGGAAAGCTAATCGAAGAGGCCTAATAAAGGCGGGTGAGATATAAAATATATAGAGGAAAATCTATAATTATCAACAATAATTTTTAACGTGATAAAATAATTACTAAAAGCCTAAAACACACTTCCGTACACTGAGGGAAGGGTCGGCCATCTTTACTCAATGGAAAAAAACCAGAGATAAAAAAGCAAGGGCAAAACACTTTTACTCTCCTTTCAAAAGCATTTCTTTTGAGGATAGTATTGAATAATCCAACACGGCGAAAGTAATAAAACCAAAACCAAGTACTTCACCAATTCGGTAGAAAACTCGAGGTCATAAAGGGAGTGGAATCGACTTGTCGATGAAACCGACAGAGAAGAACTGGAGCTGTTTACATGTATATGCGGTATCTGGCCGATAGTTGGCGCTGGTGGGCACACCCGCTACCTTCATGGCGATCGCTCGCGAGTTTTTGGGAATCTGTCGAGCCGTCGGAGACGTCAGCTATTATATATTCACCGGCTAAGTTTAATATTTAAATATATAATATATATATATATATATATATATATATATATATATATATATATATATATATATATATATATATATATTGTAACATAAGAAAAAAAATCTCTTATAATAAGGATTTACGAGGAGAATATAGCAGGAAATAGTGACAACCCTTTATAACGTAAAATGTATTTTAATAACAATTAGTAAGGAAATTAAAATCACAAAAAGAACATTAAACAAATTACGGACGCATTACACAAAAGCAAAGACTTGCCATACAGCACTTCATCAAGACTACTCATCACTAATCGCTGCAGTTTACAGTAGAATACCCAAGTCACAAAGCTTCACATCAGCACAACATATAATTCACTGTAGTAACATCAGAAAGTTAGTGGCAACCAACGTTACATCACACAGGAAAACGTCCAAATGTATAAACAATACATTACCCTATATTCCTTAAAAACTTGACACACTATTATAATTACTTGTTTGTTGCGACTCCCACGAAAATCATCGTTTTGAGCCTTTATATGTAATAGTTAGAATAGTAATATTACATGTTTAAAACAAATGACGTAATATGTCATGTTGGTTGGAAGAGCTAACCGTGAGATTTGCTGTAGTCATTCAAATTGTAAGCAGGATGTATACTGCTAAGTTGCCATTCTTTCTTAATGTCAACACATTGTCTCTTCGTGTGAAAGTTTGTGACGTCACCGGATGCAGGTGTCTTCCGATTCCGTCACTTAGCTAAATTAAAGCAAGTATACGATATTTGGGATATCGGTAATTTGTTGAGTTCATATCTAAACTTCACCAGAATTGGTCATGTGGACCAACACAGCTTCCTCCAGTGATGGAGATGTTTAACTCAGTTGTTTATTCACAATAAAACTTAAAAACCATTAAGATGTATTCAGTAAACCATTTAAATACATCTGAAACAACTCATACTCAAATGTGTGCTTAAGACAGTAGCACACCAATAAATGGTGGCAGCGGTTAAACTCAAAGACAGCGGTTAAACTCTAAGACAGCGATTAAACTCTAAGAATTAGAGAAATATCTTCAAGACTTCAAAATAAATAGCTGTAAAACCAGAGAATGATCTTCAAGACTTCAAAATAAAAGCTGTAATACCTGATAAAGATCTTCAAGAACTCAAAACTATCTACAAGAATCTACAATTTTGACTAAGTCCAACGGAAATGCTAACACCAACATATGTTAGTATACAAATTGAATCTTCAATCAACATCCTAGGAAACCCAAGGACTGGCGTTCAACAATTGCAAAACATATCCAGGAAGAACTACATTCAACAAGAAACTAGAACGAGACATCGCTAACAAAACATCAAGAGAGAGAGAGAGAGAGACGACGAGTCGACTTCATATAAAGCTAAGTACAGAGATTTTGTATTCATTTCAGTTTGGGCAGTGAAGTGTAGTTATCACAAGTCGTTAGTCAATTATTACTGGGGTGAGTGAATTCCTAAACTTTGTTATAAGAAACTCCGAATTCTCATTTAGAATTTTTCTTTCTTTGTGCTAATTCCTTTTTCTTTCATAAACTCTTGGGGGGAAATGTATTGGGATTAGTAACATTGTTGGGGGAATTTTATTATACATATGCGTTTACGCAGTGGCCGTCTGTACTCATATAGATATTTTGATAGGATTGAAATGGGTCAAAGAGATAGAAAAAAAAAATACAGCAGTCATGGCTCCTCCTGTCAGCCCTACCCCTGGACCTAGTGGTGTAGGCCAGGCTAATCCTCCTCCAATTGTGACGCTTGTAAATGCCAGGTCAGCAATCCTTCCTTTTCAAGGCCGTGTCAACGGGTTCTTGCCACAAAATGTGGAGTCATGGATTTCATCCGTTGATGCCCATTTAAATGCCAAACAAATCGTAGATCCTTTTGTACAATTACAAGAAGCTAAAAGTTTTATAGATTTTTCTAAGGGGGATGCGAGTGCGTATTTAAGAGGTGTTTCATTTCAGGAAGCAGTTACTTGGGATGATTTCAAAGTTAGGTTACGCGCGATCTATGGGGGTGAGGAAGCTTTGGATGTAGTGTTAACGTTACGAAATACACTTAATCAAGCCACTATGAATCGGCTTAATGTTGTTGAGAGAGCAGCTCTCATAGCTGATAGGCTTAACGAATATCAGGACATTTTAGGTAATTCCACTTGGGTTACTAACGATAATATCTCCGTGAAAGATTTTTTACGATTAATGTATTTAACTTGCATGACACTTATGTTGCCTGAAGCTTTAGTGTGGTGCTTTGATAAGAAGTTAATGCCTGCAAGTACGGAATTGGATGTCTATAAACAGATAAAGAAACACATGTCCAAGTGTCCAGATCTCGATCCCGTGTTAACTCAAGTTTTTGCTAAGAATGAAACAAAACCACAAACAGTGAACGTAATTAACAATCCAGTAGCGGGAGTGACGTGTTACACCTGCAAACGTCAAGGTCACATAAGCGCAGACTGTAGGACGAAATTTTGTTCAGTTCACAACACAGGATCACATTCTTATAGTCAATGTTACGCGCGTAAGACACAACAATATCCTAGAAATACACAGTCAATTCCACAGTCAGTTCCATATGGAAATAAAAAGAAAAATCCTCATTTTAACAATAAGAAGAAACAACAAAATGTCAATGCAGTTCAGAGTCCGAAACAAACAAACACTTCTTCAAATATCGCTGAGCCTGGGCCGTCAAACCAGACCTCGCAAAGTCAGCCTAATTTTCAGAATGTGCAGAGCAAAGCAAATACCACATAGTTAACTCTAGAGGGGAAGAGAGTGATGTTGGGTCAAGGTCATTTATGTCAACATCAATAGTATTGAATAATCAATTTAATGTTTTATCAGATAATTGTGAGACAATAGATTTTCCTATGAAACACACGGCCGAATTAAGTAAAACAGTGCATGCTCCCGTAGATTTGCAACGAATTCATACAATAATAAGCCAAAATGAGTTACGGCCAACCTTATATGCTGTAAATTTAGAACACAAATCCTTTACGTTATTTTTTGACTCTGGTAGTCCACGTAATATTATGGATTTGAAGACGCATCATTTGTTGTTTTCGAACTTTCCGATTGAAAAATCAGGAATCAGACTTTCAGGTATAGGAAATAATGAATTGAACGTCATAGGCATAACTCATATTCAGTTCAGAGTCGGTAATCGCACGTTTGCCGATACATTTGTTGTAGTGAAAAACATTAATATGTATCCAGCTGTAATTATAGGATACCCATCTATGAGAAATCAAAACAATATCTTAGCTCCTGCAAAGCACGGCGTGTATATCAAAGGGAAATTCTATAAGTCTTCTAATACTTTAAAGTCAGTTTTGGATAAAAAGGAGACGACAAATGTAACCGTAACGTACGTTGAAGAACCAATAACTTGTCTCACTAATAAAGAAATAATGTACGCGACCCAGCAGAATTCTCGTTCACCCGTAATATCATCTTGCACGCAATATATCGAACCAAACATACCTTCGAATTTAATAGTGCAAATAAAGAAAACACTACCGGGATCTGAAATATTAATCCTTTCCGATACTTTGAAAACTAACGGATTGTCTGTCACACAAGCTATTTATACAGTAGGCTCACATCAGCAATGTAATATCGAAGTCTGTAATCATTTAAATAACACTTTAGTAATTCACAAAAATCAACATATCTTGGATGTAGAAGTTTATAAACATCGTATTCTTGCTGTTGCTGAAATCAATCACTCTCAATCAGTTGCGGATGAATCCTTTTTACGATCTATTAAAAATAAAATCAGTAAGGACATTCAAGACGAAGAAATTCAGCAGAAAATTTTTGAACTTTTAAATAAATATACAGATGTCTTTTCCACTACGGATGGATCCTTAGGAAAAACAGATGTGATCGAGCATCAAATAAGGTTGAAAGACAAACAGAAAATTATATATGTACCCTCGTACAGACTCCCTATGAAATTCCAGAATGAAATAAATGATGAAGTAGGTAAAATGTTAGAGGAAGGAGTCATTAGAAAATCAAATAGCCCTTATAATTTTCCTTTAATAGTTGTACCGAAAAAAGATCGAACATGGCGTATCTGCGTCGACTTTCGTCGTCTAAACGAGGAAACGATCCCTGATCGATTCCCAGTGCCATGTACTGACGATATTTTGTCTTTATTAGGTCAGAATAAATATTTTACCAGTTTGGACTTACTTAAAGGCTTTCACCAGATATCATTAGAAGAAGATAGTATCCCATACACAGCCTTCAGCACAGCCAGGGGACATTATGAATTTTTACGGATGCCTTTTGGTTTACGTTGTGCTCCTATAACATTTACAAGAATGATTAACATAGTGTTTGGAGACTTGTTAGGGGATATATTGCATGCCTATATGGATGATCTTGTAATCTTTTCCAACACCTTAGAAGAACATCTACGTAAGTTAGAACTAGTACTACAGAGATTAAGACAACATAACTTAAGGGTAAAGATTAGTAAGTGTGAATTTTTCAAAACAGAATTAATATATTTGGGTTTCATGGTGTCAAGCCAAGGTCTTAAAGTAGTCCATGATAAGGTGTCGGCTATACGTAATTTTCCCATACCTACTAATGTCAAGGGAATACAGCAATTTCTGGGTTGTAGTGGATATTACAGGCGTTTTATACGCAACTATTCAATAATAGCCGCTCCTTTAACTGATCTTACGAAGAAGGGCGTAGATTTCATATGGTCTGAGCAACATCAACAGGCGTTTAATACTTTGAAAGATGAACTGTGTAGTTCTCCTATCTTAAAATTTCCTGACTTCGGTAAGGAATTCTTCATTGCAACAGACGCCTCAGACTTAGGAGTAGGAGGGGTATTGCTTCAGCAATATGATAAACAGTTTTTCCCGATAGCTTTCTATTCTCGAAAATTGAGAACTTCCGAAAGTAAGTATGCAGTAATAGACAAGGAAGGACTAGCTATTGTTAATTCGCTAGTGCATTTTAAGTTCATAATTTAC
Source organism: Palaemon carinicauda (assembly GCF_036898095.1). Classification (NCBI taxonomy): domain Eukaryota; kingdom Metazoa; phylum Arthropoda; class Malacostraca; order Decapoda; family Palaemonidae; genus Palaemon; species Palaemon carinicauda. Next base: position 33,958,654 of record NC_090745.1, read on the forward strand.
GGTTATCCCGTTAAGGTTCTTACTGACCATAAACCACTAACAGAGTTCTTTAAAGGCTTCAATCACAGCCCTAAACGAACTCGGTGGCATTTAATCATTCAAGATTTTCGCGCAAGAATCGGGTATTTACCTGGGAAAGCAAATATCATTGCGGATGCATTATCACGCAGCCCCGTGTCATCTTGTACGGAGTCTTTAGCTGAATTAATAGATATATCAACATCCATGCCTATTGTAAAAACAATATCTGAACAAGAAGATTTAGGCTGGAGTGCTGAGTTGTTACAGACTGAGCAAAGAAAAGATCAGAAAATAGAAACAATTATAAATGCTTTGAAAGGCAATCATAAAGAAAAGGAATATATAAAGTATAAGCAGCAGAATTATGTAATCAAAGATAATATTCTGTGTAGGACTGTGACAAGGAAAACCCGCAATACACCACATGTAACTAACGACCAGGTAGTAGTACCAAACTCACTTGTTTCCACTGTCCTGAATTGGTTGCATTCAAATCCATTACATGGACACCCTGGGTTCTCATTAATGTCACAGAAAGCCAAATCATTGTTTTATTGGCATACAATGCTTACAGATATAAAAAGACACATAGCTAATTGTCGCACATGTCAGGAAAACAAAGGGCATACGAAAACACCTGTCAGCCTAGGAGCTTATCCTGTTCCCAATCAACCCTTTGAAAGAATACATTTAGATTTGTTAACAGGATTTTACGAGTCAGACAGAGGAAATAAGCACCTCTTAGTAATTATAGATGCTTTAACTCGATATACAGAACTAATAGCGCTTAAAACTAAAACTGCGATTGAATGCGCTAGGAAGTTTTACGAGTGTTACATTTGTAAACATGGAATTCCACACATGATAATCTCAGACTCGGGTGGTGAATTTAATAATCACTTTCTTACCTCATTGTGTGAATTCCTCAACATAAAGAAGATCAATACCATGATATATCACCCAGAGTCGAATGGGCTAGTGGAAAGAGCAAATAGGAAGATATTAAATATATTGAGGGTAACACTGGGGGGATCAGACCCCAACTGGGATATTGCAATACCGGCGGCACTGAGTACTCTGAATCATTCATATCATATATCAATTAAAATGTCACCGCATGAAGCATTGTATGGTACCCCAGTTAGAACACCTTTCCATGTATTAACGCCTACAACTAATCTATCAAATCCTTTAAAAGAATGTATAAATGCAAGTATAAGTCGATATGATATCCTTCGAAAGAATTTAGAAGAATCACAAATCATAATGAAAAGGAATCATGATAAAATAGCGAAACCAACTAAAACATATACCGTGTGTGATAACATCTATATTCAAATCAATGTCAGAAAAGGGCTCAACTATAAACTAACACCTAAGTTTGAAGGCCCATTTAACATTTTGGAAACATTAACGGCCAATAGGTTTAGAATTCAAAACGTAGCCCAACCCACGGATGAGAGAATAGTACCATTGTCTCACATAAGAAATTAAAAAGAAAAGAGAGGAAAAGAAGTGAGGAAAAATTTTATTTTGTGACTAAAAGTTTTCTTTTTAATACAGGAGTAATTACATATATTTTTTCTCGTTACAGGTTTCCAAGATGAATTTTTTGTTGTTGGGAGTGATATTGTTCGCTCAGACATTTTTTTCGTATGGGATGAGTTCTAAGACTAAGAATATATATTTTAAATATGGCAATATAGTTGAAAGACAAGAAGACATTTTTATTACGTCAACCAACGTAATTGTCGAAGTGCATATGCAAGCAATTTTTCTTCAAGAGAATGATGTCACTAGCTTAAGAACCGCCATTTCAAGGTTTTCTGCATCATTGGATGAGTTGCATAGGAGACATTTTCATTTGACTACTAAGAGTTTGCTTGGATCAACATTAAAAGTTGCAGAGATGCTATCTGATGACTTGAAAAATAAGACTGGAGAGACAGGATCTTTGGCTTATGACCTTTTGATGTGGACTGTAGGACACGAACAAAAAGAAAGACGGAATCCGTTCATTTATGCTGCATTAAGCATCTTTGGGTCTGTTGCAAGTTTAGGTTTAGGATTTTCCAATCGTCTTAAAATTAGTAATCAAAATAAGAAAATTGAGTTCTTGACTCATAAAGATGAATTGATTATGTCAGAACTAAGGGATCAGTTAGCTTCAATCAATAAAATTATGGATTTGTTAAATGAACATTCAGATAATATCGTTCAAATTATGGAAGTACAGGATTTGTTAGCAACATTAACGTATTATGATTCAAAGATAGATCACATACATAACAGAATTGCACATTTCATTGAGAAATCCAAGGATTATGTAGAAGCTATCACGTTAGCAACTAAAGGTGTTTTGTCGCCCCATTTGTTGCCTATACGTTACTTAAAATTAGTTCTGGAGAACGGAAAGGATAAACTAGGCTATGTTCCTTTGTTAGACGAACATAGGTTAGAATTTTATTACAGCCTAATTACAGTAAACGTAGATAATAACAAGATTAGGATTACAATTCCCTTTGATTCTTCTGATGCCTGGCAATCTTACAGGATATCACCATTTCCGACTTTCATGACGAATCACTCAAATCCAGTAATATCCAGTTTGACAGGACACGTATTGATTTCCCCAGACAAGGAAACATATACGGTCATTAAAGACTTAAATCAATTAACTCACTGTTCAGACGCAATGGATAGAAAAATATGTACAGCTGACTCATTTGAATTCCGTAAAAACTTGATGGATTCATGCGAGTTAGGTATAGTGCTAGACGGTGCTCTCTCCCATACAAGTGAAAATTGTCTGGATAAGCTTTATCCCTTTGACAATAAAGAATTCAATTGCAGACTAAATAATGGCTCGTGGATACGATACGACAAGGACGGCTTCAATGTATCATGCCCTGACGGATCCACATCCTTCAACCACATCTTCGTCGCAGCAGATGGCTGTATCGGGACTTCCCCGAATTCCATGGTGACTGGTCTACGGACAATTATCAGAGAACGAGCTTACTTCGCGAACTTCACGTGGACCTCTACAATGCCCGCACTTCCTCTCCCCTACAACAGAAGTGTGGCAAAGCGGTTGATGAAACTTACCGAAAAGGACCACCTGTCACCGACTTACAAAGAGATTCTTCACCCTATATTACTGGCTAGTTGGTTTGTAACGGTGATAATTTTTATCGCCGTGAACATCCTTGTTTGGCGTAGGTTACGGCACAGCAAGCAGCTACAAAGGAACGAGTTGAATAGCCCTGACAATACCCCCTACTTGATCCAGTTCAAAGCTGTATGAGTGGCCACCTCATTCGCTAAGGGAGTAATTTGTCAGGAAGATGTTTGTATGAAAAGCTGATTAGTACGCTAGTAATATGTAATTAAAGAAATTCTCTACATTTGCATTGTTAAAAATACATTTAAAATAACATTTAAAAAAATAAATAAAATAAAAAAGGATATAAATCATTTTTTTCTCTCGGCATCTAATAAGAATATATAAGCCGGAATGTTAAAAAAGAAAAGAGGAAAAAAAAAAAAAATATAAGATATATAACAGAATCTATGGGCATCTAATAAAATGTATCAGCCCTATATATAAATATATATATATATATATATATGTACGAAACCGTGGTACGTGTACGTACCAGGAATTCGTATTTGTGCACTAAAAATTGAGTATCTTGTTTCTGACAAAGGTAACAATTATTCTTTATCAAGTTACCGAATCATTTGTAAGTCAGAATTTATTTTGTTTTTTGGTACCATGTAATCATTTGCTAGCAATGTACCATATATATGATCTTGGTCTTATCATGCATTTTTCTTTTTGCTTTGGTAATATCTTTTTTGTATGCATTATTGTTATTATTTTTTGATGTGCCTATTTGGACATTCGTCCTCAGTTGGATATAGCTAATGTTAAACAAAGAATAATACGTATGTCCAGTCACACCTAGTAACCATGTTTCGGCTTGTTGTTAAATTTTTGTAAAAAAAAAAATTGAGATAGCTGGCCGAGCTAATGTAATAGTTAGAATAGTAATATTACATGTTTAAAACAAATGACGTAATATGTCATGTTGGTTGGAAGAGCTAACCGTGAGATTTGCTGTAGTCATTCAAATTGTAAGCAGGATGTATACTGCTAAGTTGCCATTCTTTCTTAATGTCAACACATTGTCTCTTCGTGTGAAAGTTTGTGACGTCACCGGATGCAGGTGTCTTCCGATTCCGTCACTTAGCTAAATTAAAGCAAGTATACGATATTTGGGATATCGGTAATTTGTTGAGTTCATATCTAAACTTCACCAGAATTGGTCATGTGGACCAACACAGCTTCCTCCAGTGATGGAGATGTTTAACTCAGTTGTTTATTCACAATAAAACTTAAAAACCATTAAGATGTATTCAGTAAACCATTTAAATACATCTGAAACAACTCATACTCAAATGTGTGCTTAAGACAGTAGCACACCAATATATATACCCGACTCACGCTAGACATCCATAGACTAAATATCATTTTTCGGTACACTATTCTTGGCGACTACTGCGTAGGCCAAGCGCTACTGCCATATGTTGTCTTGTATACACTTTTTTTTTCATGCAGATATCAGTTTTCAACCTTTTCTGCAATTTTACATTCAATAAATCAATATTCCTCTGCAATATATATATATATATATATATATATATATATATATATATATATATATATATATATATATATATATATATATATATATATATATATATTGTGGAGAATTTTAATTTAAATGTTTGAGTGGGAACTTAGTCCGGGAAAGTCTCCCCATGGCAGTTACACAAAGATCAACAGGGGAGGATAATGAGCACTTACACCCAGGGCACAGACACCCTGCTAATAGCTTTACCGCCACAGTTTACTAACTGTCACTCTTAAATACAAAATGGGGAAATTTTACTGTCCAGAGTCTGGGGAACTCCACACATGAAAATTAGTAATTTATGGCCTACTCTAGCTTTGTCAGGTATATAGTCATCTCACTCTTAGGCTCTGTTCCGACTCCGTCCCAGTGACCCCACTGAGATGATGGACAGGTATCTTACGTTAATGTAATTAGAGACAAAACCAAAAATGGGAGCAGTGATGTAAAGTAAAGTTTAAAAGTTTAAAGATATGGATCTTTACCTTCGAAGCAGATATATTAATACAAAGTTCCTCGCTGAAACCACTTATAGACTTACTTAGGCTTACTCCTTTCAAATATCAGGTATTCTGTCCCGTGATCAAATATTCATAATTTGCATTGAAATAAATGAGGGAGCAAAAATACAAAGGAGGTTTGATTAACCTAATTGATTTATTATACAAATTTACATTAAATGAAAAGTACATCTGAACAAAAAATAAAGGTATCAAAACAAAATGTGAAGTAATAGCAATTCAAAATAATAAAAAAATGGTTGGTTAGACACGTGGTCTGCAATAATCAATAATAAAGATATTAGCAGGGTGTCTGTGCCCTGGGTGTAAGTGCTCATTATCCTCCCCTGTTGATCTCTGTGTAACTGCCATGTGACCCAGAGACTGTGCTAGTCTCAAAAGCATAAAATTTTATCGAAACCAAAATATATACACACAATCCTACCACACAAAGTCCGAATTATGTAAAATCCAGATATTCTAAGCTAGTTAAAATTTGTCTAAGCTAAAAAATGGGGGAATAACTAAGTGGCCACTTTTGTAGAACCTGCACTCCTTGGAGGACTGTCCTTTGCCCTTTGCTGGCTGTTGACCTGGCTGCACAAATTGGTACTTTACACTCATGACTGGCTCAGCCCAAAAGTTCTCACTTAGGCAATTAAAGTTTACCAGGCTCTTCTTCTTTATCTCTCCGACTGGCAAGACTCCTCTGTGAGTCGAGTTTTGGGAAGAGGAGGGTGGGGAGGTGAGCCAGAGGTGCACGGGTTCACTGACCAGGCCGGTCAGTCGTACACGGCGACTTCTGAACGAATGGGCTGAGGTTAAAGTTGAGAGAGATCACTTCGCTTCACCTTTCCAGACAGGTGAGAGTCATCATGCGCAAGGTAACCCAGTGGAGAAGTCATATCGGGACTTTAGGACAGGGTAATATATTGTTGCAAGGAGTGCATAGGAGGCAGGATTTTGGGTAATTTTGTATATTATTACATCGTGTGACTACGCACAAGAAATATATGATTTCCTATAGCAAATAACGAGATTTAACCGATTTTGATGACCATTTCAATCGCAAACAAACAGATCAACCAATTCGGTTAGTTATAAGTTGACGAATTGGTTGATGTTATTACGGATGAAATGAATGAGAAAACTAGTTAAATCACGATATCTACTATAGGAAATCATATATTTCCTGTACGAAATCACACAATGAAATACAATACAAATGAACCATATAAATATTAACACTGTGGACATATATACTGAGTTAAAATATATAAACAACAGATGTCGGGGACGATAACATTAGCAACGTTACCAATGGTTGACAGAACTACCAACGATGACGAATGGTACACAGTGTTACCAACGGCACGATGTCTATACTAGAGGTAGAAATAAATTTTTCCATACGAAAACTAAATAATACTACCATAAAACTATTACACAATAAATAAAGAGTACCAAAAGGCCACAGAACCTAACAAACCCACCTAACCTTGCCTAGAAGTACCCCGGTCACAAAACACATATAATAAGAATGGGGGAATGACTTACCTTGATACACAGTACTACCAACGGAGACGAATGGTACACAGAACTACCAATGACACGATGGCATTACTAGAGCTAGAACTGCTAAATATCTCCTCAGATATATTCAATAATTTCTCCATATAACTGGTACGAAATATATAAAAAGTACAGAAAGGCCACAGAACCTAACAAACCCACCTAACCTTGCCTAGAAGTACCCCGGTCACAAAACACGGATAATGACTATTGAGGAATGACTTACTTTTATGAAGGAAATGTCGAAACTTGCTGGACTTGGAAGGAAGAGACAAAAGCGCACGACACTAGGGGCAGTTTAAACGTTGAGGAATAACATTGTGAGATTTAAGAAAATGGTCAACATAACCTGAATTATCAACAAAATCACCATGGAATTGAGCCACTGCTTTTAGATACGGAATGCTGCAACCGGTACAAGTTTCTATAATATGTTCCATCTCAAAATACGGGAAAAAAAACGCACTAGTAACGAAGGACGAGTAACTAGGTCAAAGGTTAAAACGGGAAAGGCAGGGGAACAATGGGTCGGAAAACAGCGCATACAGAGATAAAGGAAGGGGGGGGGGTGTAGGGAGATATCTGAATAGGCCTAGAGTGATGATTGGTTAAGGGAAAAACAACGAACAAAAGAGTGAAAACATGAATGAACTAAATACGGAAACTAGACGAAAGAAAAGTTTTATAAGACACAGAGGAGAGAAAAGGAACTAACCAACAAAAATAAATACAAACAATATAGGAAGATAAAATGGAATGAACGGTAAATAATAGTGAATGGGAATATAAAATGAGGAGATCATACCGAGAATTAACTGGATAAAAAAACTAATCCAGGGTAAGTATTTATGTGAAACCGGGAAGGGATAAAGAAATAACTCAACAAATAAAACCAATATAGGAAGGGAAAATGGAATGAATGATAAATAATATTGAATGGGAATAAAAAATGAGAAAATAACACTAATAAAAAGAGTAAAAGGGGGAGTGGAAACTCCTGCGCAGGGGGGGGGGATATATGCGCAGATCGGAAACTGATGAAACGAACGTACGTACAAATGGGAAAGGAAATAACAAAACAAATAAACCCAATATAGGAAGGTAAAATGGAATGTATGATAAATTATATTGAATGGGAATATAAAATGAGAAAATAATACGGTAATAAAAAGAGTAATAATGGAGAGAAACTCCTGCGAAGGGGGGTTATATAATCGAAGGACGGAAGGTGGGGCGAACGAACAAACGAACAAATGGGTGCTAATGTTAGCATGAAACGCTAACATTTGATCTACATCAGGTATGGAATTCTAACATTTAATCTACATCAGGCGTTGGCAGCACTGGTTACTGTATTACTACAAGAAATAACCTTTGAAACGGCTCCTCCCAAATATATCCAGGTATACTGATTTGTCTTTTTCTACGGTTATAATAAATACCAGAAAGAAATGTATAGAGAAGAAAAGGACTGAATTACGGTTATATATCGGTTCCCCAGTATGTTTTCCCCACCCAAAACCCCGAGTTCCCACTGGGGGTCCCCCATTATCGACGGATATAGATGTATATATATTTCTGTAACTATTCATTTGCGACGGGAACGAGTGTTATTTTCGAAGGGAGCGTAATTTTTCCTATAAGAAAAAGTAGTTGGAATACTAGGATACATTGAGATGTAATAATATACAATGAAACCGGATTTTGTACTAGATACTCTAGAGAAATCTTGCTGCTCTAAGGGAGTTTATAATTATAACAATCCTACCTATTCTGGCTTGCTAGAAAATAATTAGTTAATGATCAATTTGCAATGGGCTGGTGCGTTGGGCATACATCTTAAAATTAACAAACCTTAATTGATATTGAGAAATATAAGATGCATTAATTCAGCAGTATTGAAAATTATATTTAAATCAGTTTAGGAATTTAATTTCGACCCACGTAGTTTAAGGAAAGAACCAACATACGCCGGGGTTACTAAGGCCATTTGTTGTGTGTATCTACGCTGTGACATCACGAGCATGGCATACCCTACTGTCAAGTTTATTTAGTTTAGAATAGTCCTCCGGATGTTTCAGTAAAGAAAGTTTGATGTAGGAGAGAATGTTTAAGGGGTAGCTATAGTATTATTAGGAGAAAGCTAAAAATACGATTGAAAGAAGAAGAGTGAAGAAAAATTCTTCAGAGGTTTTACTTCTTTTTGGAAGGTCTAGAAAATTATATTAGGTAGTTTCACATTTGTCCAGCAGAAGAGTTTTTATTAATGGTACTGTACGGTCATTTAGAAATCCATGAATATTATATGATTTTGACAATATCCGTGGCACCATCTCAAAATTTCTGTCTGAGGACCGTGTCGAGCTTTGGATAAATAATTAAGATTTTTCACGTGTTCCAGACACCAGAATTCTTTTTCAACAGATCGGAAGGCGTACAGTAAAAAATCCTCTCTATTTTGTGTTTTTGTATACTCATCCGTTAAAACAAAATTTTTGGGGTCTAGAGATAATGGTTGTGAGTGGAACGAATACTGTCTAATGTTATATTTTATGTGGTGGAATGGAGGCTAATTTGGTACTGTTTCCTCATCATTTAGAGCAGAGGCCTCAGAATCTATTTCCTGTTTAGTTTCATCTGTCTTGTTCCCTTTCCCTTTCATTTTTTAAGTTTTGGTTTCCTTAGTTTTTGCTTCGTTTGGTGTTTGAGCATTATCTCTAAGTGCACCAGCATTTGCCTTTTTTCCTATATTCACTCTCACCTTAGCTCTACAAAGGTAACATGTATTCAGAGCTTTTATCGTTGCTAAATTTTATAAATTTACTTGATTATTTTTCATAAATTTTCTAGTTTACTTATATGAGGATTTTTGTCCACAGTGATGGTTTTCCTTCTGGAATAATTATCATAGACTCGTTTTGTTACTTTTCTGCAACAGCAGAAGAGACAACTGGATGAAGCCCCCAATACAGCAGGATCAGGTATGCAGTAAGGAAGAGGAACGCCACAACACATTTCTGCATATAAGCTCAATGTCAAGAAACGAGCAAACATCCTACCTATATATTATATAGGTTTCAAACAATTAATGTAGGACTGAAATTTGTCATCAGTGGGCATTTGGTGGTGAAATTTCAGAAGTCGGGAGATAATTTGCATAAAACATAAAGTGTAAACTGCCTTTAGTTGGTTGCATAAACACAACAAGAGGTGCAATTGACATAGAAATTAGTTTATAAATAACTTTGTTATTGAGTAACTAGTTGATTTTGTGGATTTCATTTCCCCAACCTAATTCAGGTAAGAAGTAATAATGCCCTTGGACATCGAGCATCCAGAGTAGTTTAGCATTGTTGCTGAATCCAATTCTGTTGTAAAACGATGGCAACAGTGGTTTAAAGAATTTAAGATTTACTTTGAGGCTTTGGGTACTATGAAAGAAGCAAAAAAGAAGGCGTTATTGCTGAACACAGCCGGTAGAGAGGTTCAGGAAGTGTTTAAATCACTAAACCCTACCGATGACACTAGTGAAGATGCGATTATGGCTCTTACCACATATTTTGCTTCTCGGGTCAATAGATTTTTGAGAGGTATCAATTTACTGCAGAGGCAGATCAGAAAGACCACGAAAGTTTAGATACATTTGTGACTAGACTAAAGAATTTAGCTGTTTCATGTGAATTTCTCGAGTTAGAAAATGTTGTCATAGATCAAGTTATTGCCCATTGCACATCACAAGAACTAAGAAAAAATTGATTGCAAGATAAAGATTCAACAATAGAGAAGGTATTGATTATAGGCAGAGCTCTAAAAACATTAAATAGGCAAAGTAATATGATAGGTAGTTCTACAAGCAATAGAATGGAAAATTCTAAAATTAGCAAGATAGGCTCAAATATGAAAGACAATGAGAATCAAAGAAAGAATACGTCAAAGCTTAGTCATAGGAAATCTACGAAATCTAATGCTCACAAATATCAGAATCAGACCTATACGCAGAAGCAACTGGAAAAACCCACATGCTATAGGTGTGGGAAAACTGATCAAAATTGTAGAAAGACGGGAAATTTTTCAAATGTTTGTAGATTCCCTAAACAGTACCAAAAAAAAAAAAAAAAAAAAAAAATGCAGCAGTTGATACTATAAGCACAGAGAATAATGCTGAAAATGTTCATGATAATCAGGTTAGGTCAGAAACTGATTTAGCTTTTCGCATTAATTCCGTCAATAAAGGAGCAAAGAAACACATATTGGTAGAAGTGATCATAAATGGTAAACCAATTGTAAAGCAAGTTGACACAGCGGCTGATGTATCAATTATGTCTGAGAAAACTGCTAAAACATTTCCTTATTTGTTACTAGAAGGCACAAATAGTTTTGAAAGGTTATAATTATTTTCATATTCAGATAATATGTGCCTCGAGCGTAGAAGTACAGTATAAAGATCAGAAGTTAGACAGAATGCCATTAACGGTAGTGAAAGGTTAAAGACAAACTTTTTTAGGTTTGGACTGGTTGCATTATATGAAATCAGATTGGCCTAGTATTTGGAAGGTTACAGGTACACAAGATGAACAAAAGAACGAATTGTCTGTGGATAATATTCTATCAGAGTTTCATGACGTAATTGAAGATAAAGTTAGTTTACTAAAGAATGCAAAGGCAATTTTAGTTTTGAAATCAGATAATACTCATAGATTTATGGCTCAAATACCAGTACCATAAGCATTGAAAGGTACAATTGGAACAAAAATCAAAAGGTTAGAAAGTGAAGGTTCTTGGGAAAAGTTACATACTCAGATTGGGCTACAACATTAGTTCCTATCATGAACGAAAACGGTCAGGTTAGATTATGTGGAGATTACAAAGGTAACGTTCAATCAACAGCTTTAGGTAGCTCAACATCCATTACCAAAAGACATGTTTGCAACGACATAGGAGTACTTATTTTCATAGATGATATTTTAGTCTCTGGTATAGATAAAACAGAACATAGAGGAAGATTACGGGTAGTTCTGAAGAAGTTGAAGGAACATAATATTAGAGTAAATAGGAGCAAATGTATTTTAGAAGTTAATTCGTTGGAATACTTAGGTTTTGTAATCAAGTTCAAAGGTATTCACAAGACTAAGGAGAAAATTAATGCAGTGATATCAACAAAGGTGCCAGAAAATGAAAAAGGATTAGTCACATTTCATGGAAATTGCATTCAGAATTTATCTACAATCGCACATACATTGTATAACTTACTGAATTAAGGTGTATAGTGGAATAGGACAAAATATTGTCAGAAATCTTTTGAAAGAATCAAGCAGGAAATAACATCACATAGCATTCGATTACATTATCTAATGGATTTACCATTTAAATAATTTTGTGATGAATTGAACATAGTTTTGGGCGCAGTATTATCTCCTGTAATGCCGGATGGAACAGCAAAGCCAATTGTATTGAGCAAGACAGAAAGGAATTACTCTCAAATAGGGAAAGAAGGTTTAGCATTAGTGTATGGCTTTAAAAAATTTCATATGTATCTTTATGGCAGGAAAAGGTTCACGCTTTTTGCAGATCATAAATCTCGTACGTCTGGCAGAAATGGAAGGCATTGGTAGAGCGTAGGTGAACGAAATCTACTCCTCGGAGAACACCAGCCAGAGATTCCAAAGATGTATGGAAGTCATAATGCATGTGTTAGTTTACTTGCAGTACGAATGGACATTGTGTTTCCACAACATCTTCGGGAACTTTATAACAAGGCCAGTGTTACCTAAAGTCATGAAAAAAAAAACAGTCAACTATTTTTTTCATATAATGAACATATATAGGTCTTTAAAGGGTGGCATAATCTTCACTGCGTCGTCTGCATGATGGAATTTGACAGAATCGTCAATGCGTTTATATATATATATATATATATATATATATATATATATATATATATATATATATATATATATATATATATATATATATATATATATATATATATATATATATATATATATATATATATATATATTGTGAAGAATTTTCTTCACTTCTTCTTTCAATCGCATTTTTAACTCTGTTCTAATAATACTATAGCTACCCCTTAAATGTTCTCTCCTCCATTCAATTTTCTTTAACAAAACATAGGAAGGACTATTCTAAACTTAAACTTGTTGACAGTGGCGCACGCCATGCTCGTGACGTCACAGCGCAGATACGCACAATAGAGGGCCTTAGTCGTAACCCCGGCGTATGTTGGTTCTTTCCTTAAACTACGTGGGTCGAGATTAAATTCCTAAACTGAATTTTAAATATAAATTTCAATACTGCTGAATTAATGCATCTTATATTTCTCAATACCAATTAAGGTTTGTTAATTTTAAGATGTATGCCCATCGCACCAGTCCATTGCTAATTAATCATTTAAAATATTATTTTTAGCAAGCCAGAATAGGTAGGATTGTTGTATGTATAAACTCCCTTAGAGCAGCAAGATTTCTCTAAAGTATTTAGTACAAAATCCTGCCTCCTCTGCACTCCTTGCAACCATACATTGCCCTGTCCTGAAGTCCCGATATGGCACCCCCAATGAATTACCGCGCGCATCATGACCGTCACTTGTTTGGCAAGGTGAAGCCAGGTGATCTCTTCGACCTTAGAGTCGACCCCATTCAACTAGAAGCCGCCCTGGACGACTGACCTGCTTGGTTAGTGAACCCGTGCACCCCTGGCTCACCGCCCCCCCCCCCCCTCTCTCCCAAAACTCGACTCGCAAAAGATTGCTGCTGGTCGGAGAGATTGAGAAGAAGAGGACCCTGGTATACCATAGTTGTAGCCAACGTGAGAATTTTTGGGGTGAGCCAGGCAAGAGTGCAAGGTGCCAATTAGTGCGACAACCAGGTCAACAACCACCACGGGCATAGGACTAATCTTCAAGGGAGTGCAGGTACTACATCAATGGCCATTTAGTTATCCCCCATTTTTTAGCTTAGACTAATTTTAACTTTATAAGGAACCTGGCTTTTACACTATTCGGAATGTGTGCGGTGGGATTGTGTGTAAATATTTTTCCATTATTATTTCTTGCTTGGAGACTAACACAGTCTCTGGGTCACATGGGCCACGTGTCCGACCCCATTTCGATTTTTTATTATTGCAGACCACGTGTCTAACTAACTAATTTTCATCATTTTGAATTGCATTTTTATGATTCCATTTTGTCTTTGTTAAGATGTCCGTTTCTTTGATGTAAATTTGTGAATAAATCAATATTAGGTTAATTAAACCTCTTTAGTATTTTTTGCTCCCTCATTTATTTAATGTTTAAACTGGGATTATTTAAAGAGTAAAACCTAAGTAAGTCTATAGGTGGTAACAACGAGGAACTTTGCATTGATATATTTGCTTCGAAGGTAAAGATCCTTATCTTTAAACTTTTAAACTACTTTACATCACTGCTCCCATTTTGGATTTTGTCTAATTACATTAACGTAAGATACCTGTCCAGCATCTCATTGGGGTAGCTGGGACGGAGCCGGAACAGAGCCTGAGAATGAGATGACTATAGACCTGACAAAGCTAGAGTAGGCCATAAATTATTGCTAATTCTCCGTGTGGAGTTCTCCGGCCTCTGGACAGTAAAATTTCCCCCTTTTGTATTTGAGAGTGATGGTTAGTGAATTGTGACAGTAAAGTATTAGCAGGGTGTTTGTGCCCCGAGAGTAAGTGCTCATATCCTCCCCTGTTGAACTTTATGTAACTGTTATAAGGAGACTTTCCCGGACTAAGTTCCCACTCAGAACACACCATAAAAAATTCTCCACATATATACTGTATATATATATATATATATATATATATATATATATATATATATATATATATATATATATATATATATATATATATATATATATATATATATATATATATATATATATATATATATATACGAAAACAACGAAACACTCCACAGCATACAAAATCTCGAACCAGCAAACGTCGGATACCACAGAGGAGTCATACAAACCTTGGAAAGATTAAACAATTTTTATTCAGAACTTGCAACAACAAGTAAGGAAATAACAGACACACACAAACAGGCATTACTGCTGAAACAGTTTAGTTCCTCACATAGCTCAGGATGAACTAAATTCGGAGTATCAAATAAATCAATAAAAGAAAAGTAGACAGACATAAATGAATAAACAAGCCCAAGAAAAAGAATAAACATGAAGGCACAAGTCCCAAGGAGGCTGGCAAGGGAACTCACCTCCTGGAAGTCCACAAGGCATGATGTCACAGCAAACATTCAACAACAAAGAACCAGTATGATCGCCCCAATCTTTTCAGCTCCTACTGTTCTCCACTTTAGCACTATCCCCTCCAATCCTTGCAATACTAACTCCCCCTCCTCTCCCCTACCTATCGTATCCCCCTAGGATGTAACTGTAGCTGTACATGTGATTGAGCTTTTTGCAGGGGAAATATTCACAGGTAAAAAACACTCCACTCCTCTACCTAAATTAATATTGGTGAATCTATATCAATACAATTTTATTCCTTAAGGGAAGGTATTTATCAAGATACTGGTATATTTCAGTATTTATTATCAATATGTTGAATGCTTTAAGCCTATTAGTGATAGCTGGAAAGCTAACAGCCTTTTAAATGTGTTAAAGGCTGTCAAGCATGATGAATTAACAGTAATAAAGATAATACATGATGATGAATCTCATCTTTATGCCAAAATGCAGTTTCCTTTTTAAGAGGGCTTTTTATTCGATTCCTGGGGGGAACTACTTTGTAGCATGTTGGTCAAGCCATCCATCTGAAATTATTCTATTCAATAATTAAAGATAAATTATGAGTGTTTTTAGGACATTCTACATGGTGCACTGTAAGCATTACTAAGCTTTTGAAATCTTATTTGTAGCATCCTGTCTCTTACTTCCATTTGCCTACGCAGCTAACATTGTTGAAATGGTTTGATGAGTGTGTCTTCCTTGAACATCATCACGGATTCACAGTGAATGTGAGTGTGTAGATTGCCTTACCTTGTGTAAGACACAGACCCTTGCGTAGACAGCCGGTAAAAAATTTATCAGTTGAGTGATGCAGCAATAGGTACTATTAGGAGCAGATGTTAATCTGTACTCCACAAAAAGTGTATATGTAAATTTACGTTATTGTTCGCTTTTCAGGAAAGTGAAATACTCATTACAAAGATATATTTAAACAATGACGAATGAATCAAGAATACATTTTCTTTAGAATTCCTTCTTGAATATAATCATAAAAGTATGAAATAGGTAGAATTTTAGATATATTTTTATTTTAATATTATGAAAAGTTTAATGAATATGAGAAATGAAACAAATACTGCATTAACATCTATAATACAATACATATATCTTGAGGATACAGTGGGGCACAGCATTTTATCTTATTACTTTTATTTAAAGTTTTATAGTTTATATATGAAAGATCTATTTTAAGGTTGCTACTGTTCTCACAATATGTTATCTTAATTGTTTATTTCTTCTTCTCTCAATAATGGTAGATTGAGATCCTCTATCAGTTGCAGAAAGGATACGACCAGAACTTCTCTCGGTAATGGTAGACGAAGGGATCCTCTAACAGTTTTGATATAAAAATATTATTAATTCTAATATAATTAACATTATCACTACTGATTTCCCTTAAACTTTTTGCTTAAAGTACAAAGTAGTGAGATATTAAAGGCTATAATGGGATAAATGCATATATTGATATCTATATGTTGAATGTTTTAACCAATAGGTTACAACTGGAAAGTTAACTGTCCTTTTTAATGTGTTAAAAACAGCCAAACAAGATGAATTGGCAGTAATAGAGACAATGCATGATAATATGTTTCATCATTATGCCAGATGCAGTTTCCTCTTTTAGAGGGTTTCTTTTTTAAAGTGTTTCTGGGAGGGACTAATTTGTCTCATGTTGGTCAAGTCATCCAACTGAAGTCGATCTTTTAATAATCTAGATTATTCTGTTCAATGATTAAGATAAATTCTGGAAAAATACTAGTGTTTTCAGTAAAGCCCACAAGGTGTACTGTAAGCGTTATTTTACTTTATTTTAGGTTTAGAACTAATTCCGCTTGTTGCGTCAGTGTTATAGTTCCCTTCACTACGCAGCTGAAGTTATTCAAAATAAGATTCCTAAATCTCCACAGAAGAAAATAAAAGGTGTTCCTGATGTGAATGGAATGCTCCAAGTTATGGTATTTTACTGAAACTATATTCTTTAACTTGTAAAGACGTTTGAAACACAAGTAATTCCATATGAAAAACCTCATTTCATAAGGAAATAAAGCACAAGAACAACTCCCAGAATGCCTAAATTAAATAACCCCTTCTAACATACCTGGAATACTAATACAGTAGTTAAGCTTATTCCTATCCCAGCATCTTCGCCTACTTGTCTTCTGGTTGGATGGGATAAAATCAGAGACTTCTTATTGAAATATGTTTAATGTTTGAAGCTTAGATTACAGCTCTACTCTGTGACTTGTCTAAGAACTTGTGACTCTCGAGTGAAAATGTGTAAACAAAACTCGCACACATGCATACAAAAAACAAAAATGACCATCACTCTCAAAACTCAGGATCCTACTGCAATGCAAAAGTAAGAAGAATCACATCCTAACTTTAGGACAACTAATTAATGATTAAATCCTTTACAACATACGCTGCTACACTTTTGAACTATGTTGAAACACGTTTTATCAATGCAATACTATGCAACATTACTCTTAATACTCATAGTGCATATAGTATTGTACAAAATACATAACAAATACACCCTGGCATTAATCTTGGCCATGAAGTTCACAAACCTTAAATGAAGGCAAATAAAAAAGCTCCATCATCTGTCCAGAGACTTATAAAACTCCACACATAAATAATTAATTTTGTCATTACAAAACTCATCTCACTCTCGAGAACTATTTTAGCGATCCCAGTGAAATACTGAACAGGAATTACGTTAATCTAGACAATTTCGCTGAAGGCGATTGATGGGAGCAGGAATGTATTATAGGGAAGTTATGATATAAATCTTCACTTTCAAAGCAAAAGATAAAAGCCTTTAGCTGTAAATTGATTTAGTCTCTTCATTCTCTCGGGTATAACTGTCCCGTACCAAGATGATTATGTTACTAACACATAAACACTCAAATAATAGTTTTGAGTTTTAGATCATTTAATCCAAAGTTCTCAGATGTCCGTTTATGAAAGTAACCTAAGGAAGACAAAAGGTAAAAAATGGATGACTTGACCAACCAGAGCTTTGCTTTCATCTTATCACGAGGACCAAGAGTTAAGGAAGAAGAAAATAAAGGTAATTAAGATGACGGACCTCCTCGTGAAAAAGATTAAGATAAATCGAGATTGAAGATTGAACCAGTGATAGAGTATACAGTTAGGTTAGTAAATTAAAAATACGATAATTCTGGAAGTTCCATTGCTTTGTTAATTGCAATACAATTCTGAAGTTTTCCAAATATTTCTCGATAACATGAAAAAAGAAAAACTGTTGAAAATAGAAATCAAATTATATTAATTTCCTCCCCCCCAAAAAAATTTTTTTATTTCTAGATCAAATACAATTGAAAAATTTCTATGTTTTAGTAAATTTGGAAAAAAACTATGATTTTCCCAAACATTAGCATAAATGATTAGAAACAGCCAAGATAAGTTTCATACTTTTATAAGCTCTATCCGTTTCTGAATTGCATTATATCTTATGCGCACATTTTTCTAGTTAAGATCTTTTTTATTGGGTAAGTGACAACACAGCCCTTGAGAATAATTCTTGGAATTTCTAGGGGCTAACTGCGTTGAACCGGGTAAAATGAGAGTGTGAATATTGAACTAGCTCCCAAACTATGCCATTTCTAAGGTGTGGTAATCATAGGAAAACCTTAGCCTTGAACTATTCTATTGGTTTGACAAAATGTAGCATGATAGAAATTTTCACAAAAGACATAGCCTGAGAAGAATACACAAAATGTCTAATGAAGATTATGAAGGCTGGAATATGTCTTCGAGCATATTAACAATGAATACAACTATTCTAGTAATCACTAGAATATTGCATCTCCTACGAAAAAATATTATTTTATAATAGTCTTTCTTTTCTGTGGTTATTAATACAGAAGCATACAATAGGATAATTTTACTCAGGGAAAATTTATAGTTGATTCTGGGAGGGAACCATTTTTTCTTCCAAAAATGTCTCCCTACAACATGCAGCAAAGAATTGGTTGAGGGGGATAGAAGCACTAAATAATCACTGAAGGGCACAACACCCTGGCAATAACTTTGGTGATGAAGCTCATAAGCATTCACTCTAGGGAAAAGCTTTATCATCTGTCGACACACCTCAGATACTCCACATTTGACTAAATAATTTTTATACCTAATTTCGTTTTCTTTACTAAAGCCATCTCACTCTGGGGCTCTATTTTCCATCTAAAATTTTGGACGAGAGTCTCGCTGAATGTAACGGATGGCAAGAGTGATTTATTGTAGGTAAAAAATAAAGAATCTTCATTTTTGAATCACAGGAACGAACCTTATATTTCCTGATATCCCTTACCAAGGTTAGTCTCTTCAATATCTCAGTACTAGATGCTTATAATACAAACATATCATCATTCAAATGGAGGAGGTTTGAATTATAGGGAATCAAATCTATAAGTTTTTGGATGTTCGTTTATCAAAGTAACCAAAGATAGAAATGGATGTCTTGGCCAACCATGGCTTAGTTTTCTATTATCAGGAGGACCAAGGGATAAGGAAAATAAATTATCTCGTAAATAAGATTTAGTTAAAGTAAAATGGAAGATTAAATCCGTATCATAGTATATATTTGAGCTGGTAAAGTAAGATTAAAGTAGGATAGGTATTGAAGGTCAGAGGTGTCTGGTTTCAGTTAGAGTTTCCTCAGAATAGATACTCACCAGAACATCAGCCGGGCAGGCCAAACCCACCACTGTGGTGACCAACCACAGCAGTGGCCTCAAAATAAACAGCTTAAACTTACTGGCCCGGGGTGGGGATTGATATGCCTACATGCCAATGTAAGGCAAACACGTTATAACTGTACAAGCCAGCAGGCAATGTAAGCCTGGAAGTCTCATTGCTTTGTAAATTGAATATCCCTTATGACATTCTTCATGGCATTTATGCTTTTCTGAAACGTGTTACAATTCTGAAGTGTTCAAAACAATTTCTTGATGACAAAATAAGAGGGAAAACTAAAATCTAATAATATGAACTTCGTAAATAAATATTGGTTTCAAGATAAAATGTACAGAAATTTTTTTTTCTCATCCTAACGCTTATAAACAGTTTTTCATATATTTTTTCATTAGCATAAATGATTGGAAGCAACAGAAATAATGTTTATGATTTCGATCATTCCCTTACCATAATGTAAACAAAGCGCCCTATATGGCGTGACAAAACTACATGGTGTTATTCTGTCATCTGTGCCTTGTAACTTTAGCTGGACATTAAAACACAACGAGTTTGATGGTGTTTTGTTGATCCGTCTTAGGAAGGTAGATAAAAAGTATTATAAAAACTCTGTAATTAAGGAAGGAGAAATATCACATTTAATCTAAAAAGAAACCTCAACAGGTTATAGGCCAGACCATCAACAGAGAAATTAGTTTCGTCAAAGATGGGAAATTTTTAGAACAACATTGTTACTACACTGATGACTACAAGAGTAGCCTACTATGACGCAGCAAGGTACACAAAATTTTTGTAATAGTGTAACTTACTTGTCCTTTCATTCATAAACCCCCTCATGCCACGTGGTGCAATACATCCTAACTGGCTGCTCACTCCCTTATCCTTTAGTATCTCCGCTATGTCTACCGATGTCAGTTACTCATTCTGCTCCTCTTGTATAACTAGTCTACTACTCATAAAATTCTCACTGTATCACTGAGATTTCTCGTTTTTGTCTTTTGTCTTTGCAGATCCTCATGCTGATCATTTTCCAATACCTGTTACACTTCATTCACTACTGTTTCATGAACATCATATTGTATTGTCGGTCAAGGCAGATCCACAAACCAATCCAAATCATCATCTTGCTAGGTACTACATATGCACAATTCCGTGACCTTATGTCTCGTACATGCCGTGGTATTCCATCCACCTCTGCTGCCAGTAGGTGACAGAACACCAGTGATTCTCCCTTTTCCAAACTGTGTCACGGCGTCACTTGACGGTTTTACCCACACAGCATCACTCACTTTATATGCTCTTATGGCAACTGGTTGCTCTCATAGCGTCTCATATTCTCCATGCAGCCTCATGATATATCCATACCGCATGTTAGCAGTAGCAGTCTCTTCCTCACAATCCTCTTGTGGTATGATATTATAGAGATACACAGCCTCGCCTATTGAATGCTGTTTCCTTGTAGCTTTCATGTTCACTGTCTTATGACATCTCTCTGCCACACCAATAACTGATGCTAGATAAGCACATCTGAACCTCACATTTACATCTCACTTATCAGTGAACTCTACAAATTTAGTGCTTTTAAAGGTTGTGTTATTATCTCTCAGAATCTTTTCTGGGCATCCACTTTCAAAGAAAATATTTTCTAGCTGCTCTATCATACACGCGCTAGCTTACATATGCAACCGACGCCATATAGCAAAATGCGATAGACCAAAATCTATAACTGTCAGGTAATTCTGCCCACGATAGTGCGTTATGTCCATCTCTATCTGCTGCCATACTTCTATTACTTCACTTCACAGTTGCAGGGTCAATGGACTAAAACACTTCGCAACCTTTTACCACATCATAAACTAGTCGACAGTAAACTGTAGCAACTGGTCCTTGTGTAAAATAAAGAGTTCGCCAAACCCCAGTGTGTCTTATCTTATGGTACACCCGTCTTACCAAATTGTACACTATCTCCCACAGCAGCACATAGGGATGGCATTGCATATGTCTCTCTCAATCATTTCATTGGTATGCGAGTCAACAATTCAGCCTTGTTCTTATGAGAATGAACCAGTGATATGGATGCTGTTAACTTGTTCTCCTCTACTAATGCTTTTACTATTGCAACCCTATGCCAAATTAATATTTCATTAGCTGCCTTTGATTTTAATTGGCTCTTTCCTGTCAATCCTTTTTGTATCCACTGATGCACAGTTGCAGAGTCGGTCTTTTTTTTCCACAGCCTTCACTTCTCCTACTAACACAAGTTTCATTCCTTTTATTAATGTATCTAACACTGCCATATTAATATGCCCAGTTTCATCCTTTCTCAGCCAGCATGCATCCTCTACCACATATTTTCCGATCTCTACCACAGCACCCAAGGCCAATGAACTTGCATCAACCCAGAGTGTCGCTGACCTTTCACCAAAATTTTCCCATGGTTTGACTCGCTTTGCGCTTGATGAATGCCGCACTTACTCGTAGCCATCCAAACACAGGGTGATGACTAACTAGTTTCCCACAAACAGAAAACACTTAGCGACATGTCATTTGGTCTGGTACATCTGACACATTACGATTCCTATGCCACTGAGACTTGCCATTCTTTCACCACACCTGCAGTCCAAACGCTCATGTATATTCCTGCTTAGATGACAACCCATATTTCGCCAAATTAATAATTACATATTTTACTACTACCGTACCCTCACGAACTAGTACACCATCTACATATGCCGACGTAGTACCATTACACACTACTGAGTTCTGCTCCAACACTTTATTAATCACCGTTTTCATCACCAGTGGGGCAACATTTAAGCCAAATCCAAACTTGTAAGGCCATACCTCTTACCTCCTAACATAACTTTTTGGTATGACCATAATCTCTCCTCCACTCGTATTTGCAAATAAACCTTGGCAAGATCAATCAATGTTACATTGACAGCCATATTTCGCCATTCCGATAGCTTGCCTGCGCATACACCCTCATATCCTGTATGGGCATCAATGTGAGTATTGACCTCACGAAAGTCCATCACCAGCCTCACCTTATCCTAACTAGGCTGGATAATTGTATTCAACGGAATTCAGCCTTTAGCAGAGACATTCTTACCCTTGTCATAAGGCTGCCGCCAGCCCTGCTGGATACGCTCCTGCAACTCTTCCTCATATCTCTGTTGTGCCTCAGGTGGGACTGTGTATTCCCATCTCGTATTCTTCAGCACTACTGGATCTTGATCGTCTCTTCATTTCCTGGCCTTCAGCCAACAATTAGTAAAAGGTTCAAAAGTAACTTAGTAAGCCATAAACACTGTTCCATACAAGAAAAGTTTGTATTTCTTCTGTTATCTTAAATATTGATAATTATTATATTTTAATGTAAAATAAATTGTGTATAATTGCATATGTATAATTTCCAGGAGTCGCAGATGATGTATTAAACCCTTCCCAATTCAGTCCTACTAAAAACCTGAGAGAGAGTACATTCCTGATTTTGATCTCTGATATTCACTTATTTTTATATTCATTTTTCTCGTATTAGGCAAGAATTTTACCATATCAAAAAGGAAAAGTCAATTTCAACATCTTGCTAACTTAAGGAAGAAGAAAATTCGCTCTATTAAGAGTTGAAAAGAGGGTAATATTTATAGTGCAGAGAGAGAGAGAAAGTTGTGTGGATTGAGAAGGGACGGCCTTGCCATTCATTTTCATTCATTCATGTAGATTGCCATGCATATAGCATGACACGGGCTCTTATCGTAGGACAGCCCGTAAACGATTGGTTCTGTAAAGGGAGATAACTCCAGAGGAGTAAACAATGTATTATTAAAAGGAATGTTAGGTAAGGAACAGGAAAAAGGATGAAAGATGAGGGGTGAGGATGATGAATGAGGGATGGGAATGGGAATGGGAATGAATTGACAAGACGTGAAAAGCGGTAGAAAGTAACCTGAAAAAGGGGACTCTTTTTTAGGTCCACGAAAGAAAGTTTTTAGTCAGAGAAAAAAATATTGATAGTAGCAAGTCCCAGTAAGTAAAAGATACTGGGAGAGGAGAGAAGGATTTTTAGTAGGAAAGAATAGGAGTAGGTTTAAGCAAAGAGGCTTATTCCTGCTCTGTGATGGGAAGTAGGGAGGGGGGCCAGTTCTGTACAACGCTCGGTCAGTAAGTACGAGAAAGGCCCCCCGAGGATAGGTTTGAAGAAGGAATGATGGGGTAAAAAGGATTAGGAAGGTGTGTGTGAAGGGAGTGGGAAAGATGTAGCAGATAGGAAAAACTAGAGCTGTTTCCTTATGAGGAACACAGCCTTGCAATAACTATTCTCCAATTAGGAATTAGGTGTTGGGAAGGAAAGAGAGGATATAATTACTGCAAGCAGAGAAGGTTTATCCCTGCTCCATGGCTGGAAACTGGAAATGTTGCAGGAATTTCAGTAAGGTAGAGGTTGAGGTTAAGGAGAGGACTCTGGCAAGGATCTGGAAGGCGATGGGTATGAGGTCTTGCAAATTGAGAGACTCAATTTCTTGATCCAAGGTTTGGGAAGGGAATGAGGATGAGGGTTGTTGCTGATCCTTTTGAGGAGCAGTTGCAGGTAGGTGCTGATCTTTTTGGGGAACAGTTGCAGGCCGTTGCTGGTCCTTTTTAGGACCAGTTGCAGGTGTAGACGCAGGAGCAGTAGCTGGCTGACGTTGTCTTCTCTGGCGAGGAGTTCTCTGTTCTTTAGGTAATTGAGTTGGAGCTGGTTTCTTTTGGTTTGGAGAGGATGTATTCTTCATAGCTGCTATCCTCTTGAGATGCTCTGGGCAGCGCTTATTCCAAGCATTGTGTGGCTTAGAACAATTGGGGCACTTGGATGTGGTTTGTCGACCTTCTTTGTGGGCCTTAAAGCACACTTCTGTGCTATGTCGCTGGCTTCAGATACCGCAGATAATGGGGCCTCTGCATTCTTCTTTATGATGTCCAAAGCGTTGGCATCTGTAACATCGAAGGGGCTCAGGTGTATAATCCTTGATGGGGAAGGTACCCCTGACTCCTAAGTCCAGTTTGGAGGGAACTGGACCTATAAAGGTGGCGATGAGACGTCAAACAGGAACGTCATCTTTGCTTGTGCAGCGAACAGCACAGTCAATGTTGCTGCACGAAGTTGCAATGGAGATAGGCATCGACACAGGATACCTGGTAATGACTGCTTTCTTCCTGATAAAAGCAGGATCCAGCAGCATTAAGGTGGGGTCTTCCTGAAGGAATCTGGCTGTCTCGTCGTCCTTGGGATAGATGATAAGGTCACCTTTCCTGTTGGGTCTTGCAGTGAGTTGCATGCCTGGCTTGGCAGCCATGGCAGCAACAGAGGCATAGGAGAGCTCGTGGTTTGCCTGTGAAAGTCAAAACTTTGGCAGAGGCTTCTTTGGCTGTGTAGCTGGGATGTTATCTTGTATGGCAGTGGCTTCTTGTAGGAGTGTATGAAGGCAGTCAGTACAATTGCAGTCCGTGGAGTGGGCCCCCGGTTTGGTCTCCATGGCATTGGAGGACTCAGTCACGTTGGTAGAATGGTTGACTGCTGTTGTACTCGATTGCTGAGGAGTTGTAGGGATAGACAAGGACGAGTCTGTGCTCTCAGTCCTTGGAGTCACAGTAGGTGATGTTGGGGCTGGTTCTGGCACTGGTGAAGATTTGTCAGAAGTCTTCTTCCTTTTCTTACTTTTCTTGGCAACAGCCATTTCCTCATACTTGATAATTTTGTCAGTGGCATCTTTGCAACCCTCACAGCTGCAACAGACATGGTGATTATACACTTCTGGGTCTACAGTATAATCATATTTTGCCATGAGGTTAAAGATGTAAGCTCGGCACTGCTGGTAAGCCACACAGCTATTACAGTCACAAGCTTGGCCATTGAAGTAGTCTTCACAGTGTCTACTGTCTTGTGGATAGAAATTCCATGCCGATTTTCCCAAATGAAAAACGGACATTGTGACGAAACTCTACGGAGATTGCAGTGAAAATATCACCCCCGCGAGGTTATCCAAGTGTTGAACGTAGGCGATGTGTCTATAATCCAGGCGAGGAGTTGTTGTCGGCACTGAGTCTATAACAAAACTGATGGACAGCCTTGCCTAACACGAGCAAAAGATGCATCATATTTGGCAAAAGGATCTTTTGCTTATGAGTAAATTATGATAAATAACTTTGTTTTCGTTCATCAATAATAAAACAGAAGCGTATAATTCATAATAATCATAATTTATTATTATTTTCCCTGTAAAAATACAAAATAAAGCTTTGATTGCGCTCTGACATTCACTAATTTTAACGTTTGTTTTTTAGTTGTCGGCAAGTTGTCGGAAGAAAATTTGCTCTATTCAAGTTCAGAAGAGAGTTATATTGGTTGTACAGAGAGAGAGAGAGAGAGAGAGAGAGAGAGAGAGAGAGAGAGAGAGAGAGAGAGAGAGAGAGAGAGAGAGTCTCTTGTAGAAAGAGGAACGGCCGCCTTGTCTCACATGAGCCGAAAGAGGTAAGATATAGAGCAAGAAGATCTTCATTTATGATTAAATTATGATAAATAACTTGTTTCCTTTTATTAGTACCCAAAAAAGAACGTGAAATTCACAATAATCATGATTTATTAATATCATATTTATAAAAATACAAGGAAAAACTTTGAAAGCCCGTATCTCAAAACTCTATTTATTGATCTTTACGATCATAAGTCTCCATTAGTTTTAAAGATATAGATATGAAATTTGGTATATCATTTAAAAATAGATTATAAACAATGAAATGAAGCGCTTTTTCAAATTTTTGTTTCATATATTTTTCTATGTTTTCCCTGATTCTTAGGGTTTATTTTTCACCATAATGAAAAAAATAATTTCTGTCAAAGAAAATACTTAAAAAAAAACTCTTCCTGTTATTGGAGGTCTATATCAGGTCTATAGAGGGTAGTAATCCCTGATCTTAGTAATAATTATCAAGGGATGAGGTAGGATCTGAAATACACTAAATTTTAGGATTAATCACCTTTGCCTCACAGAACCAATGGTCAGAGGTAAAAATCCTATGCAATTTAGAGATGTCCTAAGTCACCTTATTAAGTGGTATTAATGTCAAACTCTTGTCATTAAAATTTGGCACTAGCCGGCCGCCCTTCTTAAACTTCTTTGAAATCTTATGATACAAAATCCTTTAGAGAAGCTATCTGTTTTGCCTGTTTGCCAATCTGTTGGAGGACATTCGCAAAAATTGTGCCCTTGCGATTGTTGTTGATTCAACGTTTCAGCCTCACTTATAAGAAGCAGTTAACTTGTGATCGATTGGCTGATTTGGTCAGTGATCAACTCTTAGTTCAGTTTTTATGCTACCTCTCGGTTCCCTCTGGCACCTATTTGGAGGTTAGTCTTTTACTCTAGAAGAATGGTTGCCATTTTCTCCCTCTAAGCTTGCCGACCCTTTTAGGGTTTTGGCAAATAAAGATACTAGCACGACCTGCTGTCCTATTCTTATAGTTTATCTATCCTAGCAACTCAGAAGCATTTCTATGTTACCAATGTGAATGTGCTCTAGCTCAGTAGCTGATGGCATCAATGGTGAAAGATAGCCAATCACGTGATGGTTTGCTGAGTGTTTCCCTAATGCAAGATATTTTTCACATCTTGGTAATATAATTAGAGCTCTTGAGTGTCTTGATTGTGATTACCAAGTTCCGTTCCATTCCGTAGATTGCCATGCCAATGACTTGACACTGGGTCTTGTCGTTGGACAGCCCGTAAGAGTATATTGATCTGAAAAGGGTGGTGTCCCAGAGGAGGCCGACACTGCAACATTAAAAAGGCTAGGAGTGAATTTAACAGAGTTACTGGAACATACAAAAGTGGAGGATAAGTTACTTTAAGATGGATTTAAACATCTGACGTGAAAGGGAGGGAAGCGACCCGAAAAGGAGACTCCTTTTTAGGTCTGTCAGTCAGAGAAAAAGTGGTAATAGCCGCAAAGTCCCGGTGAGTAGGAGAGACTGGGAGAGGAGAGAAGTTTTTTCTTTTGTCAGAGAAAAAAGGAGTAGGTTTAAGCAAATAAGCTTATCCCTGCTCGGTGGTTGGGAGCTGGAACTGATGCGGTAACTGCATAAAGGTGGGAGTTCTGGTTAGGGACAGGACTCGGGTGAGGATTTTGAAGGCAATGGGGATGAGGTCTTCTAAGGACATCGACTCAACTTGTTGAGTCAGGGTTTGAGGTGGGTTTAAGGATGTGGGTTAAGGAAGTGATGCTGGTTGCAGCTGGGCGGCTGCTACAGAAACCGTTGCAGTGGGCGGCTGTCGTTGTCTCCTCTGGCGAAGAGGTCACTGGTCTTTGGGTGGCTGGTTTGTCGGTGATTTCGGCTGTTTTGGGGAGGAAGTGCTTTTCATCGCAGCTATCCTCCTCAGTCGTTCTGGGCAGTGCCTATTCCAAGCATGGTGAGGCCTGGAGTAGTTGGGGCACATGGGTTTGGTCTTCTTTCCATATTTGTGGGCTTTTATGCACTCTTCTGTGCAGTGGTGTTGGCTGCATACACCGCAGATGATGGGGCCTTAACATCACCAAGTTGAACAAGATGGCGTCCTATCTGGAACGACTGAACACAATTGGGTAGAAATGCCAGATGAGGGTATTCCTAAGTTTCACCCTTAGTAGAGAGAGAGAGAGAGAGAGAGAGAGAGAGAGAGAGAGAGAGAGAGAGAGAGAGAGAGAGAGAGACAGATGGGGCGGGGGCTGGAAATGCAGTTGTTGATTATCACTTTTTTTGCAAAAAATTTGGACACAATAAGTCCGGTGTTTAATATTCCACTCGGGGAAAGATTAGGAGTCTTTTCTAATCTGTCAAGAAGAAACTTACAGAGGGAATAGCATGGGATGTACAGAGTACAAGATGGTAAAAATACAAATGATAATCTGGGTCAACAGAATTGGCCTTTTTTGGCAGATTTACACCTCTTAATAAAGAAGATCCTGGATAAAACGGCAATAGAATATGATAGTCTTTTCAAGAGATGGGGAAGATCTCAAAAAAAGGGAATTTATTCCTGAGGTGGGCCCTCAACCTAAGAGATTCCATACACCACCTAAGGAGGCCCTTCATCTCTGCTTTAGGTAGTGCTTTGCAGAATCCTTTCACTGTTCATCACCCAGTGACTTCAAGGTCCCCAACATTACATCCTAGATTTGAACAAGGGACCTCGTCCTTTTGTCCCCCTAAGACTGAGAGAGGGGGTAGAGGTCGGTCCGACAGAGGACGTAGGCCAAAGAGTCGGGGTCTCCGAAGTAACAGGGGAACAAAGGGCACATATCCTCAACCAAACAATGAGAAAACTCCAGTAGGGGGAAGACTGAAATGGCTCAGGGACAGATGGCTGTTCAGTCCTTGGCCACAAAGCTTGATTTCCAGCGATCTAGGTTGGAAATGGAAGAGACAAACCACGAGGATCAAGAGATTTTTTTCAAAAATCAACACCACATCTGGAAAAAAATGTGCAGGACCTTTTAAGACGAGAGTTATTTGTTGCAGGAAATCTATGAAGTTTCAAGGTCGTCTATTCTGTGTCTCAAAGAAAGTTTTGATAATTCCTCGAACTATTCTTGACTTGTCCCATCTAATTCTATTCGTTCTTTGCGACAAGTTCTGGAGGCTGACTATTTCGCAGGTATGGACCTTACTACCTCGTGGGGTTTATACCATCTATATAGATCTTACCGACGCTTATTGGCATCCTCCGGTAGGTCGATGCTTCTCCCCCTACCTTGATTTCAGACCAGAGAGAAAGATTTATATATTCAGAGCTATGCCATTCAAGCTCCCTCAGCAAAGGAATGCACAGAAGCAACATATCACGTGGCAAGATTCCTCCAATATCTAGGATTCCAAATAGACTTGCAGAAGTCAAGGCTGAACACGGCTAAAGTGTTCCCGTGGTTAGAGATTCATTTTGAATCTGAAGACTCATGCGCTCTCTATTCCTTCTGCCAAGAGGAAGGAAATAGCCCAGTCAGTTTGGTCTTTCATCTACTTGAGAAAGACCACCAGATATTGTCAGGAAAGGGTTCTGGGCTCATTTCAGTACGTTTCTATAACGAACCTTCTCCTCAAGGTCAGACTCAAAGATGCAAGCAGGGTTCAGAAGAAAGGAGCTTCCACAGCTCCCTGTGATCATCAGAAGACGACCCCGGAGTTGCTTCGACGGCAACTCCGTCAGTGGTCACATGCCAGGAGTCTTTCCAAGATGGTTCCGTTGCACTTTCCTCTTCCTACAGTGAATCTACCGACAGACGCCTCATTGTACAGTTAAGGGGGGAGGGTGGTCATGCTCCAATCAAGAAAGTGCAAAGTCATTGGTCCCAGAGTTTCAAGCAATTCCACTTCAATATTCTGGAGACCATGGCAGTCATCTTATCCCTGCAAAGCCTACAATTACAAAACAACATTCATTTCTGTCTCTTATTAGACAGCATGGTATTAGTTCATTGCATTAACAGGCAAAGGTCAAGATATCCCCAAATAAACCATGTAATGATCGCAATTTTTTCATTGGCCCAGAGGAAGAGGTATTTTCTGTCTGCCTCTCTCCTTCACAGAATCCCGAATGGGATGGCAGACTCTCTATTTCAAACACATCCACTAGAGATAGAATGGTCTCTAGATGAATCATTCCCTTTCGTGCAGGAGGTAGTCCAAGGCCTTCAAGTGGACCTGTTTGCAACGAGCCTCAACAAGACACTTCCTAATAATGTGGCCAATATGATGATAGGATGTCTACATAACAAACATATTGTTACCAGCAATAGATGAAGAATTCTTAGTGACTATTTCTCAGCTGATCCATCTGTGGTCATCAATTTTTCTTGGTGGGATTTAATGATACGTTGGTATTCTTAAAATACACTTTAATAAATCGTGTGACTACATTGCTCTATGACAACCAACTCCTAAGTGTGTGTGTGTGTGGAGTGTCATACACAATCTGACAAAACCAAAACATTGCTAAACAACAAAAGAGCATCGCTCTCAAAGATTTAGATCCTACTCTAGTACAAAACTATAAAGAATCACATCCTATCTTTGAGGTAATTAACAAATGTTTGAATCTAATATCAAAATAAATCATTTCACTTATATACAAGGCATAACATGTTTTATTCATGCAATAGGATGCAATGTTGCGCAATACCTGTAACACTTGAAATAATTCAGTACATTATTCCAATAATACTTAACAGTCTTCTTCCCCTTAACTTGACATTGTAAAAATCTTATAAATCTAATCTCTCAGGGGGCTTTCCTCTATTAATCCTATTAGGAAGCACTTTAACCTCATCTTGTACTGGTACAGTTAGAATCAAAAGAACGCCGACACTCAGGGGAAATCTTTCGTCAGATGTCTCTAGTGTTCCCATGACAAAACAGACAACGAGTTGCTCCTCTTACTACTGCTACGAAATGGGCGGAGCCTTCTCCAACCTTGGTGAATCAAAGTCAGTAAACGGCTGTCTTTGTTAGCAGAAGCATTGAAATGAGAGAGAGAGAGAGAGAGAGAGAAAGAGAGAGAGAGAGAGAGAGAGAGAGAGAGAGAGGAGAGAGAGAGAGAGAGAGAGAGAGAGAGAGAGATCAAATGGTTTGAGCTTACTCTAGTTAATGAAGTAATGTAACTGCACATAAACTCCTTTTTAGACATTTATGCATATCAAAATATTGTTTTTCATTATTATACAATGTTTCCAATAGAAATGATTGTATTATGTTCCCAAAAGCTTATTGTTATTTTTCAGATGATAGATTGACTGCTAAAAACTACTTACAGTTTATAGATATTCATTGAATGTAACATTTCTTAATACGTGAGGATACTTTATTGTAAAATATTTCCCAGATTATTCAGATTCAGGGGTATGCGGCATATCAGTCTTTAGACTCTAAGCCACTTTCCCTTTATTCATCTTTTATTTTACATTCCCATTGTTGAGCTTTGTCATCTCACCGTCTGCTATCTTGGCCTTGAATGATTAGCATTGTCATTTGAACTAAAATCTTAAACATATAAAGTAAAATCTTTACTACATTGCTAATTCAATCTTTATCGTAAGTGCTTTATTCACTTGATAATTATCGAAACTAAATGGCAAAATTAGAGATAGTTATTACAGGAAATAAATAACGGGATTATTTTCTTAGAATCAAATGCTTATCCAAATAATGGGTGATTTTGGGGGAAAATAACTATAATTGCTTTTGGGCGTTTTGAGGATTTGCTTCCTTAAGGATCCGTATACCAACTTTTGTCCGGCTGCATATAGTTTGATCATTATGTTTTATACTCCTCTATATACCTTAAATGCTCTGTAGGAAAATTTAATCAGTTGCTTTAAAATCGACTAAGATATTTTCGTTAACTGGAATAATGATAGAGGAATGGGATATATATTGTATAAAAAATCTGAAGGGCACCACTTATTCATGGAAGCATGCTTCACAATGCAATTTTCTTTTACTTCGATGGAGATTGTAAAAACTAAGATAGAGGAAAATTAAATACAGATCTACCAATGCCTTATTCCGGAATCCAGCTAATGAATATCTTGTCTTGGTGTCACACAAATATCAAATAGTTCCAAGCTGGAATGGTCAAGTGAAGGTGTTTCTTTTAAGTATGAGTTCATAGGAAGTTTCTATCAACCATAATAATTACCTGGAACATAGATGAAGAATTGTTAGTAATTATTTCTCAGCTGATCCCATCTTTTGTCGTCAATTTTTCTTGGTGGGATTTAATGATACGTTGGTATCAGGGTTGCCAGGTTGGCCTTTTTTTAGGCCAAACCCCTCCATTGTGGCCTTTTTTCCGTGCCAAAATACCTCAATTTGGCCTTTTGGAAATTGATTGCCCATTAATGTTATATTTTCGTCCTTTTCTACTAATGGTTCGGCCTTTTAAAGCTTCCGTTGTTTAAAAATTGGCCTTTTCTCATTTAGAAAACCTGGCAACCCTGGTTGGTATTCTTAAAATACAAGTTTAATATCTTATGGCTACATTGCTCTGTGACAGCTGACTCCTAAGTGTGCGTGGAGCGTCATACACAATCAGACAAAACCAAAACATTTCTAAACAAAAGAGCATCGCTCTGAAAAGACTTAAATCCTACTCCAGTACAAAACTACAAAGAATCACATCCTATCTCTGAGGTAATCAATAAATGCTTGAATCCTAATGCCAAAACAAATCATTACACTTATGTACAAAGCATAACATGTTTTATTCACGCAATATGATGCAATGTTGCGCAATATATGTAACACTTGAAATAATATAGTACATTATTACAATAATGCATAACAGTCTCCTCCCCATTAACTTGACATTGTAAAAATCTTTATAAATCTAATCTTTCAAGGGGCTTTCCTCTGTTAATCCTATGAGGAAGCACTTTAACCTCATCTTGTACTGGTACATGAATTGGTTCTGAATCTACATTGGATGTTGGACCATCTTGGTTAATATTTGACTCATTTGATCTAACTACTTCTTTACGTTTCTCATCTCTAACATTCACATGCTATACTGTCTTTCTGTTTAACGGCTGTAATTGATCAACATGACGTTTTATAACATTATCACCAACACGAACATCATAATGTAAATTTCCTATCTCTCTTACAATCTCTCCTGGTACCCACTTCTCTGGAGTGTTGTACGATCTTACCATGACATCAGACAAAGGTAAAAAATGTCTTACATTAGGAATCTTTACTACTTGTTCATACCCTTTATCTTCTAAATCACTTTGCAAACTTGGATACAACAAATCTAACTTACACCTTATCTTCCTCCCCATCAACAAATTTGACGGTGTCACGCCTGTTGTGCTGTGCAGCGATGTTCTATAAGACAATAAAAACTTTGATACATGCAAAAATATATTACCTGAATTTGCTTTTCTACACTTCATATTATGTTTAAACGTTTGTACAAATCTTTCAGCCTCTCCATCAGTAGATGGATGATATGTAGCTGAAAATGTATGCTTTATACCATTGACATTACAAAATTCTTTAAACTCTTGTGAGGTAAATTGTGAACCATTATCTGTAACAATTCTTTCTGGAATACCATGCGTTGAAAAAATTTGCATTAACTCTTTTATTGTGGCGTAAGACGTTGTTGTCTTCATTGGGATAATTTCTGGCCACTTACTGTAAGCATCTGCTACTATCAAAAACAAGTAATTTAAAAAAGGACCTGCAAAATCTATATGCAATCTTTGCCATGGATACCTGGGTAACTCTCATGGGTGCATTCTAGCAAATTGAGGATTGTTCTTTTGCATAACACAATTCATACAATTCTTTATATAAGATTCCTCATCTTTATCTACACCTGGCCACCATACAAAAGTTCTCACAATTGACTTTGATCTTACAATACCTTGTTGATCAGCATGTATTTCAGACAAAACCTTATTCCTCAGTGAATTAGGAATAACTACCCTTGAACCTCTCATCACTATTCCTTGTGTTACACTCAGTTCATACCATATATCCTTATACGGTTTACAATTTTCCTCTTTTCCACATAAGTCCCTACCTGTCATTAAACTCTCTAAAACCTTACTAAGTACTGGGTCTCTCTTGATACTGTGTGCTACATCTTTTGCAGTTATGGGTACATCATATACAGAAATTAACAGAACACTGTCATTATACTCCTCTGGAGCTTTGTCTACGGGTAATCTGGATAAAGCATCTGCATTACCCATGTTTGATGTTGGACGGTATTCTATATCATAGTGGTACGCTGCTAACGTAATTGCCCAACGTTGTAGTCTTGCAGCTACCAACGTAGGTAAACTTGCTTTTGGACCCAATATTGCTAATAAAGGTTTATGATCTGTAAAAAGTGTGAACTTTTTCCTACCATAAAGATACATATGGAATTTTTCAACTCCATAAAATAATGCTAAACCTTCCTTTTCTATTTGAGAGTAATTCCTTTCTGCCTTGTTCAATACTCTAGAAGTGAATGCAATTGGTTTTTCTGTTCCATCTGTCATTACATGAGATAAAACTGCACCTAAACCTATGTTTGATGCATCACATACTAATTTAACTGGTAAATCCATTTGATAATGTACTAAGAATATAGGTGATGTTATTTCCTGCTTGATTCTTTCAAAAGATTCCTGACACTCTTTTGTCCGCTTCCATTCTACATCCTTATTCAACAGATTATACCATGGATGTGCAATTGTAGACAAATTCTGAATGAAATTCCCATAAAATTTCACTAAACCTAAAAATTATTGTAATTCCTTAACATTTTCTGGCACTTTTGTTGATTGTACAGCTTTAATCTTCTCTTTAGTTTTGTGAATACCCTTGCCATTTATTACAAAACCTAAGTATTCCACTGAATCAACTATTAAAATACATTTGTTTTTATTTACTCTAATATTATGTTCCTTCAACTTCTCCAGAACTGATCACAATCTTTCTCTATGTTCCCTTTTGTCTTTACCAGCAATTAAAATATCATCTATAAAAATGAATACTCCTTGCATTCCTGAAAAAAATCTTTTCCATAGTTTGTTGCTATATAGCTGGACTACTTGCAACTCCATAAGGTAATCTCTTTGGTCTAAATAACCTAAGGATGTATTTACTGTACATAATTCTTATGAAGTTTCATCCATGGGAAGCTGTTGAAATGCTTGTCTTAAATCTAATTTAGAAAAAACACTGCATCCTGGCATAGTTGCAAACATGTCTTTCGGATTAGGTAAGGGATGTTGAGCTACTTGCAGTTGTGGATTTAACGTTACTTTGTAATCTCCACATAACCTAAACTATCCACTTTCCTTCACAATAGGAACTAATGGTGTAGCCCAATCTGAATATGTAACCTTTTCCCAGGAACATTCATTTTCTAATCTCCTGATTTCTGTTTCAACTGCACTTTTCAATGCATACGGTACTGGTCTTGGAGCACGAAATCTAGGAGAACTGTCAGGTTTCGAAACTAAAATTGCCTTTGCATTCTTTACTGTACCTACTTTATCTTCAAATACGTCTTGAAACTCTGATATGATATTATCCATAGATATTTCATTTTTGTGTTCATCTTGTCTACCTGCAACCTTCAAAATACTAGGCCAATCTAACTTCAATTACTGTAGCCAATCTAAACCTAGCAAAGTTTATCCATTACCGTTTACTACTGTTAATGACATTCTCTTTATGATGGAGATGTTTAACTCTGTTGATTTTAGACAATAAATACTTTTAAAGCTAATAAGATGTACTTTGTTATCCAGCCTTACACATCTTAAACAACACATACTCAATGTGTGCTTATAAAAGTAGCACACTTATACTTCTATGATCGAAGTACCTATTACCTGAATATCAAAATCTTTATAACCTTTCAAAACTCTATTTGTATCTTCTAATAACAAATTAGGAATGCTTTTAGCCGTTTTCTCAGACATAATTGATACATCGGCTGCTGTGTCAACTTGCATCAAAATTGGTTTACCATTTATGATTACTTCTACCATGATATGTTTCTTTGCACCTTTTTTGACGAAATTAATGCGGAACGCAAAATCAGTTTCTGACCTAACCTGATTATCATGAACATTTTCCGCATTATTCTCTTGACTAATAGTATCAACTGTAGCATTTATTTTATTTGCGTATTGTTTAGGGAATCTACAACCAGTTGCAAAATGACCCATCTTTCTACAATTCTGGCATGTTTGTCCAGTAGCAGGGCATTTCTTTGCTTCGTATGCAAGATGATCAGTTTTGCCACACCTATAACACTTGGGTTTTTCCTGTTGTTTCTATGTATATGCCTGATTCTGGTATTTATGAACATTTCTGTTAGGCACTTTTCTATGACTAGGCTTTGACATATTCCTTCTCTGATTCTCATTGGTTTTCCACTTAGAACCTACTGTATTAATTTTAGAATTTTCCATTTTATTGCTTGTAGAACTACCTATTATGTTACTTTGCCTATTTGATGTTTCTAAAGCTCTGCCTGTTATCAATACCTTTTTTATGTTAAATCTTTATCTTGCAATAATTTCTTTCTTAGCTCTTGTGATGTGCAATGTGCAATCACTTGATCTATGATAACATTTTCTATCTCTAGAAATTCACATGAAACGTCTAAATTCTTTAGTCTAGTCACAAATGCATCTAAACTTTCATTTTCTGGTGCCACTATAGCGTGAGGTCTACCACACTATAGCGTGAGATCTACCTCCCGTTAGTACTATAGCGTGAGGTCTACTACAGAATTATTTGTCCCTCATAGATAAAACACATTTCATACATTTGTTTAAGCAGTAAACACTTAACTTAAACATATCTTAGAAATGACTTAAGTAGATAATTGGATATCTAATTACATTAAAAAAAAGGAATAAAGGTAAAAATAAACGTGTTATCATATATTTCCATACATTAATTCTAGCGATACACTCTTCGTACATCAAACATGTTATCATATATTTCCATACATTTATTCTAGCGATACACTCTTCGTACATCAAACATATCATATATTTCCATAAATTTATTCTAGCGATACACTCTTCGTGCATCTAAGAATGACACAAATAGATCATTGGAAGTTTTCCTCATCACCTTCCAGCAAAAATGATCAAGATGAGACTAGAGCAGCTGACGACCAACACCTCGCATTAATCTCTTCAGAATCATCGTTTTAGCGTCCACCCACGATCGCTCAATTGATATCTCTTTTAGGCCGAGGGAGAAACCGATTTAGGAGCTCCATTTGCTTCCTTTTTTATGGGCAGGTCACGTTTTTGATGGATTTTGGCAGTTCACATGTTCGATGGTTAGGTGCGGGACTCTGGGACCCTGGTCACGCGGTAGACCTCACCCTTCGCCTGGGTAGGCGACATATGGCGGTAGACCTCACGCTATAGTAGCACCCATTTTCTTTCTGATAAGCCTGCACTGAAAACTGGTATCTTTCAAAAAATTTATTGACCTGAGGAGCAAAATATGTGGTAAGTGCCTTAATTGTAGCTTCACTTGTGTCATCTGTAGGCTGTAAAGTCTTAAACACTTCCCGAATTTCCCTACCTGCTGTATGAAGTAATAATGCCTTCTTTTGGGCATCCTTCATGTTCCCTAATGCTTCTAAATAAATCTTAAATTCCTCACACCACTGTTGCCATCGTGCTGCAACAGAATTGGGCTCATCAGTGATGCTGAAACGTTCAGGATGTTCTATATCAAAAGGCATTTTGAGTCTTACCTTAATATCTAGATTAGGTTAAGCTACTGTTCTGCAGTCACAAGTTTAGTTCCTACCTGTTTTGTAGCCTACCCAACTTTAAATTTCACCCTTTCTTGTTTTGTTTGTTTGATGAAATTCCTGTTCTGCTGCTTGTACAATCTTCATTGGGCGATTTTCCTCCTTTCCCTCAATGTGCATAAGGACCTTCTCTTGTGCTGGCCGTCCTTCTACATAAGGCCTAATGTTTCTTCAACGTGTGTTCGTCCTCCTGGGCGTCGCCAATTTTTAAGTATGAGTTCATAGGAAGTTTCTATTAACCATAATAATTACCTGGAACATAGATGAAGAATTGTTAGTAATTATTTCTCAGCTGATCCCATCTTTTGTCGTCAATTTTTCTTGGTGGGATTTAATGATACGTTGGTATTCTTAAAATACAAGTTTAATATCTTATGGCTACATTGCTCTGTGACAGCTGACTCCTAAGTGTGTGTGGAGCGTCATACACAATCTGACAAAACTAAAACATTTCTAAACAAAAGAGCATCCCTCTGAAAAGACTTAAATCCTACTCCAGTACAAAACTACAAAGAATTACATCCTATCTCTGAGGTAATCAACAAATGTTTGAATCCTAATGCCAAAACAAATCATTACACTTATGTACAAAGTATAACATGTTTTATTCACGCAATATGATGCAATGTTGCGCAATATATGTAACACTTGAAATAATATAGTACATTATTACAATAATACATAACAGTTTCTGCTGCTGCTTGGGAGAGATTTCTTTTATGGAGGCACAGTGAGAAGTTAAGAACTAAAGTTGACGCCCTAAGACGAGCACCGAGGCAGAAGGGCATCCATTTTAAATATAATATTTAATAGATAAATGAATAAATAATGATAGAAAGAAACACAAATATTAAATAATGAATCAGGGGATAGAGGAAGAAGCTCAGGAAATAAAATCTAAAGAATGAGAGAAAATATTTAGGAATCCATGAGTATCGCTCCTCAGCTGTATGAGTTATTGATTAAAAGGACAATCATACTTTTATTTCCGAGATATTTTAATATTTGGTTTTTCCTTTCCCCTACTCACGGCACCAGCTGTGGAAATTGCGGTTTAACTAATACCCTGATAGGCTGAGGAGCTGGTATGGATAGCTTTTGCTCGAACAACTCGAACTAGAGCTTCACGGATAGTAATGCATTTTTCGCTTGTTAAGCGCCCATCTACCTTGCGTAATTTACCCGGTCAAGGGACCTACATCTAGCACCCCATAGCTGGGGTAATTCGGGTACTTGATCACTGTAAATAAGGACTTTATCATACAAAGCTAAGCCTATTTGAATCAAGATTTTAAGACCTTTGTGCATGAAATTGATAAGAAGTTGGTTTGATCTCAAAGCTGTTTAATTTCTCAAGATAAAACTACTAGCAATTATACAATCATTGATAACTTACAATCAGGGTATTAGAATGGGGAATCATTTCGTGCTCACGCCATCTATTTGTGTATATTTTCAGGAAAAATTATAGAATTCATTTTGGGAAAATAGGTATATCATAGTTTCATGACAAAATTTTTGAAAATTATGTCGTTCTGAGACTATGATTTGTCAATAAAACAATTTTTTAAAACCCTTTGCCAGAATGTGATAGCGTCCTCATCTTCCTCAATATAAGTTATTTTCGATACGAAATAATAAATTCTGATTGTATTCAAGGTGCTTTGCAGTCATCAATATCTATTATATCCATCATCGATTATCTATTATGCAAAGTTAATACTTAAATTTCGTTATTTATCGACTTTCCATCAACAGCAGCTATTTTATTCTACTGCTGCTATCTTTTACAAATCAACTAATAATGAATTAGGTTAGCCAAATTTACTAGAACATTGATGGGTATCAAATAAATCTCAGGCAATGATACAATATCTTACGCCAGGCTGTATCGTGCGTCTACAAGCAGCGTATCTCCACAACTCCAAAAACAGAAATGACTTTCCTATTTGCTCAGTGTCGGAATGGCCGGGGCAGGGGGGTTAAAGGAGAAGCGCCCCCCCCCCCCCCACTTCCCTGGAAAGTGTCTACTTGGTCTCTCTTACGAAAAAAGTAGCAATTGAAAAACAATAGTACATACATATATATATATATATATATATATATATATATATATATATATATGTGTGTGTGTGTGTGTGTGTGTGTGTATGTGTGTGTGTTTTGCATTTGTATTGAAAAGTTGAGACGTCAAATGATTATACAGAACTGAAATATGGCAACTCGATTTGTAACATTTGTATACTTTTCCTAACAAAGACGGCCCTTTACTGTCTGATTCGCTAAGGTTTGAGAAGGCTCCGCCCATTTCGTAGAAGTTGTAAGAAGAGCAACTCCTTGTCCGTTTTGTCATGGGAACACTAGAGACATCTGACGAAAGATTTCCTCTGAGTGTCGGCGTTCTTTTGATTCTAACTGTACATGAATTGGTTCTGAATCTACATTTGATGTTGGAGCATCTTGGTTAATATTTGACTCATTTGATCTAATTACTTCTTTAGGTTTCTCATCTCTAACATTCACATGCTCTACTGTATTTCTTGCTAATGGCTGCAATTGATCAACATGACGTTTTACAACATTATCACCAACACGGACATCATAATGTAAATTTACTATCTTACAATCTCTCCTGATACCCACTTCTCTGGAGTGTTGTACGATCTTACCATGACATCAGATAAAGGTAAAAAATGTCTTACATTAGGAAGCTTTACTACTTGTTTATACCCTTTATCTTCTAAATCACTTTGCAAACTTGGATACAACAAATCTAACTTACACCTTATCCTCCTCCCATCAACAAATTTGAGGGTGTCATGCCTGTTGTGCTGTGCGGGGTTGTTCTATAAGACAATAAAAACTTTGGTACATGCAAAAATATATTACCTGAATTTGCTTTTCTACACTTCATATTGTGTTTAAATGTTTGAACGAATGTTTCAGCCTTTCCATTAGTAGATGGATGATATGTTGCTGAAAATGTATGCTTTATACCATTGACATTACAAAATTCTTTAAACTCTTGTGAGGTAAATTGTGGACCATTATCTGTAACAATTCTTTCTGGAATACCATGAGTAGAAAAAAATTGCATTAACTCTTTTATTGTGGCGTAAGACGTTGTTGACTTCATAAGTATGATTTCTGGCCACTTACTGTAAGCCTCTACTACTATCAAAAACAAGTAATTTAAAAAAGGACATGCAAAATCTATATGCACTCTTTGCTATGGATACCTAGGTAACTCCCACGGGTGCATTCTAGCAAATTGAGGATTGTTCTATTACATAACACAATTCATACAATTCTTTATATAGGATTCCTCATCTTTATCTACACCTGGCCACCATACATGAGTTCTCGCAATTGACTATGATCTTACAATACCTTGGTGATCAGCATGTATTTCAGACAAAACCTTATTCCTCAGTGAATTAGGAATAACTACCCTTGAACCTCTCATCACTATTCCTTGTGTTACACTCAGTTCATACCATATATCCTTATACGGTTTACAATTTTCCTCTTTTCCACATAAGCCCCTACCTGTCATTAAACTCTCCAAAACCTTACTAAGTACTGGGTCTCTCTTGGTACTATATGCTACATCTTTTGCAGTTATTGGTACATCATATACAGAAATTAACAGAACACTGTCATTATACTCCTCTGGAGCTTTGTCTATGGATAATCTGGATAAAGCGTCAGCATTACCCATGTTTGATGTTGGACGGTATTTTATATCATAGTGGTACGCTGCTAACGTAATTGCCCAACGTTGTAGTCTTGCAGCTACCAACGTAGGTAAACTTGCTTTTGGACCCAATATTGCTAATAAAGGTTTATGATCTGTAACAAGTGTGAACTTTTTCCTACCATAAAGATACATATGGAATTTTTTAACTCCATAAACTAATGCTAAACCTTCCTTTTCTATTTGAGAGTAATTCCTTTCTGCCTTGTTCAATACTCTAGAAGTGAATGCAATTGGTTTTTCTGTTCCATCTGTCATTACATGAGATAAAACTGCACCTAAACCTATGTTTGATGCATCACATACTAATTTAACTGGTAAATCCAATTGATAATGTACTAAGAATGTAGGTGATGTTATTTCCTGTTTGATTCTTTCAAAAGATTCCAGACCCTCTTTTGTCCACTTCCATTCTACACCCTTATTCAACAGATTATACAATGGATATGCAATTGTAGACAAATTCTGAATGAAATTCCAATAAAATGTAACTAAACCTAGAAATAATTGTAATTCCTTAACATTTTCTGGCACTTTTGTTGATTGTACAGCTTTAATCTTCTCTTTACTTTTGTGAGTACCCTTGCCATTTATTACAAAACCTAAGTATTCCACTGAATCAACTTCTGAAATACATTTGCTCTTATTTACTCTCTATGTTTTCTTTTGTCTTTACCAGCAGTTAAAATATCATCTATAAAAATGAATACTCCTTGCATTCCTGAAAAAATCTAATACATAGTTTGTTGCCATATAGCTGGACTACTTGTAACTCCATAAGGTAATCTCTTTGGTCTAAACAAACCTAAGGATGTATTTACTGTACATAATTCTTGGAAAGTTTCGTCCATGGGGAGCAGTTGAAATGCTTGTCTTAAATCTAATTTAGAAAAAACACTGCATCCTGACATGTCTTTCGGATTTGGTAATGGATGTTGAGCTACTTGCAGTTATAGATTTAACGTTACTTTGTAATCTCCACATAACCTAACCTGTCCACTTTCCTTCACAATAGGAACTAATGTTGTAGCCCAATCTGAATATGTAACCTTTTCCCAGGAACCTTCATTTTCTAATCTCCTGATTTCTGTTTCAACTTCACTTTTCAATGCATACGGTACTGGTCTTGGAGCA
Source organism: Palaemon carinicauda (assembly GCF_036898095.1). Taxonomy (NCBI): domain Eukaryota; kingdom Metazoa; phylum Arthropoda; class Malacostraca; order Decapoda; family Palaemonidae; genus Palaemon; species Palaemon carinicauda. The sequence goes on from NC_090745.1 coordinate 34,001,716, forward strand.
CGAAATCTAGGAGAACTGTCAGGTTTCAAAACTAAAATTGCCTTTGCATTCTTTACTGTACCTACTTTATCTTCAAATACGTCTTGAAATTCTGATATGATATTATCCATAGATATTTCATTTTTGTGTTCATCTTGTCTACCTGCAACCTTCAAAATACTAGGCCAATCTAACTTTAAATACTGTAACCAATCTAAACCTAGCAAAGTTTGTCCATTACCTTTGACTACTGTTAATGGCATTCTCTCTAATTTCTGTTCTTTGTACTGTACTTTTACGTTCGAAGCACCTATTACCTGAATATCAAAATCAATATAACCTTTCAATACTCTATTTGGACCTTCTAATGACAAATTAGGAATGCTTTTAGCCGTTTTCTCAGACATAATTGATACATCGGCTGCTGTGCCAACTTGCATTAAAATTGGTTTACCATTTATAATTACTTCTACCATGATATGTTTCTTTTCACCTTTCTGACGGAATTAATGCGAAACGCAAAATCAGTTTCTGACCTATCCTGATTATCTTGAACATTTTCCGCATTATTCTCTTGACCAATAGCACCAACTGTAGTATTAATTTTCTTTGTGTACTGTTAAGGGAATTTACAAGCAGTTGCAAAATGACCCATCTTTCTGCAATTCTGGCATGTTTGTCCAGTAGCAGGGCATTTCTTTGCTTCGTATGCAAGATGATCAGTTTTGCCATAACACTTGGGTTTTTCCTGTTGTTTCTGTGTATAAGCCTGATTCTGGTATTTATGAACATTAGTGCTAGGCACTTTTCTTTGACTAGGCTCTGACCTATTCCTTCTCTGATTCTCATTGGTTTTCCACTTAAACCTACTGTATTAATTTTAGAATTTTTCATTCTATTGCTTGTAGAACTACCTATTATGTTACTTTGCCTATTTGATGTTTCTAAAGCTCTGCCTGTTATCAATACCTTTTCTAATGTTAAATCTTTTTCTTACAATAATTTCTTTCTTAGCTCTTGTGATGTGCAATGTGCAATCACTTGATCTATGATAACATTTTCTAACTCTAGAAATTCATATGAAACAGCTAAATTCTTTAGTCTAGTCACAAATGCATCTAAACTTTCATTTTCTTTCTGATAAGACTGCGCTGAAAACTGGTATCTTTCAAAAAAATTTATTGACCTGAGGAGCAAAATATGTGGTAAGAATTGCAGCTTCACTTGTGTCATATGTAGGCAGCAATGTCTTAAACACTTCCCGAACTTCCCTACCTGCTGTATGAAAAACTTGTCATTACTTATGTTTATATTCATATTTTACTGTTTTCACTGCGATATATTGGGCTGAAATAACAACAATATGTGTGGGAGCACTAGTTCCAATTAGTGAATATTTTTTTTTATCCTGTTATCATTACGTTGAGGTTTTTCTGGTTGCAACTGTTATTCACACTTTTTGTTACTTCGTTGTTTACTTGACTTTTTTACTTCAATCATGCTGAAGAAGGAGTATTCTATTAAGCGAGGACTTATTTCAAAGTCAGTGAGAAGCTCATCCTATCTGAAGAAGAAAAGAAGGGAATTATACAAATTTTTGAAAGCCTCACCAAAAAAGATTTATTGAAATATTAATGAGGTAGTCAAGGGCCAAATGCCCAAAGGTTTAACTACATGGGAAGGACATTGCTACCTATGCATTACATTTTGTACCGCTTGGACACAATTTTTTCTCATTAATATAATTTCCTTAACCAGAAAACACACCACATTATTTTCACGTTGCATTATAGTGAAAATTAGGTGAATGGTATTTTCTACGCTGTGACGTCACGAGCATGACGTACGCTACTGTCAACAAGTTTAATTGATTTAAAATAGTTCTCCCGAGGTTTCAGAGAAGAAATCTTAATGTTAAAGGGAAGGGTTAAGGGGTAGTTAAGTATTAGTAGAGAGTCTAAATACAAAAGAAAGAATAGGAGTGAAGAAAAACTCTTCACAATATGTCTTTGGTGTCTCTCCAGTCCAGATATAACTGGTATTTATTGGATAAGTGTGGTGAAATCAGAGACCTAAGATAAGATATAAATATATAAAGGATATTGCAACATTTTTAGTTTCTTTATCATCAAAATTTATAAAATTTATATAAGAATCAATAGAATATTTATTATTAAGATTATTACTTTGTATAATTAAAATTGATATTAAAATAAGATGAAGTGTTGGTCGTTGTCCACTCAATAGAAGACACAGAGGTAAGCCATTGGCGCTGGCGAATTGAGCGAACAGCCTTTCACTCTGAACGCTGACGCAACACTAAGCATTGCAACAGAAATCGAGCCGGCCCATCAACACATTGGTGGTACGGTTTCGTGTTGAAAAAGTCGTTTCTCAACGCATCTATTCAATACTGTGCGGATCATGAACCATAGTCTGTACTTGGCCTTATTCTTTGAGTGGAAAATGAAGTTTCCTTATGGAGAGAGAGAGAGAGAGAGAGAGAGAGAGAGAGAGAGAGAGAGAGAGAGAGAGAGAGAGAGAGAGAGAGAGAGAGAGAGACCTCTTTGTTCTTCTCAATGGTACAGCAGATGTTCTGGTTTCCATCACCTAACCCTCAACCCCGCCCCATTCCACCTAGTTAATTACTAACAGTATAACCATTGTTTCCACAGATACCTCGATCCCTTTCATATTCAAATCTATTCAATTAAATGTATTCAACCGAATAACTACATAATAGGTAAATAACTTAAAAGAAAAGGCCATCTCAATATAAAGCGTTTATAGTTGTAATAAGTATAAACAAAATAATTAAGAAGGAACCAAAGAGTTTTCTTTAAACGTAAATTTCAATACATAATCATTTTATTTTCTTTCCAATATGCTTCCATAATAGTGAAAACCATCCTAATTGATTGTGATACAATGACTTTTAAGTAATTTTATATTTCATGCAAGATTTGAAACGAACGAATATAATTCTTCAGCTTTGCAGCATTGAATCAGAAAAGACCAAAACATTAACCATTTTATTCATAAAGCTTTTGATATTAGTATCTATAAGATATATGAATAATAACTGGTTCTGGAACAAAACGGATGATGGATATCCAGAAAACTATTTTGAATTCAGATAATTAAGCTTTTCGTAAATGAAATCTGAAGAAGAGAAAGGACATAATTCTAATTGCAGAACTTTTTTAGTTTTATTACCATTTACTAAATGGTAAAACGCAACTGATATATATATATATATATATATATATATATATATATATATATATATATATATATATATATATATATATATATATATATATATATAAGTCTGTTGAAAATTGAATAAATATCAATTTACAATGTAACTAAACAAAAATAGTTCAAAGAAATTCTATCAAAGAGGAAATTTAGAGTATTGAGCTTGCAACTTATTCCATCATCCTGAAATGGCAACACTCTCTGTAGCCTACTTAGGTGTTTATATACCTGAATCAGTCAGACCAGGTAAATTGATCATCTCTCCATGATAACTTCCGAAATCTCCTCCATATTGCACAATCCTTTGTGCTTTATTGCATCTCCCAAAAAGAACCGTCCGAAATTTCCCCCGGGGGAAATATGGCCCAGGATAATATTCCCCCCTATGGGCCAAGATTCCCCCTTTGCTTAGTGGAGGTAACCATTATTTCGGACGTGGGGAAAAACAGACAATTACATCGGGTCATAAAGGTAAGTAATTAATTTCTATAATTTTAATGTTTTTTAGAGTGCGCAGTTCAACATTACCTCTTGTGACCTGGGAACGGGGTCCGGGGCTTACCCCCAGCTAGGGGTTTTGACCTGGGTAGGGGTTCGGGGGTTTGCTCCTGGCTAGGAGTTGTGACCTAGGAACTTTTAGGTTACGTTAGGTGGGTTTTTTGGGTTCTGTACCCTTTTCTACCTTTTTATATTTGGTTTAAAGGGTATATGGAAAAATGCTTCAAAATACACGTTAATAATTCGTAGTATTGCTAACGTTAACAATGGCATAGTAATGTTGATAACGTTGCGTAACATTGTATATATATATATGTATATATATATATATATATATATATATATATATATATATATATATATATATATATATATATATATATATATATATATATATATATATATATATATATATATATTCCTAATATCTTGTCAGACTTACCGTGATTATTTAATTCATCAAAATAGTTTCTCTGTAAGGAAGGGTGGGGGAGAAATGGCCTAGGGAGGGGGAAATATCTTAGGGCTGAAATTCTACCTGGGGGAATAACAGCCCGGTCTGTTTTTCCCGGGGGGAAATCGATCCTAGGCTAATTTTCCCGGGTGGGAATTTCAGTCAGGGGGTTAAATTTTCCTGCTACACTGGATTTAACTGGGATTTCATTATTTTGGCTTGATTAAAATCCAAGTAATTGTAAGTCAAGTGGTAACAATTGGGTTCCTTCCTTCAGTGTAAAATGCGTCTCAATTAATCTAATTGTAAGGAGTGATTTCTACTTTGAAGTATAAGAAAAATCTTATTTAGATTCTTTTTGAATGAAACCTCTCGCCTATATCGATGTAGTCAGTTACTATAGAACGACTTAAGTATTACTAATAGATGTAAATTCTTTCTTTTATTGTTTACAATTCATTATAAACTGAATCTCGTTTCTTTCCTTTCAGTTTCTTAAAACCTTCAAGTTGACTCCAAAGAGAAAATGAATGCCTCTTATTTGGACTTACATCATTGCAAAAGGAATCACTTAATTCTTGTTAGTTATAGATATTTATACTAACAGCTCAAATGTGAACTTATTTCTTAATTAATATAAACATATTTCAATGCAAGCCTTCAAGATATATATCAAATTAAAATGTTTTCTCTAAAAAACGTATGGTTAAAAAACAGTATTTGTGACATCCCTCAGGTTTGTTGAATATGAGAGTGTTGGCGCTCAACTTCTCCGAGCCTTGATCCGGAAATTGGAGCGGGGAGGTTTTCCTGGAATCATTTCCTGCACATTAATTTAAATTCTAGTTTTTAGTGGTCCTTCAAACCGAAGCTAACACCATTGATTTATGGAATCATGAAATTTGATACTTTGTAAATTCATTCGTAACATATCACAAAATTCACTTGGTCAAGTCGGACCATAAAACATGTACACTGTCTATTTTGGAAAATGATCAAGTCCTTACTTTGATAGGCAAAGAAATGTATTAGGAGCTAATATTTGTAGTAGCCTATCCTTTAACGAACAAAGGCAAATCTATAACAAAGCATTTTTAGCCAGAAAGTTCTACCCTGAAGGAGTTCTTGAGCTCTGGTTTGTACGTTTTAGCTATGCAAAATACCAATGATTAGTAAAAGGGGTTGCTGGGCTGCTATCTGTTCCAAACAGTATTGCAACATTGGATGTTTAAACTGGCTGATTTGTGTTTAAGAAACTCGTTAATTTACTTACCTCATTAAATTTAACTTGTGATTACTTACCTTTCAGTTGACTTTAACAACCAATGAAAGCCACTTAATTCTTTTGTATGTTCTTAATATTTTATGCCAGACCATAGTATTTCTTTGGAATTTATTTTACCTGGAGCTGCAAGAATACTGTTTGTACTTATATAAGCACCATTCAGAACCTGCGGAAAAAACAATTGTCTCTCGCCTTTATTGCCTTAATTGCTCTCTCTCTCTCTCTCTCTCTCTCTCTCTCTCTCTCTCTCTCTCTCTCTCTCTCTCTCTCTCTCTCTCCTGACATTTGCTAACCAAGGTAAGGAAAAAATCAAATAAAACAAGAACTACAATTACAGAAAGAAAACGCAAAGTTGAACAAATACTTAAAGACATTCCTATTCTTAGCACTAGGTCAACTACAAATGGAAATATTTTACACTTTGCAAACAAAATTCAGACATTAGTGGCTGACGCTGGAACGAGAAAAATCGGAAATTTTATAACAAAAATAATGATATGCAATGTGTGAAATGATGTATTAAATGCTTTGATTCAAAGAAATCGCTTCCTGGACCAAATCCTAAATATAGAAAAGTGTAGTCCTGAAGAAAAATGCCTACGGGGGATAGCGACCACCCATTATGTCCTTAAATGTGATCCTGAAGTTCGGAGGGCTATTCATGATAATGGGGACAAAGTTTCTTTGTGAGAGGGTATTTATAACATACGTGATATATACCGAGGGATCACCTGCTACCACTGTCAGAGGTATGGACATCTTGAAAAAGATTCGAGGTCTAAGAATGATGTTAAAGTCTGCTGGAAATGTTCAGGGAGACATTCCACCAGGAAGTGTAATTCACAAGTGTCAAAGTGTATAAAGTGCACAAAGTTAAACAAACCAAGTGACCACATGGTAAATTCTAGAGACTGCAAAGCTTATGACTTGGAATCGAAAACGCTAGCAGAAAATACTGATCATAGTTACTAAGGGTGTCATAAACTGTGACTATGTATATATAGGTTACAATCTATAGATAATAAGACTATTCAAATTCGAGAATTGATAAACGATAAATATTTAGATATGCTAGCATTATCTGAAACATGCTTAAATAACTTGGACAAGGCAAAGATCACTGAAATGACGCCCCCCACACATGCCTTCTTCCACTTACCAAGAGAAGGTAGGTCTGAAGGGGGTGTCGGACTCTTCATTCATAAAAGTTACTCAAATCTCAAAACGTTGAAAAGAATTAGTGTAACAAGCTTTGAATATATGAAAATAAAATTTACGCCAAAAGAATAGAAGAGTATCCTTTGTAACAATCTATGAACCTCCTGGAACAAACTGTAGTATCCTTTTTGAAGAATTTGATGCTCTAGTTGAGATGATTATCATAGAGAAAAACGAATTAGTTATCTGTCGATACTTCAATTTTTGGATGGATGACGCATCAAATCCTGATGATTTGCCATTCAGTGAATTACTAGAATCATATCAAATAGTGAATAATGTCGACAGCACAATTACTTTAACTTGGCACACGCTAGACTTAGTTCCAAGTAATGACATGAATAATATTGTATCTGATATAAAAGTCAAAGAGAATTGTACTATCTCCCCAGTACACGGACTTATTACGTTTAGTCTACCTCTACAGAAACATGCATTAGTGAAGAAAATAAACTTCAGATATAAATAAAATTGTTCTCCTACCGTATTTATTGAAGAGGTTACAAAGAAAGTAAATGATGCTATCAACATTCTTTGTGATCATGATGACCAACGTCTGTTAGGAGCTAAATGTGCTAACTGTCTTATGACCACTTATAAATAAGTGAGTAAAAGTGAATATGATACCATGTGCCCAACGGTGGAAAAGACTATAAACGTAAAAGACCAATCTCCTTGATTTGATGGAGAGACTTTGCTAAAAAAGAGGGAAAAAAGACGTAAAGAAAGATAATGGAATAGGTTAAAAACTGAAATTACTTGGGCAGAATACAAAACTGCTGCATGTCAATATAACTACCTACTAAGAAGGAAAAAAAGTGAATATTATAAAAGAAAGATCCTCGAAGCAGCAACAGACATAAATAAGTTATATCGTCTCCTGAATGGCATAATGGGAAATGTAAAAGAAAAGAAGCTACCTGATGGATACAGTGACCAGGAACTAGCAAATACTTTTCTAGTATTCTTTTAAAATCAAAATTGAAAATATAACCAGGTCATTTGTAAATACTCAACATCAGATTAATGATACACCAGGCACACAGACAAAATTAATAAGATTTTACAACATAACACAAGATGACATCATCAGTATTATCAAGAGAGCAAAGAAAACACTCTGAGCGATCGATCCTATGCCAATATCTGAAGTAATTGGAGAGAGATACTTTTGTAGTCTAACTGAAATAATAATGATAATAGCAAATGCAAGCATTGATGAATTTATGTTTCCTAAATCTGAGAAAATGGCTATAGTCCCACCAGTTCTGAAAAATGCACTGGACTACCAGGAATTAAGCTCATATAGACCAATTTCAAATCTATCCTTTGTCTCAAAAGTGCTTGAATATGTAATTCTTGAACAACTAGTCAGACACTTAGAAGTAATAGAAGCTTTGCTTGACAATCAATCTGCTTAGAGAAAACTATTCTCTATAGAGAGAGCCATCTGCTCTGTTGTAAATATGCTAGAAATGACAGATGAAAATAAATGTGGCATCTTAATACTGCTCGATCTCAGTGCTGATTTTAATACAGTGGTGCATGAACTGCTACTAAATGATCAATGGTCCATCGGTGTTGAGGATGCAACCTTTGAATACCTAAAAGACTACTTAGTTGGTAGAAGTTACCGTGTACAAATTGGAAACTCTTCTTCATCATATGAACCCTTAAACAGAGGGGTACCCCAGGGGAGTGTACTTAGCCCAATCCTATCCTGCGTCTATCGAAAATTCTACAAATGCTTGGCGTGTAGTTCAAACTATTTGCGTATGGCACACAATTTTACTTCTCCATTAATGATATAGATGACACTTCTGAAACTCTAAACCCAATCCTTGATAGTGTTACAAAATAGGTGATATTTAAACAACTAAAATTAAATGAGAACAAACTGAATCCTTAGTGGTGTGTAAGAGAATCAGTATGAGAAACTTGGGTGATATTCAAATGAACATAAATAATGACTCAGTGCCCATATCTAGTAAAGTTTAACATATAGGTGTAATCCTCGACTGTAACCTGTCTCTAAATGCCCAAACAAATAATGTAATAAAATTTGTTGGTTATCATCTAAGAGATTTTGCGTTTATAAAAAAGTACCTGGACGAAAATTCTGTAAAGAAACTTGTGATAAACTGTGTTATTACCAGGATTGACTAGTGCACTCTATTTGTTACAATTTATCATAAGTGTAACTTGAGAAATTACAAAACATAATAAACTGAGGAGCAAAACTGATAAAAGGTGTCCCACCGAGAGAAAGGATCACCCCTATACTAATTGATTTACACTGGCTGCTGATGAAAGAAAGAATTGAATTTGAAATATGTACAATAGATCACCAAGTTACCAGAACCGGTCATCCAAAATACTTAAGAGAAGTGCTACATACTGCCCAGCCAACAAATCGTGTCGATACGAGAATAGTTGCAGATGGTTTCAAACAACTGGAACCTAGATATATGTCTACTGTAGGCTCCAGAGCCTTTAAATATGCGGCCCCGATACTATATGATAGGTCCCATGAGACATCCGAATGATTGAAGACATTTAGGCTTTCAAGGTGAAACTGAAGACTTTCTTATTTCATGAGTCCTTTGACTGTGACGATTCAACAATAAATGAACAATATGCGATATGAAACGTTAAATACTCTGAATGAACAAGGTAAAATGACAGTGGAGGTCTTGTAGAGAGTTGGGTTTCCCGGCTATATGGGACTGGAAAAGCAGTCGTCAAAGTAAAGTAAGTAAGTAATGCGAATGTGAACTTCAATCACTAATATATTTACCTAATACCTGAGCATATTGTAGAAAGCTCTAGAACTCTCCTTGTGGAGGATCCATTTTCATTTATTTTTATTTTTTGCTTTTTGCCAAATCCTGAGAGAGAGAGAGAGAGAGAGAGAGAGAGAGAGAGAGAGAGAGAGAGAGAGAGAGAGAGAGAGAGAGAGAGAGGGGTAGTTAATGTTATGGTTGTTTATAGTAGGAAAGACTATTGGAATAATTGACTGTTTGTTTACTTTTTATTTAGGTTAGGACAGTGGTAAATGTTTCTGAACGAATACTTTTTTTGATTGACTGCGACTTGAGGCAGTTGTGTGCGTGTGTGCACGCTGAATTTATATATTTATTTGATTTCAACCAGCATTGGAAGTGATTATTTATATTTTGAGCCGTGATTCCTCCCTGGAGTTACTTATTCCTTTAGAGAGCAAAATTTTTTTGAATTGAAGATAGTGTTGATGGCCTGGATTGTTCTAAATGATTTCCATTTGACTGCTCTTTGAAACGAAAGACCTATTGATCACCAAACTTGGAATTTGTTCTGGATCTGTCTACTACAGATGGTGCTTATGATGAGTAGGACGACTTATTGGATGGGAAATTTAAATACACTAATGTCAAGTTAATATGAAAAGATTGATTGTGCATTCAGTCAAATTGAATGAGAGTCAGTGTTGCCATAGTATGGCGTTCCAACCGAGTTGTGGAGGTGGACTTTAAGGGACTGTTAGCCCTCTGTGGACGAAGGTGTCCACACACATATATCATACATTCAAATGTTTTTGTTTGTTAGTTTTAGTCAGTGTTAAGGTTTTGTGATTTATTTTGAGATTTTCTTGAATGCCGTTTATTTTAGTGTTAAGTGATTATGATAGTTTTAAGGTTAAAGTTATAAGTGTGGTTGCAGGTGCTTTTTTTTTTTTTTTGTTAGAATATTCTAGACTATTAGGAAATATAGTTTAAAGAGAATGTTTAGTTTTTTACCTTTTGTTAAAGAGTCTGGTTTATATATTTTAATGGGAAAGTTTGTTTTGTTGAGGCAATTGTCAGTAGGTGTGATTTAGGGTGTGGGGCTTGTTTTTGAAACATTCTGCCACATCCTGCAGCGTCTGTTTTCCATGACACCCTTAATTAATGTGCTCTTCCTAACAAGGGGAAAACAGTAGACCTATAAGCTACAGAGAGTAGGACTATGGGTGCCTATAAGGGTAATGAGAATATGATACTTATAATACAATAAATAAAAGCTGAATACCAGAATTAACAGCCAAGATAGGCCTACAGACATCAAACAACTATTTAGGACTATTTTTCTCCCAGCGCCTTCTGAGCCCATTTAATGTTTGCACTACTATGGGATTCAGGGCCTCTGTAACACGGTTTTTTGGACTTTGCTCCTTATCAAAGCATCGGATGTTGCTGAAAGTTCACATATGTATATTTTACAACCACACACAAATTTTGTCAGCATTATCAATAACCTAAACCCGATAGTTTTAATTTTTATAGAGTAAAAATTATCTAGCCGACGCCATGGCCAGTGATAACGAGCCAAGAGTCGAAAACATTCATTACGTAAGCACGTTTTGACAAAATTTTGCCCCGCCCATCCACCAGACACCCATTCACCTTGTTCCATCGGCTCTGAAACCCATAACAGTCAAGAATGGCTAACAGGATTTGGAATTGCCCCCGTGGTTGCAAAACTGCATTTGTCTTACGACTTGCAACTTTATACAGTCAAGAGAAAGCCTGTGGCCATATTTACTATAGCCTGAATAGGTAATTATTCAGTTCCTAGTTTAAATCCTATGTTTATGGTCTGATTTGTATTTAGCTTAACATGATTATAATACTTGTAATGTCATTCAGGCTTTTGAACATTTCCATTAACTATTCATTATGCCACCAAGAGAGAGAGAAAGAGAGAGATTGTATGTAAACAGTCTTTATATAACTATTTTTGTTAAAATAAGAATTTTGTGCTAAACTCTCCATCAGACCAACGGATCATCCGATATAATTTTTTTTTCTTCTTCTTAGGCCGTACGACCGTGTTGGCTATGTTTTGGCCATGACTGCATTTTGTAAATAAATCAGGAATAGTTTAAGGAGTTTTATTTGTACATATAATGGGAATTTATGGAAGTAAAGTGAACATAATTCATTTATCCTTTGAAATAATTACTACATGTAGCAAAACAAATAATAGTAAAGATGAAAATGCAATAAAGGAATGATACCATACTTTATCTTTAGCTTCAACATCGGCAATAACATACCCAGTTGCCATAATTTGTCAGCTTAACGAAATAACTTATCATCTAATGTTAAACTTAATGTCTGAGGAGGCCATGGCTTATTGCACAGTGAAAAAACATGACAAAGACTTTATGAATGGCGGAACGATACATAAATGTGGGTGGGGTATCTGTGCTAGCGTAGTAATACTACTGTAGCAGTAGTGCCGCAACAGTAGTATACATGAATTAAACGTTTACGCCAACTGCTGGGATCCTTGAGGATCATTTAGCACTTCTTAAAACTACTCGAGAAATGAGTTTTTATAGTCAGAATTTAAATTTTCTGATCCAACAATGCCCATGATAGCCTTCAGTGTTATCCTGAATTATAACCAGGCCAAAGTGGGTGGAGCCTCATTGTGTCATCATTCTGACGATAATTATTGGTGAAGGTTTAAAGACAAAATACGGTACCGGCTATTTTTTTTTTCCAGTAAATAGGTAGGTAGATAGACAATAAATAAAAATTGCTTGACATTGGATATAGCAGTTATCAAATCAAGCTTGTCTACTACGTTTTTCAAAATTACCAACTATACCCTACACCTTGTCAATCTGATTGTGACCTATAAAGTAGACTGTAATTTCTTAGGAAACTTATTTTGGGAGTTAGACTAATAATCGAGGTGTTTTTGTATTTATTAACATATTTTGTTGGTTTGTTCATTATGATAATTATTATTGGAGAGGTTTCAGAGTTCATAAAGGTGTACTGCTTTGCTTTTATTTAAACTTTTGTGTCATTGTTGGCAGAGGTATAGCCTTCGTTACGTATGGGCAATCATCGATCGAGAAAGAGGGAAGAAAGGCCGTCATAAGTTACGTAACGAGTGCGTTCGAAACCTTTTTTCTGAGTAAATTGGCCCGTCTTCAAAAAACGTCACTTTTACATTATAAGTACCAAATTTATTCAACCTACGTAATGCAGAATATAGTCAAAATTTATGTGTAGTTATAATGTGCATTCTGAAGAAGCGTTATATTTATGAAATTCATAGATAAAAAATTATTGCGAAAAAACCGTGTTACAAAGGCCCTGAATCTCATAGTAGTAATTAATTAGTGGCCATTAGTCAGAGATGGGAGGAGACTTTCAGCTCCATCCATTTTCCTTTTGTTAAAATAATGAGACCATTTAGTGATTCAGTTTTTTCTGGCGTCGCTCTTTATTATGGTTTCAACTTGGGGGAAAAATTCTCTCTTATCATCGACTTCAGCTGATGATGATGATGATGATGATGAATTAGAAGAACCGATGAATCTAACATTAATTGGGATAGAAATTAGGGGAAACATTATTTAACATTCATTACAGACAACCAAAAATTTGTACAAGGATTTTCTGTAATTTATAATTGTTCCAAACGAACAATTGTGGTGGCATGTTGGTATCTGGTAACCGCCAGACTGGGGTTCGAGTCCTACTCAAACTCGCTAATTCCTTCGGTTGCTGCAATCTCACCATCCTTCTGAACTGAAGAGAGCCTATAGGTCTATCTGCTGAGTCACCAGCAGCCATTGCCTGGCCCTCCTTGCTCCTAGCTTAGGTGGGGAGGGTGGGGGGGGGGGCGTGAGCACTGATCACATGTATATAGGATCAGTCTCTAGGGCATTGTCTTGCTTGATAATTCAATGTCCCTGTCCATTGGCTCTGCCATTTATGAGCCCCCTTTAAACGAAATTGAAGATTCCTCTATTCATCAAAATCCTTTTCATCTATGACAGTGGTTCCCAACCTTTTAAATATGGCGATCCATCTTAGAACAAGCAATCAGGAAGCGACCATAATCCTTAAAATATCTTATATATGCATTCATTTTTTTTGTTCGACAAACTGCCATATATTGCGATCATTGAATTATAGATTATTTATTCGTGAAGTAACCATACATTCCATAAATTCATGATCAATTTTAAATTTGTTCATGAAAAAATCCAAATCTGCTACAGAAATTAATTGATTGGAAATCAATTCAAAATTATTTGAACACAAATTTCCAGCATTATGTAAAGTATATTTATGAACTAACCTTAATGAGACGTCTGCTATAGCAGTTTTTAGTCAACAATTCTATCCTGGGCTCTGTTGTTGATATGGCTCACTTCAAGTTGTCTTCCATATTTAATTGATTTTGGTACTTGTTTCTTGGGAAAAGAAATTGGGAAAATGCTGCTTCACATAAATAAGTTATTGGGAACGGCAATAAAGTCCTTATTGCGATTTCTGATATTAATGGGAATTTTTTTTAAACTTTTTGCCCAAAACTCTTGTAGTTGCAGTTCACCGAACAATGATTTAGCTTCAAAATTGCTTTTTAAGTCAATGAACTCTTCTTCTGCTGCTTCAAGGACATCAAATACACTGGCATTGAAAGGGTAGATTGTAAGGGAGAAAGATTTGCAACATTGACCAGAAAAATAACTTCTTATTTGAATAGTAAGATTTTCCAAATGCTCTTGTATCAAGCCATATAAGACATCAATGTTAATTCTATCAGCCGTTTCTTCAACAAATTGGGCAAGTGTTCTGGACATGCATAATTTCTTGTGGTTAATTTTTGTGATCCAGAGTTCTTAAAAGACGATATCTTTTCAGACAAAGGTATTATCGTTCTTTTCTCACCCTATAATCGTGTATTATCACTATTAAATATCTCAAAAATGTCGAACAGATATGTTATTTTGCACAACGTAAATTCATCCATAAACAATGATTCATATTCCCTTGCTTTTTGAGAAGCTAGAAATATTGGCACCTCTCCTCTCAATTAAAAAAATCTCTTCAATTCCTTTCCTTTCGAGAGCCACCTTATCTCTGTGTGAAACTGTAGTACCTCATGCATTGAAACTAACTCTTCACATAAAACTTTGAAGGGCCATGTTGCAAGTGGGCTTGATTTTAACGGCAGTCACGGCTTTAATCACTCGGTAATGCACTTCTTTGAATGGTTCAGGTAACGTCTTTGTAGCTAATAATCGTCGATGAATCATACACAGAGTCCCAATTACTTCTGGAGTCACTTTTTTAACTAACGACTGGAAGCCAGACTTACAGCCGAGCATTTTGTACAAACTCCGCACAATTTTTCCTATTCGATCGAATACTCTTTGAAGAAATCACCAATTAGATAAAAAAATATCAGCAGCAGTAGTTGAAGTTAACGCATGCTCACAAAACAAAAAATCGTATTTCTTTTTTTCTTTTTTAGGATAACGAACATACAAAAGAAGTCGTGAAAAGTTTGTCACATCAGTAGTTTCATCAAGCCATATGCTGAACAGCCCAGCTGGAGTTTCTTTTAATTCTTGAATAATTTGAATTGCAATATCCTCAGACATATCTGTTATCCTTCATTTTATCGTATTGTTTGACACGGATAAAGGCAATTATTTATATACTACTTCAGAACCGATCATGAGACGCACAATATCTTTGGTGCATTAAAAAATAAGATTTTCAGGCTGCTATTGTGTGTTTTTTTATCATGCTCTATTCTTGATGCAACCGTGTATGAAGCTTCAATGGCGGCTAAATTTTTGTTTTGAAACAATCCACTGCTATCAAGCCGGAGGCTTATGACACCAACAACTTTTGCTTGAAAAACGTCAATACTTTTATCTTTCAAATCAGGGTGCTTAGTTTGAAGATGTCTTTGAAGTTTAGCTGGCTTCTTAGAATCATGAGCAAAAACTTCCCAACATACCACACCCTATGGTCTTTCCGTAACTGCAATAACTTTGTCGGTGAATTCCCATCGCCGTACTTTCAATTTCTAACACTCAGTTTTAAAGGGTTAAGAATCACTCAAGTAACACCAACCACGCATCACTACAAGTACGAGTATAACACTAGATAAGTGGGAGGAGTGACACAGGTGGCGGGACCATAACAAATCAGAAACCAAACGTTGTGTTGAGTGACTTGAGGAACTGTTACATTTAGTTTCATACTATGACGCAAACGTGGATTAATATAGGGAACATTTTCTCTCGAATCATGATAGTATGATCCTAAGAACAACTCTAGGCAGTTCAAGATAGGTAATATATTGAGTTTTAGGTGTCCGTGATGTCAAAGAACTGAGAGACCGAAAGACTGTTGGAGCCTAACCTACACGTGACCCAACCTTTTCAGTTATTTAACCATTTAGGTAATGCTCGTGAAGGGATTTCGGAAACCATTGCATTCAAAATGTTTCAACATTCAGGAAATATAGATGCTTTGGTATGTTACCTATTGTGCAAACATGCAGCATATTCTATAAAAGATTTTGGTCGTCTAATATGCAAAAAAACTGTTGCTGATGTGTTAATCCCCTTATAAAGAATTTATATAAATGTATTAATAGGTTTTCACCGTGTTTCATATAAAATAAAAAT
The DNA here is from genome assembly GCF_036898095.1 of Palaemon carinicauda. Taxonomy (NCBI): domain Eukaryota; kingdom Metazoa; phylum Arthropoda; class Malacostraca; order Decapoda; family Palaemonidae; genus Palaemon; species Palaemon carinicauda. Next base: position 34,017,886 of record NC_090745.1, read on the forward strand.
TAAGCTTAAAATCAATCGGCGACCCCATGGTTTTAGTGTCGAGACCCCATTTGGGGTCCCGACCCACAGGTTGGAACCACTGATCTATGAGTTGATAATAGATATAATTGCATAACAAAAAGACATTGATATTGACGACAATATATGAAAAAGTTAAAGAAAGAACAGAAGAATCGACCAGGTTTGGACATTTCCAATTTCGAATCCATTTCCTCATCGTCTTGGTCAGAACCTTTCCCAACATTAACTTAAGGACAACCTCGGTCTTTCAATCACCTATATTTCTTTAGTGGGAATTTTGAGCGATGGTATTTCAGGAAGGAGAAAGTGAGGAAGGACGGAAGAGGAACTTATTGCCTACATGTTATGTCTTATTAATGGGAGGAGACCTTATGGTCTCCCTCTCAAAGATAGAATTGGTGAATTGCTTTAAAAAACTGAGCAGTTTATTAATAGACCACAATGGATTGGAGACTAAACTCTCATAGATGATGACAGGAAACTCAAGATTCCTAGCTTTATGAAATTATTCTCGCAATATTCGATATCCTTGAATATATTCTTAGAAAAATCATGTTACAATAAATTATATATTTTTGGTCAAATTTATTTAAGAATAGGCCTATTAGTCCATATCAATTATTATAACTACACTGAACTCGTCCTGGAACCAGTTTCTCAAAAGTAAAACTGGTGGTCATATTTTTTTTCTTCTTTTTGAGATTCTGAGAGGATCAAAACTTTATGTTTTTGATAACTTTATTGCATATGCAATCAGGAAAGTATCTATTTAGGTTAATATATATTTTTAGAAGTTTGCAAGACAACGTAGGCCCTTCTTCACAACCCTACCAAAGACAAGAGCTTCTCAACATGACAGGGAACTTAACACTAATAAACATTTTGGAAAATCAACATTAATTTGATTATTACTTTTCTGTCTGTTAATGAAACGGACTAGATAGGCTGAGGAACCATATTGGAACTAAGCATGGCCTTAAACCATTATTTCTTACAAGCTAAGAATGAATCATCAACCAAGATAATAACTGCTTTTAATGTACACTTAAAGAAACTAATTTTAAATGGTTCCGATTAATGTAAGACGTTATGCTGAATTGTCTTATTGAAAGTGCTTTTGAAGGCACTACTGTACTTTTATAGATGTTGGTATTAGTATTAGATAATGCTTATGGATAAGATGGCTTTTATTTACAAATTAAGATTTCCTTATAATCTAGTATGCTTATTTGATTACTATGTGTTATTTTAATACTATTTGTACATGACTTGTTTTTAACACAACTTATGTGGTCTATGACAATGTATTTCAATATTAAAGGTTAAAGGTGTCTGGTTTCAGTTCCATCAGAATAGATGTGAAGAATTTTCTTCACTCTTCTTCTTTCAATCGCATTTTTAGCTCTCATCTACTAATACTATAGCTACCCCTTAACCATTCTCTCCTACATCTAGTTTTCTTTAACAAAACATAGGGAGGACTAATCTAAACTTGTTGACAGTGGCGCACGCCATGCTCGTGACGTCACAGCGTAGATACGCACGATAGAGGGCCTTAGTCGTAACCCCGGCGTATGTTGGTTCTTTCCTTAAACTACATGGGTCGAGATTAAATTCCTAAACTGCATTTTTTATATAAATTTCAATACTGCTGAATTAAGGCATCTTATATTTCTCAATACCAATTAAGGTTTGTTAATTTTAAGATGTATGCCCATCGTACCAGTCCATTGCTAATAAATCATTTTAAATATTAATTTTTAGCAAGCCAGAATAGGTAGGATTGCTGTATATATAACCTCCCTCAGAGCAGCAAGATTTATCTGAGTATTTAGTACAAAATCCTGCCTCCTCTGCACTCCTTGCAACAAAATATTGCCCTGTCCTGAAGTCCCGATATGGTACCCTCAATGGATTACCGTGCGCATCAAGCTCTTCACCTGTCTGGAAAGGTGAAGCCAGGTGATCTCTTCGACCGTAGTGTCGGCCCCATTCTACGAGAAGCTGCCCTAGCCTGCTGACCTGCCTGGTCATTGAACCCGAGCACTTCTGGCTCACCCCCCCCCCCCCGCACTCTCTCTCTCCCAAAACTCGACTCACAAAAGGTTGCTGCCGGTCGGAGAGATTGAGAAGAAGAGGACCCTGATGTACCTAGTTACAGCTACAGTGAGAATTCTTGGGGTGAGCCAGGCAAGAGATTAGTGCGACAATCAGGTCAACAGCCATCAAGGGCATAGGACTAATCTCAAAGGAGTGCAGGTACTACATCAATGGCCATTTAGTTTTCCCCCAATTCTTAGCTTAGACTAATTTTAACTTTATAGGGAACCTGGCTAATTACACTATTCGGACTGTGTGCGGAGGGATTGTGTGTATATATTTTTTCTATACAATTTTTTGCCTTTTGAGACTAACATAGTCTCTGGGCCACGTGCCAGACCCCATTTGATTTTTGATTGTTGCAGACCACGTGTCTAACCCATCATTTTCATTATTTTAATTGCATCTCTTTTGATACCATTTTTTGTGTTGTTAAGATGCCCGTTTTGTTTTAATGTAAACTTATGAATAAATCAATATTAGGTTAATTAAACCTCCTTAGTATTTTTGCTCCCTCATTTATTTTAATGTGTGAAATGAATAGTTGATCACGGGACAAAATACCCAATATTTAAAGAGTAAGTCTATAGGTGGTAACAGCGAGGTACTTTGCATTAATATATTTGCTTCGAAGGTAAAGATCCTTATCTTTAAACTTTTAAACTACTTTACATCACTGCTCCCATTTTGGATTTTGTCTGATTACATTAACGTAAAATACCTGTCCAGCATTTCATTGGGGTAGCTGGGACGGAGCCGGAACAGAGCCTGAGAATGAGATGACTATAGACCTGACAAAGCTAGAGTAGGCCATAAATTATTGATATTTCTGCGTGTGGAGTTCTCCGGCCTCTGGACAGTAAAATTTCTCCCTTTTTGTATTTGAGAGTGATGGTTTGTGAATTGTGACAGTAAAGTATTAGCAGGGTGTCTGTGCCCCGAGAGTAAGTGCTCATATCCTCCCCTGTTGAATTTTATGTAACTGTTATAAGGAGACTTTCCCGGACTAAGGTCCCACTCAGAACACATAATCACATAAAAATTCTCCACAATAGATGCTCACCAGAACGTCAGTCGGGCAAGCCCAACCCCCCACTGTGGTGCCCTACCAAAGCAGTAGCCTCCCCAGTAAACAGCTTTAACCTACGGCCCTGGGCGGGGATCGATCTCTTGCTACGCGAATGTGAGGCAAACACGTTACCACTGTACAAGCCAGGAAGCTATTGCAGAGTAATTTTTACTCACTATATTTTAAGTAAATACTTTCTGATTTTATGATATTCTTTTATTACTGATGAATTATTTTAATTACAAAGTTTTAGCCGATTTGTTGATTCCTAAAACAACTTTTGTATGTCTAAAATAACAGTACCAGTACGATGAGGACAGGGAAGTGGGGAATATGGGGAAAGGATAAGTAGGCTACCCCTGGATACAATCCAGTTTATAGCCCGAGGGCAGGTACCTGGGATGGGAAAGGAGAAGGGAAAAAAAGGAAGAAAAGAATAAAAGAGAGGGGCAGACCCTCATGCGACATTAGATAGTAGTAGAATTATTCTGAGAAAGGAAGAGACAGGCAGGAAAAGGAAAGGTTTTTTGGTTCACGCTAAGCAAAAGGACACCAATCGACTGTCACCAATTTGTTGATGGAGTAAGGTATGATGGTTAATGAAGAATATTTTAACTATTCGTAAGATGATTTTACTAATTGTAGCTCTATATTTTATGAATGCCCAATGTAAATATTGGAAATAAAGAATTATTATTATTATTATTATTATTATTATTATTATTATTATTATTATTATTATTATTATTATTATTATTATTATTATTATCAAACTGAAAACTACTCATCAACTTAATACTAAAACACGGACAAAATATGGCTATTTTGTAGGCCTCCAGTTCCATTAAATGTATTGTTTTCTCGTTGTTTTCGTTTGGACGACATGACTATCTGACAGCTCACCGCACACACAACTTACTTTCACAATAAACGATATTTTACATTATTGTTCCTATGTACTGTACAATATGGATAAAATTTAAGAATCAACTAAGACTACATGTTTGATACAATAACCACTAACCATTTTCATACAAAGTTCTGCTAAAAAAAGGACCAAAGCGGGAGATACACACGTGAGGAGAGATAGTGTAAGATTGACAGTTGAATAAGTGACACATGAACTTCCAAAACAATATAAATGAGCTAAATCTTTTTCTAGATATAACTATGTTAAAGCTTTTGTTGTTTCAATAAGTCAAAATGGGAAGAAAGATTCTGGAAAGCAACCAGTTTATTATTTTGTTGTGTTATCAATGACACTTAATTAAGCTTTTTTCAACTGTCCTGACTTACATTCAGAGGATACCATTCAATTTAGGACAATCAACTTATTCCTGGCTAGCCTATCTCTTGCAACCCAAACCTTGGCATAGGCTAATACCGTGTCCCTCATTGGCATAGGCTAATACTCAAAGCCTGGTCTTCATTTGTAGTGGAGGTTGAGGGAAAGGCTGAGTCCTGTTTTTTTTTTCTTTTCTTTTTAATTCTTTACTTCTTATAAGTGCTTGTACATTAACAGGTACTCCAAAACAGTACCCTGTAATACAAAAAACTTCATTTAGGACAACAATCCTACGTCAAACAACATGCAATTCGTAACCTAGGTTATACTGAGCTCCTACAAAACCTACTGTTTACGCTGTATAGTCAAGTCAAGATTAAACACTTTCTCAAATTCTTGTAATAATATTGCATATCTTAACTTATGGTTGGTGGCACAATTCCAACCACATGTAAGCTTAGCCTGAAGCAAATTTAATGTATGTAATATTATTGTAACCTTCCTTCATAACTCTCTAATTTTAAACGATAACCACAAACGAACAATATGAAGTGTCATTAAAACATGTAAGTTATAACTACGAGAAGTCCATACCTTTTACAAGGGTGATTAATAATAATACTGATAAAAATGATAAGGGGAGCAACACCTTTTCACCTCCCTACTCATCATTGCCGTCTCTAAACTCGCTCACAATATCTACGCCCTAAGCTCACAGAACTAAGCCTTTGTTTATCTTTTTGTACTCACGCACGAACACTCTATCGTAGATACAGCAACTCCTTTGTTACACTTACTTTTTTGGGCTCAAGCCATGACGTCCTGATGGAAGGTTCCTTCAGTAGCTTCCTTTGGGTATATTTAACTACAGGGATATCCCCAGAGAATTAAACTACAGGTTATCACAGAATTCTAACTTCTGGTGCGAGTACCCTGAAGGTTTCACTCTAGGATATCGTATATCAACAGGGGACGTCTGTATTAACACGCCACATAGCTATCTGCACCCCATATAGAGTTAACACTTCGATATGGAAAGGTGGAGAATAACTGGGGAGCCGTTCCACAGTTACACTTGTCCGTGGCTGCTTTTGGTACTCGAAACGTAAACAAACGGGCGCCATTGCTAAATGACGTCACGTCCGTCCTCATCCTTCAGCCTGTAGCACCTTGCTTTGGTCGGATTTCCCTTTGTGCGATTTTCATCGACTTACATCGCCGTTATGTCTTTACCTTCAGCCTCGCCTTCTTCTGGAAAGTTGAGTACCAGGTCCCAGTATTGTTTAAATAAGCTCTAGCCGTGAAGTAACTTCTACTTTTCGTAAAATATTGTGTTTTGTGGCAGAGCTGTGCCGATCCCGGACGCGCCATTTTATGGCATCGCTGTTCTTTTGCATGCCTTATTTAGCTAGCCAGAACAGCCTTATCCAGCTTCTTAACTAATTAATATTGTTAGTTATTTAGTCTTCATAGCTAGGAATTACTTACATCGTGTTTTTAACGCTCATCTCCTCGGTCGTCGTACGACCCCATACTAGATCGCTAGCTTAGCCCCTAGGCTAGATAGCCTAGCTCTTGTGTTAATGCATGATATATACCAGTGATCCTAGGTTAAGTTATGAAGATTGTGGCATTATTTAACATACTGTTAACTCTGATGTAAGTGTTTTCGCCTTCGGGGACCATATAGGGGATCGGTTTGATTGTCTTTCTTTCCAACCTAACCTAAATGTAAGAACCCCTATATGCTCCCTAATCCCCTGCCTGCGGGCATTCCCTCTGTGTGGCCATGCTTCCCCTTCTATATAGGGGAATCATGTCTACAATCAGAGTATTTGTCACTTCTCAGTCTACCCTAAGGGAAAGATCCCCCCTTAGGGTTGCGACCGAGAAATAAGGAACGGATCTGCCCGTCCACAGTCCACAGTTGCATCTGGTTGGGTTACTCATCCCTTCCTGCAACTTGCGATGTGTCTTTCAGCCTACCTAGCCTAGGAGTTAACCCTCCTTATCTAGGTTAGGCTTTGGGGGAGCTAGTTCTGTACTTTTATAGTTTGAGACGGTACTCCTGTACCAATCTCATTCTGGTTACCTAACCTAGGTTAGGGAGCATTCTCCCTCTCCTTGGTGGCCGTTCTTGTACAGAGCCTCCACTATGAAAGACCCCTCTTCTTCTCCCTCCCCACCTATCCCTTTGGTGTAGGCTTGCCTATACACATCTGTCCTTAGTCCTACAACTCCTCCCTTGGGTGGAGTGGTAGGGCTAACTTGTTCTCCTGCTGAGCTGGCCGCTCTGGTACACATACCCTTCATAGCGTTCTATGGGGGTAGTCGCCGGCAGCGGTCCGGCCGGCGGGGGTTTCCCACTCTTGAGTGCCCTCTAACCCTCCCTTGGGTTACCCCAGGCACCCGGCCGACTGCCGGCCCCCTGCCGCCGGATGCTAGGAGTATCTACTCCTATCATGAGTGCACTCTCTCCGGAGGGATGCCGGAGGGGTATGTGGTCTTACCCCTCCAATCCCTCCTTACCTTTCTCTCCATCTATCCTGGTGCCGGTCCCTTGCCGCCTCTACTGCCGGCAATACCGCCTTACCTCTGGTGACACTTTCATAAAATACCCTCCCTCCTCAAAGTCGTCAGCCTTCCGTGTGCCGGAGGCTGCCGCCTTCCGTCGGCATACAGCCGACTTCCCACCCCTCCCTTTACCTAGCAACAGCTAGCCGACCTTCGGAGCCGGCCACCGGCATGCCGGCATTGATTGCCGGCGGTCTAGGTATACAACCATATACATATCCATCCTATGAATTGATCCAAGCTCACCAGGCCGTCAGCCTTCGGCTGCCAGAGCCGCCGCCTCCTGCCGGAGACCCGCCACTGTGCCGGCGATCACCATGATGGTATTATATTTAGATACTCAATATGTCTGTCTTGATGCCTTCCACCCTGCAGGACCGGCCTCCGGCATGCCGTCGGTCTGCCGACACCCTCCGGAGACATTAAGGGACATGCACCCCTTCTCATACCTGCAGACAACATGTCGACAGTCATCATACTGCAGCCAGATGGCTTAGCCACTTCTATATATAGGTATTGTCTTACCATCTAAATCTGTGGCTGCGCTTTCTGATTGCACATTACAATATTCCAGCATACTCTGTGTGTCTTAGTGCAGCCGATTGCCGGAACCTATATCTAATAAGGGGCCTCTCCTATTCCCCTTCTACCCCAGGGAGCTGAGTGGTCTCAGCCCCTGATACACCTCGTAGGCAATTTCTGTTAGAGGCTTAGCTTCTACCCACCATGGCTTATCCATATGGATTTCCGTTTTGTGACCTTCGGCCACAAAAGAAATTGCATACTGATAAGGTTACGGTAACCGACTGGGCGGGATTCACAAGTATGTGTCTATCTACTTCCTTTCCCGCTCTCTACTCTCAGGCATTATAATACCTTATGAATCGTTTTAATGCTTAAAAACTTAAGATTAAGTTATCTTAATTTTAGAGTAATGTAAGTCATTCTTATGCCTTCCATGTTTCTCATGATCTCTTTCTTTTACAGGAGGAGTATATGAAGTGCGAAAGCAACTTTTGCGGAGTGAAGTGCCCGGACTTCTATGGGCACAAGGCGTGCCGGACCCACGCCCCCTGCGCCGCCAAGAAAGGCGACCCGAAATACTGGGACCCGCAGCACTGTACTGTCTACAAGAGTCGTCTGGTCAAAGCGTTCGATGATCCTCCTTCAGCGGGGGCAAGGGACAACGCTCGAGAGAAGCTACGCAAGTGGGTGCGTGGCTTCCAGAAGAACGCCACCGGACCGTATCTCGCCAGCAAAGATTTGAGGGCCTTGCTTTTTCCAAAGGCATCTAAAGACTCCGTGGTCCCCAGTGATCAGATCCCCACCGTCCAGATCGTGGTAGAACCTGATATTGTCATGGCCCAGTCCATGCATGAGTGCCACTTAGATTCCGACAACGTGGAACGTATGTCGGAAGTGTCAGAAGGGACGGAGAGGAACCTCATGGGCGAGGAGCTCGACTATGAGGAAGATCAGGTGGAATACCCTGATTCGGAGCATGAGGTCGCTCCAAGCCTACTCCCGCATCGACTCCTGCACCGGCCGAGGAACCTGTTCCTTCGACTTCTGCCACCCCGGACCCTCTTCCATCAGGCACTCAGGAGGTCTTCAAGATGCTTGAAGCCCTCATGGAAAGAAAACTTCGTGAGACCCACGAGCTATTCATGTCTAACCTAGGAAGTTTTAAACAACCGAAACGGATTTCGGTTAAGGACCTCCCCTCTTGCTCGAATAGTAACCCATGGAGGTATGCCGAGCATATGCCGATCACGACTGGTAAGATCTTCATCAGTGAGAAGGTCGGCTCGATCTTGTTGGAAGAAGTGGAATTCTTCCTGAATTTCGAGGCTTATCCGGACTGTTACGTCCGGCTCAGGTCCGAACCAGCCTCAAAGGAAGAGACCGAACCGAAGGAAGTAATCGTGTTCGATCTCGCGAAGGCCCAGGCTATGCTAGCCAGTGCAGTGAAGAGTAGGGGTTTCACCAACTCCAAGATGCCGGCGCTCAGTAAGAAGCACCCAACCTTCGTTGCGCCAAACGATGCAACCTTCCCCTTTATAGAAAAGGCCTTCACTGCGTTCTTGAAAGCAGTGGAAGAAGGGAAACCTTGCCCTGTACTGGAGGAGTGCAGACCCTTCTCCCTTACTGTCCCCCCGGATGATAGATACTCGAAAGACATCCAGTCAACCTTTACAGTGGGGAAGTTAGAGCCTGACGTAGCCGGTCGTCAGTTCAATAAGGACCTCCCAAGGCTAAATGATCACCTCCTTCGTAGGGAACAGGATACGAAGGAGAGGCTTGCCGCATCGCTGTTCCTCCAGGTACAGCTCGAACTTATGGCCGGAGACACTAGAATCCCGGACTTCTACATGGTCCTAGCCAAAACACATTTGGCAACAGTGACGAAGGACCTGTACAGCTTCACTAGGGCTCGCAGAGCCTGTCGTGAATTCGTGTTTGCCAGCGCGACGGTAAAACACGAACCCCGGAGGCTGATTTCCTCCAATATCTGGGGTAAATACCTCTTTCCCTCTTCCCTGGTGAAAGAGATTGCCGACAAGGCCGCCACGGAGAACAGGAACCTTCTTCACAAGTGGGGCATGTCAAAGAAAAGGAAATCCTCTCAGGACAATGGCCCTCAACCTAAGAGGAAGTCCATGAAACCGAAACCCCAGCAACGTCAACAGAGATGGCAGTTTCCGGGTTCCACTACTCCCCAAGTGGCAGCACAGCCACAGCAGACCTTTCAGTTGGTCACCCAGCCGGTGGTGTCGCAGTCACTGGTCTTTACCCCTGCATTCGAGCAACATGCTACTACCTTTCGTCCCAGAGGTAGGGGCTCAAGCAGAGGTTCCGGCAAAGATTCGTCTCGCCGCCCCTCCAAAGGCCGAGGAGGAAGGGGAGCTAGCGGCCGAGGTGGCAAACCCTCGGGACACCAGAAGCAATGAAGTGCTTCCGGTGGGGGGAAGACTCCGCCAATTCCAGGATCGTTGGACCTTCGATCCCTGGGCACACAGCATCGTCAAGAAGGGACTAGGCTGGAGCTGGATGCAACCACCCCCAGCCTTCCAGCAATTCTTCCAACAGTCAACCCCCCTCCTGGAAGAATACGTCCTAGAACTCTTGAACAAGAAGGTGATCAGGAGGGAAAAGTCAACCAGGTTCCAAGGTAGACTATTTTGCGTTCCCAAGAAGGAGTCCGACAAACTCAGAGTCATTCTAGACTTATCCCCCCTCAACAAGTTCATTGCGAACAACAAGTTCAAGATGCTGACTCTCCAACGAATAAGGACCCTTCTGCCTCAAGGGGCCTACACGGTCTCCATAGACCTGGCGGAGGCCTACTGGCACGTTCCAATGAATCATCACGCTTCCTCCTACCTAGGATTTCGACTCCAAAGGAAAAGTTGCGCCTTCAGGGCCATGCCCTTCTGGCTCAACGTGGATCAACGGATCTCCACCGAGCTGGCAGACGCCATCATCCAACAGCTCCGCCTTCGCGGCGTCCAAGTGATGTCTTACCTAGACGACTGGCTGGTCTGGGCGATATCGCCCGAAGATTGTGTAAGATCCTGCAACAAAGTCACCCAGTTCCTAGCATATCTGGGATTCAAGATAAACGCCGAGAAATCTCGCCTCTCTCCAGCTCAGAAGTTCCAATGGTTGGGAATCCATTGGGATCTTCAGTCACACCGCCTTTCTATCCTGCAGAAAAAAAAAGGAAGGAAATAGCAGGGTCTGTCAGAAGACTGCTGAAATCCAAACGGATCTCAAGACGACAGCAGGATCAAGTTCTAGGCTCTCTACAGTTCGCCTCTGTGACAAACCCAGTGCTTCGTGCACAGCTAAAGGATGCCGCGGGAGTCTGGAGACGTTCCGCATCCATCGCTCGAAGAGACCTCAAGAGACGGCTCCCAAACAGACTTCGCTTACTATTAAAGACGTGGTCGGAAGCAAAGGCCCTGAAAAGGTCCATTCCTCTTCAACACCCGCCTCCATCGCTCAACATCCACACTGACGCTTCACTGGAGGGTTGGGGAGGTCACTCCCACCAACGACAGGTTCAGGGAACATGGTCTCCCCTATTCAAGACGTTTCACATCAACATCTTGGAGGCCATGGCGGTTCCTCTCACCCTGAAGAAACTCTCCCCGCCTCCCTCGATCCACATCCGTCTGACTCTGGACAACTCGGTGGTAGTCAGATGTCTCAATCGTCAGGGCTCGAGATCGCCCCAGATAAATCAGGTACTTCTTCCAATCTTCCGTTTTGGCAGAAAAGAAGAAATGGCACCTGTCTGCAGTTCACCTACAAGGATTCCGCAACGTGACGGCGGACGCTCTATCACGGACAAGCCCAATAGAGTCGGAATGGTCTCTAGACGCAAGATCATTCTCCTTCATCTCTCGCCAAGTCCCGGAACTTCAGATCGATCTCTTCGCAACGAGTGACAACAATCAACTTCCTTGATATGTGGCCCCGTACGAGGACCCCAAGGCAGAAGCAGTGGATGCCATGTCACTGGATTGGAACAGATGATCCAGGATATACCTGTTCCCTCCCTCCAACCTTCTGCTGAAAGTCCTCTCCAAACTGAGAACCTTCAAAGGGACAGCGGCCCTAGTGGCTCCAAAGTGGCCCCGGAGCAATTGGTACCCCCTGGTCCAGGAGCTGCAGCCCACGCTGATCCCCCTCCCGGGCCCAGTTCTCTCTCAGCAAGCACAGAAGTGGACTGTCTTCGCTTCATCACTGAAAGTCAGGGACCTTCATCTCATGATTTTCTCTCCCTGGCCGCAAAGAAAAGGTTTGGGATCTCGAAAAAAAGTCTAGACTTCCTCGAGGAATACAAGACCGAATCCACACGACGGCAATACGAATCTTCCTGGAGAAAGTGGGTCTCGTTCGTCAAAGCAAAAAACCCTACGGAAATCACCATTGATTTTTGCATGTCCTTCTTCATTCACCTTTATGGACAAGGCTTAGCGGCCAACACGATTTCTACCTGCAAATCGGCTTTGACTAGACCACTACTGTACGCTTTCCAGATTGATCTGTCCAGCGATATCTTCAATAAACTGCCAAAGGCATGCGCTAGACTATGCCCAGCACCTCCGCCAAAACCTATCTCCTGGTCCCTGGACAAGGTGCTCCATTTTGCCTCTAACCTGGATAACGATTCGTGCCCTCTCAAGGACCTGACTCAAAAAGTTATCTTCCTTTTTGCTCTCGCCTCGGGAGCCAGAGTCAGCGAAATAGTGGCACTGTCAAGAGACGAGGGTCATATCCTGTTCGCAGATACAGGAGAACTTACCCTCTTCCCTGATCCGACGTTTCTCGCAAAAAATGAATTACCCACCAAGAGATGGGGCCCTTGGAGAATCTGCCCCCTGAAGGAAGATGTCTCTCTATTCCCAGTGTAGAGTCTTAAGGTCTATCTTCAAAGAACTTCAGACTTTGGTGGAGGTCAACTCTTCAAAGGAGAAACATTGGGCAGCGACCTGTCACTGAAACAACTAAGAGCGAAAATCACCTACTTCATTCGCAGAGCGGATCCTGACAGTACACCCGCAGGTCATGATCCTAGAAAAGTCGCGTCTTCTCTGAATTTTTTTCCAGAGCATGGCTTTCGAAAGCCTCAAGAGCTTCACAGGGTGGAAATCGTCGCGCGTTTTCTTCAAGCACTACGCGAAGCAAGTGCATGAAGTTAAACATTTCGTGGTAGCTGCAGGTAGTGTTGTGAAACCTGCCGTTTAACTCTGCATAGAACAGTGAGTTACTTGGGACTAACTCTACGGGTGCCTGTGTTGACCCTTGTGTGATACATAGTGATTTCATGGACAATTAGTGTTTCTAATAGACTGTTCTTATCAAGGTGAAATGTCATAGACTTCACATGAGTGCCACATGCCCTAGGGCATGATGTGTTTTTCTTTGAAAAAGACTGACGTTCCTCCGGAACTTGTGTTTCTAAAAGTGAAATTTCTTTCAGATTCAAGATTGAAGTCTTTTATTTTCTATGTACATTATTCTTATTATTGTAAATTAACTTTACACCTTTTATTGCAATTATTATCACTATAATCTGCAATCTATGAAATAAAATGTCTATTTTATTACATGTGCGTCTCTCTCCACTCCTATTATTACTATGAAATACATGATTGTCATAGTTTCATTTACCACTTTCCTTTGGAATGAGAAGAATAATATAAATTACCTGTATTATATACTCACTCATGCTGTGTAATATTCCTACTTGAATACTAACCTTCATCCTGCCTTCGAGACCAGATTGATCTCTCCTCCATGGAGTGTAGTGATTAATTATCACTTGTTTATACTTGAGAATATTCCTACCCGAATATTAACCTTCTGTTTTGTCTCCGAGTCCTGCACGAACTCTCCACAGGGTGAGTAGCCCTTCAATGATCACTTCAGATTTTGGTATGATCCGCCAAGACTTCTCTGCCAGGGGGGCAGGAAGCTGGATCCCCGCAGAAACTCTAACGAGGACACATTACATACCTCTATTCGGAGCCCTTGGCACTTACTTTAAAAAGGGGAAATTTTCCTCGATACATTAATTCTCTGGTACACTCCCATCAGGACGTCATGGCTTGAGCCCAAAAAACGGATTTTGAGCGAAGCGAAAAATCTATTTTTGGGTGAGATAGCCATGACGTCCTGATGGACCCTCCCGTCTATTCTAGTCCAGCCTTTCAGGCCCCGCCCTGTCCTGCTGTATCATGGAGATTAGCAAGGAGCTGGCCTCAGGATGAGGACGGACGTGACGTCATTTAGCAATGGCGCTTGTTTGTTTACGTTTCGAGTACCAAAAGCAGCCACGGACGAGTGTAACTGTGGAACGGCTCCCCAGTTATTCTCTACCTTTCCATATCGAAGTGTTAATTCTATATGGGGTGCAGATAGCTATGTGGCGTGTTATACATACGTCCCCTGTTGATATACGATATCCTAGAGGGAAACCTTTAGGGTACTCGCACCAGAAGTTAGAATTCTGTGATAACCTGTAGTTTAATTCTCTGGGAATATCCCTGTAGTTAAATATACCCAAGGAAGCTACTGAAGGAACCTTCCATCAGGACGTCATGGCTATCTCACCCAAAAATAGATTTTTCGCTTCGCTCAAAATCCGTTTTTACATCACTTATGCACACTTGTTCTCTATACAATCTCAACTACATGTGTCTAACTTAACATCTAGACAAAATTTAAACCAATTCGTATATTCTATCGTTTAATCATCAATGGAATTACTCTTCAGTTAAATGAAGGATTTCTTTCATTATATCGTCACTAAGTAGAAGCATCAAAGACTATAGGTTTACCCCTGCATATGTAGGTTCTTTTCATTAATGTGTGTCGAGATAATTTATAGCACTGGTTTTGTATATAATTATAGTACTGCTGATTCATAAGTAGCTTATTTTACATCATCAGTACCAATTCAGGTCTGAATCAAATTTTTGGATGTTTGCCCATTGCACCAGCAGTTTGCTTAATAATTATTTGAATCATCAATTTTCAGTATGTCAGAATAGGTAGGTTTACTTTGTATCAGTTCCCCTGGAGATGCAAGATTTCTAATTGTATTTTGTATAAGATCCTGCCTCCAACTAACTACTTATAACAATATAATGTCTTGCACGTAAGTCTCGATTTGGCACTTCAACACACCAAGACTTACCTGTCCGTAGATAACCAAGCGAACGACCTTTGACCCAGAGTTCAACCCATTCATTCACGAGCTGCCGCCCTGACCTGACGGACAACCTGCATCACTCTGGCTCACCCCAAGTCTCACAAGAAACAAAGGAGATAGAAGGATTTCTGGTGTCCTGTCGGCGGGAGAGAGGGAAGATCCAAAACTGAGAACTTTGGCAGCAATACCTGATCTCCCAAGAAGCGAGGAAGACCAAGGGGTTGGCCAGGCAAAAAAAAAAAAAAAAAAAAAAAAAAATTCATCCAACGTCCAAGTACTGCTTTTCAAGTACTGCGAGGAGTGCACGTAAAACACGCAACCACTTAAAGTTTCCTAAATTTTTAGATTAAGTAAGATTTTCAATTTTACTAGATTTAGGTAACTGGCTTTTACATAACTCGAGCTGAGTGCGTGAGATTGTGTATGATTTTGTGCTCTATAGTAAGTTTCCTTTTGTGTTTGTATGAACCCCTCTTGCAGATGGTAAGATGTCCTTGCTGCAATTTTTGTGTAATAAAGTAATTGGATTATATTAATCAAACCTCTTCATATTTCTACTCCCTTTATTTATTGATTATATGTAATATGAATTTTTGATATTGGGACATCATACCAATTATATTGAAAAGAGTGAGTCTAAATAAGTCAAGGGTAATAGTGTGTTAGCAAGTGACTTAGTATTCATTCTCAGTGCTTCGAAGGTGCGGATCCTTATCTTTACTTCAATCCATCCCTGCTCCCCTCCATTACCATTGTCTTCCTGCATAAAAGTAAAATTCCTTTCCAGCATCTCACTGGGAAGGTGCCGAAACAGAGCCAATGAGTGTAGAGGATTTTAGTAGTGACAAAGCTAAAGTAAACCTTCAAATTACTTTTATTTCATGTGTGGAATTTTCAGGCATCTAGAAAGAGAAAACTTTTCTACTTCGAGTGAAGGTTTGTGAACTACATCATCAGAATCTTTACCAGGTTGTTTGTGCCTTGGGTAATCAAATGCTCCTTCTCCTCCGATGCTGACCTTTGCTTAAATGGTGTAGAGGGAGACATTCCAGGAACAAGTTCCAACAACAACAATTTAAAAGGATAAATATTTTCCACAATTACTTTCAATGTAATAAATACATAAGAAATATAATGTCATTAAAAGACTAAAATTAGCTTAAAACCTACAACAAAAGGCCATAATAAAAAAAAAAAAGTATATCATGTAAATTTCTTCCATTTCGTATCCATTTCTTCAGTGTCGTAAGAAAGTACAGATTTTGTCTTGATGTCTCCAAGTTCACTTTCGTATCCCTACTTGCTATCACAATATACTTATGAGTTATCATTATCATGACATTACAGTCAGGAAACTAATTCTCTCTTTGACATATCATTATGATTCCCCAAATTTGGGTTAAGCACATGAGTACTTTTTTACCTAACAAATATAATTTGCAAGCAAGTGAAGAAGCATACAGATTGCCTTACCTTGTGTAAGACACGGGTTCTTGCATTGGCAACCCATAAGGACGTAGGATAAGGATAGAAAAGTGGAGAATATGGGGAAAGGAAGAATTCCCCTCAATAAAATCCAGTTAATAGCACAAAGGCAGGTACTCAGGGTGGGAAAGGATAAGGAAAAAGGGAGAAAGGGAAATTCAGAAGAGTAAGCACATAAGGTGTGTGTGTGTGTGTAGATTGCCTTACCTTGTGTAAGACACGGGCTCTTGCCGTTGGGCAGCCCATAAGAGAATGTTGTTTGAAAGTGTCTAGGTTATGTTTGTAAACAGAAGTAGCAATGTGAATAGGTTGAGAGTAGTTTACGTTAATGACAAAGGGATTCAATTAAAAGTGAGTCTTATTACTTTACAGTTTGATAGTTTAATCTATGTTAGATTTAGATAGCTGAAGCTAATGGTGTAAGGCCAAAAAGTAGTGGTAGTTATCCTCATTCAGAAGGCTGGGATTCTGGTTTGGTTCCCAGGTGGGGGTAATGGTAAGATACCAAGCGTCCCACGGGCTCAGATTCCAAGTCAATGCCCGGATAAGTGAATGAGGGGCAGGTCCCTCTTGCTACCACCAAGCAAGACAACAAGGGAAAAAGGGAGAGGTTGACAGGCATGACAATGGATAAAAGGTCCCGATAGGGAGGCTCCTCTTTAGGTCCACGAAAAGGAAAATTTTTGATAGACAGAGTCTATCGAGTAAGAGAGAAAGTGTTATAGCAGCGAGTCCCAGGGAAGTTGCTTGCTTCCTTGCTTATAGATTGTCCAGTCTACATAGACTGAACACGGGCTCTTGCGTTGGCAGCCCGTCGAGCAGAATCCCGGCTCACAAAAAACCTGCTATATTTAACATGAGCTATTCTCGGAGCATATTATTTAACACAGGCATTAGTTATTATTATAGTGGTACCACATTACTTTCAACTGACTGATCCCGCAGCCGCTCAGCTCCTTGAGCATGGCTGCAGGTGCGACCGCTCAGCCCTATGAACATAGCCGCCTGAAGTCTTCATATGCCTGGTTTTGCAATTGTTCAGCACCTTGAGCGTGGTTGCAATTGCGGCCGCTCAGCACCAAGAGCGTGACCGTCTGTGGACCAAGAAAACCCAGTCCAATTGGAACCGCAGTGAAAAAATTTACTAGTAGGTAAAAGTGTTGACAGTAGTAAGTCCCAGTGAGTATGAGAGACTGGGAGAAGAGAGAAGGATCTTAAATAGTAGAGTAAAGGAGCAGTCTAAAACATAGATGCTTATCCCTGCTCAAGAGTGAGTATAACTAAGGTGGAGAGGAGGGATTGAACGTTACTATCATGAGTCTTGAAAAGGGAATAGACTTTAATTATCAGCTGTACTATCTAGGGGACCACTTCTTCCAGTGGCAAGGATTCAACTTGGGCAATGATGGAGGGTATTGAAGGAGGGGAAGGAGGATTCTTAATAGGATTTGCGTTTGGATCGCGGATGGATACAGTAGCAGCAGCTGGTGCTGGAGCTGGAGCCGGTTTCCGAGGAGGTCTTTCGCGATGTTTCCTCTGCGGTTTTGGTTGTGTTGTAGCTGTAGTTTCAGCAGTAGGGATGGAGGTTTGCTGGGGGTTCAGTCTTCTTAGGCGTTCTTGGCATCTTTTGTTCCTGGCATGAAGTGGTTTGGAACAATTGGGGCACTTGGCCTAGGTTTCTCTTCCTTCATTGTGAGCGTCAATGCAGGTTTGCGTTGGATGGTTTCCACTGCAGACTCCGCAAACAGCCCGGCTTTTGCAGTCAGACTTGTGGTGTCCAAACCTTTGGCAGTTAAAACAACAGAGTGGTTCCCTTTCACGGTCCTTAATGGGGAAGGTAGGCCTACCCCAGAGTCCGAGTTCCAGGGCAGGTGGAATGGGACCGATGAAGGTGACAACGACTTCTCTAGTGGGTGCCTTGCCACTACCCACCTTCCTCTTGGCTTGGGCAACATTGTGGCATTCTTCAATGAAGGAGACTGGCAGTTTGGTTGGATAGTTGTAAACCACCGTTTTTTTCTGTCACCTGGCACAATCCAGATAGGTGAGGGTGGTTTCCTTGTAAAGGTGTTTTGCGCTGACTTGGTCTTTTGGGGTGATAATGATATCACCTTTCAAGTTGGGTCTGACCTTAATTTTAAGGCCTGGATTGGTTGCAGCCATAGCAGCTACAGCCGCATATGATGGGGTTTCACCGGTGGCAGGCAGCTTGAACTTGCGTACCTGGGATGAGACAGGTTGTGCCACTGCTACTGCTACCTGAATGCTACCAATGGCCGTGGCCTCAGCTAGAAGCTGAGTGAAACACCCAGTGCAGTTGCAGTCCTGTGGGTGGACATCTGTGGTTTGGGTGGGGACAGGGTCCAATTCCATGCAGAGATATCTGTCTCTTGGGTGGGGGTGGCTGTAGTCATAGTTCTCTCGGCGCCAGTGTGTGCTTCCAGGGGTGGAGGCATGGTATCCTGTACAGGTGGATGGTCAGTCTTCTTTTCTTCGATGGCTGGCTGGATTTGGGAAGGTGGAGGTTGCTGTTGGATAGCGGGAGCTGCAGGGAGTTCCTCAACCTGGAGGGAGTTCCAGTATTTTAGCACACACGGTTGACAGCAGCTTGTTGGTGGGTGTGGCCTGTGGGTGGAAAAGTCATAGCAACTTGGGCTCGCAGAGAGCTTATGACCTTTTTCAGGATTTTCTTGTATACGTAGTTAACTGGGGGAGGGATATCCCAATTTCCTGGTCTGGACTCTACATCAAGGAAGTGGGAGATGCAGGCAACTGTAAACTGGAGACAGTCCTTGCATGTACATTTTATGTTATGTTGGTACATGAGTTGGTCTTCAGGGACAAATCCCACCCGTTGGATGAGTTCTTCCCTGTAGATAGTGTACAACATACTGTATTGCAGCCTTCAGCCGCCTCTGCTGTTTTACAGAGCATATGAATTTCTGAGACGTTCTGGGTATAGGTCCCAGACGAAGTTCTTGAGTCTAGTATAGCCCGCTTATTTTATGAATCCGTTCTTTATACAAAATTATCAGTACAGCCGAAAATATCGACTATTCAGTTGGTAGGGAAATGTCCTCAAAGCGTGTTTGTTAAGTTTAGACCATGATACCAAGATTATACAAGATATACAACAACAATAATAAGAATAGTGAAGTGGGGAATAAGGGAAAAGTAGATATCACACATATATAAAGTGTATAAATATGTCCAGGAGTAGAGCATGCCATGTACTACTGTACGTAAAATACATATATTTTTTACTTGAAAATGTGATTTTCCTAAAAAAAGGACTGAAGCGGGAGATATACACAAGAGGAGTGAAGATGCCGTAAGACAGAGGCTGAGTGACGGGAAGCGTTTCCAGTTCTGATGTAAAATATGCACTACATGAACTTCCAAAATACATCAGAAAGGAGCTATTTTTTTTACGATAAAACAATGATAAACCTGAAATTGTTTTAATAAGTCAACTTGCGAAGAAAGACTCTGGAGGGCAACCTATGCGATTCGCTAAGTCGTGTTCAAGACATGATAGTAAATAGTTCTCCTACCATTCATATCAATAAGTAGCTGTTACAAATATGGCAGCGAAATGTTGTTCCTCAATAATTTAAAAATTTACTATTTGAGGATTATTTACATAGAAGTTTTATTTCTATTGAAAACTCCGAAATCAAAAAAACTTCCAACAGTCTGGTCTTCACAGAAGCAGTGTAGGTGAACTTTTACTCATTTGAAGGAGATGCAACTGCTGTGAAACCTTTTTGTTAATGCAGATAAATTACAGAAGAAGAAGAAGAATAAGAAGAAAACTCCAGGTTCTGAGAAAGGATTTGGAGAATTCATCCTTCTTCCTTCGCTTGATGATCGACCCCAGCCCCCTACTTCAACAGTGTTGAAGTAGGGGGCTGGGGTCTGGAGATACCATTGGCAACTTTCACCTTGTGTGACAAGCCCTTGAATCCTATATAACTGAAACCTTACCCTCTCCCCCCCCCCTTCTGTGGTATTAACAACTCCTCCTCAGCAGGTTGTGTAGCGAGCCTAACTACTACACAGACAAGTGTCTCGTCCTGGCCTCTGTTACTCAAGTGTAGAATGAGATTTAAGGTAAAACTTGAGAGGTTTCTTAGAGAGAACAGCAAGTTATTGATAAAATCCTTTTATTAAATGGATGAAAAAAATAACAAAAAAGATGAGATCATCCTAAATAATTTTCAAAGCGTATTATTTGTGAAGTACTTACATAGAAATATTAACTTTAATTAAAACCTACCAGTCAAAGGTAAGGAGTTTTTCCAGGAAAATTAATCAGCATCACTTTCAAGCAAGAGATAAAAAATCTCAAGGAAAGAACAAATGCCAGAAATGCAGCTATGAGATATATGTGCAGGCTCAAGGATGGAGCAAATGAACACATCCAAAAGAAATACTATCTAGCCTGTTCCAGATCACTAGTAGACTATGCCGCCCCAACACTCCTGGGACTAACAGATCTACAAACAAGCACAATTGAAGTGATTCAAAACAATGCCATGAGGCTCATGTTGGGTGCCCCAATGTGGACAAGACTTTGCAACCTAAGGTTGGAAACCGGACTACCAACCCTCGAAGACAGAATTGCACTAAGAAATGCAAGCATAGTTGCAAAGATGTTCCTGTCAGACAGAGACTCAATCACCAAAAGACGAGTAAGAGAGGAACTATCCAAACATCCTGAAGTACAAACCCCAGATTCTTATGGCAAAGACCATAGCGATAACATCAAAAGACTTGGCCTTACAGAAACAATCCTACAATTAAAACCTGACACAGCACAAAGTACTATACACATTCCACCATGGAAAAAACAAGTTGCTAAATTCAACTACACCAAACTCCCAAGGGCAAAAGAAAACTGCACAATAGAAGAACTCAGAAACGCAGCAGAAGCAGCTATAACCTCAGTAGAAACAACAGGGGCACAGATCTACTATACTGATGGTACAGTAGATCCTGGAACCCAAACAGCAGGAGCGGCAGTTCACTCCTGCAAGTTCACAGCTTGCTGGAGAACATCCAACAATGTCTCCACCCTGCAGACAGAGCTTGTCGCAATACAGCAAGCATTAAAATACTCTATTGAAAATGAGGAAGGACCAGTAGTCATCCATACTGACTCACGATCCTCAGTGCAGGTCCTAC
The DNA here is from genome assembly GCF_036898095.1 of Palaemon carinicauda. NCBI lineage: Eukaryota > Metazoa > Arthropoda > Malacostraca > Decapoda > Palaemonidae > Palaemon > Palaemon carinicauda. The sequence continues at coordinate 34,039,333 of NC_090745.1, forward strand.
AGCAGAACAAAAACAAAGAAAACAAATCCCTGATAGCGGACATTAAAATCCTCTTACATCAACATAATGAAAGAAACAGACTAGTAACTATAAACTGGATCCCCAGTCACATCGGGATACCAGGGAATGAAAAGGCTGATGAGCTAGCCAAAAGCACCAAACACATTCACAATGTACAGGTGCACATACAGCCTGCACTGCAACAAATCAAAAGCAAAATAAAGACACAGCTCAAGAACAACCTAATCAAGGAACTACATATGAGGATAGAGAATGGCTCTCCCTCTGCAACATGGTACAAATGGGCATCGGAACTAGAACCCCCTCCCATAGACAGATACACCCCAAGAAAACTGGCAGTATGCATACACAGACTCCGGCTGGGTTACAAAGCAAACTGGGAACTCCTAGATGACATCCAGACAAGGTGTGAACACTGTGATGTCATACCACAACAACCTCTCCTGCACTACCTACTAGAATGCAGAGAAACAGCACAGCTACGAGGTGATCTACTTGTAGACATCAACACACCACATGCCATGAAAGAGGCAGCCACACTGGCAAAAGCAATTGTCGAAAGCATAGACACACATGCACAGTTGCTTTCAACACTACCTCCACCAAGGTAAGACCTCCCCATTCCATGCACCATCTCATCCCCTCATTGTAAGGCTCTATTCACATCACCCCCTTTCACTTCTCAACTAATCTACCACTTAAAAATCTCTCTGCAGGGACCCTAGGGAGTAAAGGGTTGGACAACCCCACCTGCACAATTTTTCTCTAATCTTCAAAAGCCTTACACCCCCACTTTTCAAACTACCACTATCCGAGAAATGATGGCCCTCTACCACTACCACCATCATCCTTACCCTATCCACATCTTTTTCTACTACTAAAAACCTTTCAAATTTCCATTAATGCAACTACCTTATAAATTTTTACAGATCACCTACGGGCCAACCAAGGGAAAGGCCCGTGCCAACAACAAGTGTTGGCTTTAATACCCCAACAACAACAACATTAATCAGCATTTAATGTATTTTTTCTCTCTTAAAAAGTTACAGTATCTTTGCTAGGATTTATCCTTAATAAATGTAAAACCTGAAACCTCTGACAAGTGATAGGTATGACATCTATATTCTACCAAATTGTGCTTAGAACTTTTGTTGTGGCCGGTTCAGTTAGCATACAGTGCCAATTATAAGTTGTGTTAATCTCACTAGAGACAATGAGTCAATAAAAAAAAAACATTCCTATTCATGATATCTATTGTTTCTTAGTCACCAATTATTAGTTGAAACCCAACTTTCATCACTAAAATTGTAGATGAGAAGTTATCTCTTTTTTCCCCCTACGATGCCATATCAAATTGTAAGGCTCCTATGATTTATGTCGGGCTTGAAAAGGTCAAGGTCAGTGTGATTAAAGGTCACTCAGTCTTGATGACCTTCTGTAACAACAATGAACCTCACACTGATTCCCCAAACGTTTTCGCCGACAACCTGAGGCACAGGAAATTCTCCATAATGTTCTGAAATATTTCATTTCAGAAAAAAAAAAAAAATTAAGGGATTCCTGTTACTGGTGATTTAAACACATCCAAAGTAATGGCAAAGAAGCAAATCATTTGTCTAATGTGTTGTTGTTAAACTGAACATTAGTAAACACCACATTGAATATTGCAGGTATTGAGATAGACAATAAGAGCTTTTCCCTAAAGACTTATTTACTTCATGATTAATTAGACAATATTTTTGGGAATCACTCGCTACCTTCGACTATTGATCATTCAATAAAAATGATCTTTCTATGTAAATAAATCTTCAACTAAATGGATAATTGAAGTTGATTCCAATTTTGTCAAATGAAAAGACATTTCATAAATGCTTACAGTGCTCCTCATTTGGTAGATATGAAATATGACATTATCTTGAAATGGGAGGCATTGACTGTAAGCAAGTTAACGTCGAGAATTGAATCTTGTTATATGTGAAATTATCATTGCAATTTCTTTCAAGCAATTTGTTGGCAAAACCATATTAAATTTACTTAAAAAATATGAAAGCCAAATTACTCATACCTTTTACCCTGGCCGTCGATATACAAAGGCCCAATACTCATATTTGTTTATGTATTTATTTATATATGATAAAATAAACTTCATTAAGAACGTAATCACCAGTGAAATGGTGATTAATACAAAGGAACCTGACATTACACCATAACCCAACATGGGATGATGAAGAGGAAACCATTTGTGGGTTTTTAAGAAGAAGGACCCATTGTTTGGCAAAGCCTTATTTTCAAAATAGATTTGAAACAAAAACTGCACTTTTATGATCGTAAGGAGCCATGTAGAGAAATGTATTTATTTATTTTGAGTGGAAAATTTGCTGTTCTTGGAACTTGAGATGATTATAACAATAAACAGAGATAAGATTAGGCCTACCCCTGCAATGATTGAACCAGGCCTATGTTGGCTGATTATTGAAGCTAAAGATACATTATGTAAGTAAGCTTGAAATTATATGATGTGTCCTAAGTGAGAGGGGGGTTGGGCTATGAAACTAAGGACAGTTGTAAGGACTTGTATATATTTAGATTATTAAAAATCCTAATGAATGGTTATACATCTTCATTTCAAAAGGATTGATAACTTATTCTATAGGTACAGGTTTCACTACGTTAGGTTAGGTGGTATTATGACGAGAGACTTAACTCTACTAATAATAAAACATGTCCAAGATTGTGTATTGAAATGATTAACATATACTCTGGTGATCCAAGTCGAATGAATATTATCAATAATATAATTACCAGAAAAAATATTCAAGCATATGTACTACACCCGTGACCCACTTTTCCTAATTTTCTTCAAAATAAAATGGTACATATTTTACATATATTGATATAGTCACGTTACAATAACACTAAACTATAACAAAATTTGAATTTTTAGTAATTTTCTGCTTTGATCAAATAAAGTTCCCATACAAAAGCTCATATGGCATATTGTGGTCTAACTGTATTTTACGTTGTTATAATACTTCCTCAAATGTTAACAAAGTCTTTATATTATGAAATGATTTTACGTGGCTTAGCGCTGTGAATTTATCTACAATCTGTGATGAGTAGTTTTAGACATTCTTCTTCTGGACGTAGACTATATTATGTGATGTGGCTTCTCTCCTGATACTTGAGAAAGTTTTTGATAATGGTCGTGTCATTTCATGACCTTTGACCTAAACTGGTTTTGTTCGTTGGTCTTCCAGTTTAGTTCTGTACTCTAATCTAAGAATGTAATTTCTCTCTCTCTCTCTCTCTCTCTCTCTCTCTCTCTCTCTCTCTCTCTCTCTCTCTCTCATATATATATATATATATATATATATATTAATAACCCGTTAAGGGTGACAATTAAAAAGTCTTTGAAGAGCAGCCTGTGCTCTATTGATCTATAGTAAGTTTGGTCTTGTTAGGTATGACAATGGGGACATTCTTGTCTAGTCCTATCTACCTTCATACTTAGAATCTTGCCAACAGTTCATCATATATAGTACACTGGGTAACCTGGAAAGGATTTTGCAATATATATTTTCCAATACCTTAATATTTCTACGTCATAATTCAGAATTTTGACGTTTTTATGTAACCAAAGTTTTCTTCCAAGAAAAGTAAAGTATGCCGAATGCATTCCAGGGTTATTGCTACCCACCATACAGAAGCATCAAACTTAGACTATTAAAGTAATGCAATACCATATCCTATTCAGATTAGTAATAATAAAACAAGTTGTAGCTAGTTATGATACTTTATTACCGACTCACACAGCTGGTGTGCACAGCCCATCCGTGTTCAGCTGACAGTAAAGCGATCCACTGCTCAGCAAGAGGTAGCCTACCATTTTAGTGGCCCAAAGCAGCAGCCTTCTCTGTGGCCACTGTCAAAAAATTGACATTTATTCCCCTTGAATAAAAATATTTTTAGTTTTAAGAGTATTCGCTTTCTAAGGTATTTCCCAGTTTCTATGAATATATGTTTAAAATGTGATTATTTTACTCCACAGAAGTAGTTTTATTATAATAACTATATCAATGAGTTTGCATGAATTAGTATAATAATATTTAAAGTAATAAGCTAACTTTCTTGCAAATTTTATCCATCTAGATCAGATAAAATGACGTATCATCCCATTCTTGTCAAACTTCTTCCTGTGGAGATTATATATAGGCCTATTGTTTGATTATTGTAAGGGCACATGCCAGTAATTTAAACTTGCCTTCTGGACGAAACTCCTTTTGTTGTATGTTGGGTTACAATTAAATCACTTGATGTTTGTTACGTAACCCTTGCAAATTTGTAAATGTGACAACATCGTACTCGTCCCGAGTTCTCTTCCAGGGTGGAAATGTGACGCGGGCGGGCTTCTACCAGCGGACTCCAAAAGGCAAGTAATTAGGAGATATTCTCCTGAATCCGACCATCATCACCTCGTGAACCATCACATCATTGCAGCAATGTTCTTATAAGAATACTCTGTAACCCCGTTTGATATTTGTTTAATTTTTATCAAGTAACGTAAATTTTGTTCATTTGTGGTAATGTTAATGTTTGCTCTTTAACGTAACTATGATGATTTTTTGTTTGTGTACTTTAAATATTAAATATATGTTAAACTTTTAATTGAGTCTTTGTGAACCCGTGTGGCATCACCCCCAAAAGAATTGGTGTAGGAAATATAGTTTGAATCAAAGGTAAACGGCAAATGTAATGTATGAAGTTTGTTTCTCAGTTCTGTGACTTGGCCTCGGGCAAAACTGGTGCACGAGGGTTTACAGTTTAAAGAAAGTAATCATATGTGGTTGTAAATTCCCCAGTATTTCATCACAGCCACTTTTCAAAATTGTCTTATGGAAATAAAGCCCATATAAAAAATGTAGCTTAAGATAGGTAGGCCTACATGTGTTAATAATAGTAATACTAGAGTTTTGCCAACCATAACAACAATAAGAAACATTGCTTACATGCAGGAATAAGTTGAGGGCAATATTGCTTCTCTATCATTTTAGAATTAATATTGGGATTTACCAAAACAAGTCTAATATATTCAGAAAAAGATAATAATAATGTCACGTATAATCGTATATAATATCATAGATTTTACCGCAAGAAGGAAAGAAAACTGCTGTCAGTTCTTTTAGGCACAGATGATCTTGTAAGGACACCGATCCCTTCGTCGTCCAGAAAATCGACAAACTACTTATTTATTTAAATTCTCTCTTCGACACACTGTGGTGTCCTATGTATATATATTCCGCTCTACCAGAGCTACATTTTGATATATGTATCGTTTCATGACATGTTTTTGTTAACCTGTAATTCATATATTTGTAAGTGTAAGAAAACACATATATTTTGGCGGGCACTTCAATCTGACTTGGCGCCAATGTAATCCTACGTTTTCGTCCGCACCTTGTTATGTATTTCCGTGCGCATTCAAATAAAGTATCAGTTGATCTTGGTGACGCTTGTCTCACTGTCCTTACAACTGGTGACCCCGGAGTTGAAAGTAGCATCAGCGGTTTTGGCTTTGCCATTAACGGACTTATTACGGCCGTGCTACCTTCTACATACTCCGTTACCTTAGGCAAGAACCTGCCTTTGGTTCTCCCACACTTCGGTGAACGTAAGGCAGTAGGATGAGCTTAACCGACATATCAACCTCTCACCTCTTCGCCGACTCGTCGTCTGGCCACGATGCTGGAAGCAACACGCCCATCGCACCCAACGGCCTCGCCTCCACGCCCAAAGTCAAACTGCCGCCCTTTTCTCAACACAACACCGCTTCCTGGTTCCTGAGAGCGGACGTACTCTTCCGCGTCGCTAGACTCAGCGACTCCTGCGCCAAGGCTGACATCGTTCTCACCTCCATACCTGAAGAAGTATTCGACAAGATTTCCCCATGGCTCGACGCCCAGGCCGGCCAAGTTTCATACGATGACCTGAGAACGAAACTCATCGGTATCTACTCCCTCTCCGTCTCAGCAAGGGCACAGAAAGTACTGGACCTCGCCGGCAAGCCCATGGGTGACACCTCTCCTGTCGAGGCTTGGGACGAGCTAACCGGCCTGCTCATGCTCCCCGAAACAGACAGCAACGGCCGACGACGTGAGATCAGCTTATCTCGCGAGATCTTTCTTCGACGCCTACCTCAGGACGTACGGGCCCAATTGACAGACGCCGACACACTCCCAATGAACGAACTCCTGTCGAAGGCTCAGAAGCTCCACGAGGCCTCCAAAGCATCTCGCCTCGGAGCATCATCGTCAACACCGCCTCCGTTCTCCTCCTTCAGCAGCTGCTCTTCCATAGACTCCTCGGCAATGGCCCTCGAGGACAACGAGATCAACATTCTATCAAGAAAGAAACCACCGCAACCGACGCGACCAAACCCTAGGCCTAACCCAGCATGGTGCTTCTACCACCAACAGTTCGGCAGTGACGCCAAGAAATGTAGAGCACCATGCAGTTTCCCTAGAAGACGACGCCAGAAGTATCCACCTGCCACCATCGCGGCCGCAGTTAACCATAACAAGATTGGTTTCTGTATCCTCGATACCATTTCCAACCGTAGACTCATGGTGGACACCGGCGCAATGCAGTCAACGTTCCCTCCTTCGAAGTCCGACCTAGACCGTGGTCCCGACAAAAACGCTCCCTCACTCATCGCCGCCAACGGATCTCCCATACGGTGCTATGGAATCAAGACCCTCAAGATATCTATCATGGGCCGTTCGTATTCTTGGCCCTTCGCTATCGCCGACGTCAATCGCCCCCTCCTCGGTGCGGATTTCCTCGCCCACCATGGACTCCTCGTCGATGTCGCTAACAGACGTCTCATCGACACGGGGACCTGCCAGTCTTGCGCCCTAGAACATGGCCCTGCAACAATGTCCGTATCCGTCGTAACAACGCACCCCTACGCCGACCTCCTACGAGAGTTTCCCGAGGTTTTCAAGCCCGAGCTCCGACACTCGCCAGGTTCCCCGTTCAAGCATGGCATCTACCACCACATCACAACGACAGGACCTCCCACTCACGCCAAATTCCGCCGCCTCCCACCTTAGAAACTGAAGGATGCCAAACGCGCCTTCGAGGACATGGAACGCATGGGTATCTGTAAGAAAGCATCGAGCCCCTGGGCATCACCCCTGCACATGGTTAAAAAGCCGGACGGGTCCTGGAGACCTTGCGGCGACTACAGGTGCCTCAACCTCATCACAACGCCCGATCACTACCCACTGCCCAACATGCAGGACCTAACGAACGCGTTGCACGGCGCAAGGTTTTTTTTACCAAGATGGACCTTCTCAAGTCTTACTTCCAGGTCCCCGTATTCCCGGAAGATATCCCGAAAACTGCCATTGTAACGCCGTTCGGATCCTACACCTTCGCATACTCAACCTTCGGTCTACGCAACGCCGGGGCAACCTTCCAACGACTAATGGATAGCATTCTGGGTGACCTACCTTTCTGCGTCTGCTACGTCGACGACATCCTGATATTCTCGAAAACCAAGGAGGAACACCGGGGACACGTCCGCACCGTCCTAAAGCGCCTACAGGAGAACGGCCTAGTCGTACGCTTCGACAAATGTACGTTCGGTGCGGAGGGAGTGGATTTCCTTGGTCACCGTGTATCCTCGCGCGGGGTAAAACCCATGACAACCAAAGTCGACGCCATCAGGAAGTTCCCAATACCTACGACCATTCGCCAACTTCAGGAGTTCTTGGGAATGGTCAATTACTACAGGCGCTTCATCCCCAACATCGCACAAACCCTGTCACCCCTCAACGACGTCCTGAAAGGAAAAGCAAAAAAACTTGAGTGGGGCTTGCCCCAGCAACAGGCATTCGCTCGGACGAAGGATGCCCTTGCGAATGCCACCACCCTGGCTCATTTCGACGACAACGCACCCCTGCGACTAACGACTGACGCCAGCAACGTCGCCTGCGGGGCGGTGCTTGAGCAACTCGTCGATGGTTCTCCTCGACCGCTGGCATTCTTCAGCACGAAATTGAAACCCGCCGAAACAAGATACAGCACCTTCGATAGGGAACTCCTCGCCGTCTACCTCGCCGTCCGCCACTTCAGGCACATCTTGGAGGGTACCCCCTTCACGATTGCAACGGATCATCAACCCCTCGTCCACGCCTGCACGAAATCAACGGACGCATGGTCATCCCGACAACAACGTCATCTCGCATCAATCGCCGAATTCGGGTGCACCATACGTTACGTCCCAGGAAAGAAAAACCCAGTCGCGGACGCCCTTTCAAGGATCAAAATTGACGCGATCCACCTGGGAATCGACTACGCCAATCTCGCAACCGAACAACGCACCGACCGAGAAGCACAGGTTCACCTGACGGAGCCATCCGCGCTCAAGATAAGTGCGGTTCCCCTCGGACCAGCAGGAGTAACTATTCTTTGCGACACCAGCACGGGCCGCCCTCGGCCCTGGGTGCCAGCCTCCTGCAGAAGGAAAATATTCGATATCATCCACGGACTTTCGCACCCCTCAGGACGCACCACCGCTCGCCTTCTGTCTGAAAAGTTTGTCTGGCCAGGGATAAAAAAGGACGCCCGGGAATGGGCGAGGTCATGCATCAACTGCCAGTCAAGCAAGGTCAGCCGTCACACCGAATCGGGGGTGGGCGATTTTCCCCAGCCAAAAAGACGTTTCGGACATATACACATCGACGTCGTGGGACCATTGCCCCCTTCTGGATCCGCTCGCTACCTACTTACAATCATCGATCGCTCCACGAGGTGGTTGGAGGCATCGCCGATGACCAAAGCTACGACTCAAGCATGTGCCGAAGCCCTCCTGTCAAGCTGGGTGAGCAGGTTTGGCGTTCCTGACGACATCACGACTGATAGAGGCCCCGCTTTCCTCTCAGAAATATGGCTGGCTTTGGCGAACCTGATGGGGACGACGCTCCACAGCACCACGGCATACAACCCCGCGGCAAACGGCATGGTCGAACGAACGCACCGCGCCCTCAAGGCGTCCCTGATGGCGAGCTGCACCGACGGGGACTGGAAATCCCGACTTCCTTGGGTACTCCTCGGCCTTCGCACCGCCCCTCGCGCAGACGGCGAACCTTCGCCCTCCGAAAAAGTTTACGGGGAAGCGCTCGCAGTTCCTGGCGAATTCTTTCCCTCATCAACCGATGACACGCAGCTGGATCACCTAAGGGATATCGCCAGGAGGTTCAGGCCGTGTCTCAAAACTTACCAGGACAGAACCAAGCACTTCAAGCCAAAAAGCCTGGATGACTGCAAGTACGTTTTCGTCCGTGTCGACGCTCATCGACAACCACTGACTAGACCTTATCGAGGTCCCTACCGGGTTATTAAAAAGACAACGAAAGCCTTCCTTCTCGACGTCCATGACCAAGAGGACTGGGTCTCTATAGACCGCGTGAAACCAGCGTTTCTCGAAGGAAGCGACACCGCCTCCGCTGGACCTGGCAGACCCAGAGTTCCGCCACAAAACAAGCCGCCCAACGAAGGAAAAGTCATCAAACGACGTCAAGAGGAAGAGATCCTTACACCGACCGCCAGCGCGCCCCTCCGTTCAAAAACAAGAGGAACCCTCCGACGCCCGAAGAGATACGAAGATTGATCATCAGCCCTCTACGCCGCCCGATGTCTTGGGGGGGGGGAGTACTTGTAAGGACACCGATCCCTTCGTCGTCCAGAAAATCGACAAACTACTTATTTATTTAAATTCTCTCTTCGCCACACTGGTGTCCTATGTATATATATTCCGCTCTACCAGAGCTACATTTTGATATATGTATCGTTTCATGACATGTTTTTGTTAACCTGTAATTCATATATTTGTAAGTGTAAGAAAACACATATATTTTGGCGGGCACTTCAATCTGACTTGGCGCCAATGTAATCCTACGTTTCCGTCCGCACCTTGTTATGTATTTCCGTGCGCATTCAAATAAAGTATCAGTTGATCTTGGTGACGCTTGTCTCACTGTCCTTACAATCTATTGAAGGCTCTTATAACTGTTGGCAAATTAAGACCCCTTACTCACGAACATTCCAAGAGGAATTAAAAATAACGTTGGAGATATTATTGACAATACCAGAAATGCAAAAGAGAGAGAGAGAGAGAGAGAGAGAGAGAGAGAGAGAGAGAGAGAGAGAGAGAGAGAGAAGAGAGAGAGAGAGAAGGGAATAATAGACAATACGCTGGTGATTTTGAGGTGTGGGAAAAGCTATCCTTAAAAACTCATAGATTTCTACACACAGACATAAACTTTCAGTATATACATCTGCAAAAGGAATCTTTGTAGAAACTATAAAGAACTTGGAAGTTCTTTTGAATGTACATCCCAATCCAGCAGATGTTTTAGTCTTGAAACAAGCCGTTCTTTGTAAAAAATATGTACACATAGTTAATCTTTAATTGTATACATATTGTACAGTACAGTAGTACATTAATGGGTTTTATTTTAGATTATCCCTTTTGTTTCATAACGATTTTAAACATCACAGTTCAATTGATCACTAGTAGTACACGAGTTTAAAACCTTAAAAATAAATCGCTCAGATCTTATTACACATGATAATAAATAAAAGAAATCGTTTAGCTTACGTCGTAAATTTTCCTAAGTTCCGTTTGCTCTGAACCATGCCACGGGAAGCTCCTCACAGTTTGCTCTTTCTTGGTAGTAGTAGTAGTAGTCGTAGTAATAACTGCTCTACTTACCATTCATCGGTTCCCCAAGGTTAATCCGATGTATTTTGGGTACGCAAGTATAACCTACGCAAGTATGGCCTTGCTTATTTCATGGTTTATTTATTCATTGAATAATTTCGTTTTCCACTTATTCTACTATATTAAACATAACAGCCATTACGATAAAAATATCATTTATTCATATTTAGCTTTTATTTTTTTCTCGCACTCGCCGAGTGTTTCTGTTTTGATAGGCCTACACTACCAAGAGATTTAAATTGGGCCAATCGCATGCAAATTCTCGGCCAGGTCACGCCTTTGTCCCCAAATAAACCAATTAAAACTAACCCCCGGATGTTTTGATAGGCCGACACCTTCCTACCTACCTGCCGACCCCACCAAGAGATTTAAATTGGGATACTTTATTTATTTACTCATTAAATTCTTTCGTTTTCCTCTTATTCTAGTATAATAAACATAACAGTCATTTCGATAAAAACATTTATTCATATTTAGCTTTCAAATTTCTTTTTTTCTCGCACGCGCCGATTGTTTTTGTTTTGATAGGCCTACACTACCAAGAGATTTAAATTGGGCCAATCGCATGCAAATTCTTGGCCAGGTCACGCCTTTGTCCCCAAATAAACCAATTAAAACTAACCCCCGGATGTTTTGATTGGTCGACACCTTCCTACCCACCTGCCGACCCCACCAAGAGATTTAAATTGGGCTTCTTGTACCTTCTTTCCTACCGTGACCTCGTTACTGGAACGACGTATTTTTTTAGAAGTGTGTGTACAATGGCCGCCATCGAAATCACGTGTAATGGTACAGAAGTAGAAGAAAACTCCTGGTCGTTTATTCACGAATTTTGGTTAAATACACCCAACGCTTTGGAGTATTTGCGAGCTCAAGGCGTTCTACCTATTTCTGTTTTGTGCAAATATTGTAATTTGCCATGTTCTTTACGCCAAGAAACAAATATGTTTTATTGTGGTCGTTATGTTCGGGTTCAAAAAAAGAAAAGAAAACAGTGTCCTTACAGTGTTAGCCTCTTCAAGGGTACTTTTCTTGAAAATGCACGCGTACCAGCGTGGAAAATTGTCCTGTTTGCGAACCATTTCGTCCAAAAAAGCTGGGACCATGCTACAGTAATTCGCACTCTGCATTTTTCTACCAGGACAAGTGTCGATTGGCGTAGTTTTTGTTCCGAAGTTACGCTAAACTGGTTGTATACCCAGGAACCTATTGGTGGTCCCGATATCATCGTGGAAATCGATGAAACATTTTTTGTGAAACGAAAATACCATCGTGGTAGACAATTGAGCCAGGTCTGGCTATTCGGTGGGATTGAGCGCTTATCAAAGAAAAAATTCATCATTCCCCTGCATAAAGAAGGACAAGATCGTAGTGCTGAAACTTTGATTCCGTTGATAGGCAATACATTAAAGCTGGGTCAGTTATCATGAGCGACGGTTGGGCCGCTTACAAGACACTGTCGACGGAAGGATATATTCACAAAGTCATCAATCATTCGGAGAACTTTGTGGATCCAAATGATCCTAGTATTCATACCCAGACGATTGAGCGGCAGTGGAGAAACGTGAAAGAATGGTCAAAGAGACCTGGGATGAAAGCAGATTACTTTGACCAGTATTTTTCGAGGTATCTGTTCGTCGAGTCTTATCCCATTAATCCGGTCCATCAGTTTTTCCTGGAAGTGGGAAAACTATACAGACCGCATGGAAACCATCCCCGTCCTCCCGTTTACGAGTCCGACGATGAATGAACAGTTTAAGGTTAGTTAACTTTTCTCATTTTTGAGTATATCATAACTTCCACGTGTCTTCATGAATTATATTTAGTAAATGCCTTACATTCTTCCCTGTTTTAATTATATTGGTTTTAAATGAATGTATGATAGACTATGTTGTTAGTGTATTATTATTCACCCCGTTAAATATTTTTATTATTCACCACGTTAAATATTTTATCTGTATGAGTGCTGTTCATTAATTGTTATATTATATTACAGAACCTTCTCCTACCGCCACCAGTCCAACCGTTGCTGATCCTGACCTGAACCTGAATATGCCGTCTTTCCGCGTTTCTTCTTTAATTTACGGTAAGTTAAATCTTCACAAAATACGTTCCATTTTTTATTATTATAATATATTTCAGTGTGTTCATCAATTATATAAAGTAATTGCCTCATATTCTTCCCCGTGTTATTTTTATTGTTTTTAAAATGAATATATGAAAGATTATGCGTTTGCGAATCATCAAACACCAAGTTAAACATTAAATGTGTGAGAACTGTTCACTAATTCTTATACTCTATTACAGACCCTTTTCCTACCGCCATCAATCCCACCGTTGCCGACCCACGATTCTTAGTCAATTTACGGTAAGTTAAATCTTCACATAATTCGTTCCCATGTTTTATTAATGAGTTTATATGGTCATAAGAAAGAATAGGGGTGTTTGTATGTATGATACGGATTTATGTATGGATGTGGGTTAAGAATACAGTTTTCTTGGGGGGGGGGGGTCGCAGGGGGGCGGTAGCCCCCCCCCCCCCCCCCCCCCCCCCCCGTTAAGTTCTTTTGGGAATAAGAATACGGCAATGTAAGGGGGTTGCAGGGGGGCGTTAGCCCCCCCGTTAAGTAAGGGTATGGCTTGTAGTCGAAGGTTAGGTTGGGAAGTTCAAGTTAGGTAGTGTTCTTAAAAACCTATTATTCCTGAGTGACGTTCACTAATATTCTATTCCATTACAGACCCCATGTAAACCACCATTCGGTCGGCACAGTGTAAAATCCGGACGTCGGACGTCGGACGTCGGACGTCGGATGCCGTCCAGGAGAATAGAGAATCGCTTGTATCACCGGGAAAGACGCGAAAATACACCTCTTTTTCGTGACTGGTAATGTTCACTGATACTTTCTGTTATTTTCTGAATAAATGTTCGAAAAATATCGGTTTATTTTCATGTTATTGAAAATAATCTCAATCAGACGTCAACACTACACTACACTTTTGTTGTATTTCTACTTGTAGTCCCATGTCTGTGATAAAACTTTTTACATTTACCTTTACATTAATTTTAATTGGTTAGTGAATCATACTAAACCTATTGGCAACTAAATGCAGGGTAAAGGGAGTGGTAGGCCCTTTCTCCTTAAGTTACTTTACAGCCGGATAAATTCTTATCTGTGACTGCTGATTGGTGACATCCGGCTTTTATCCTAACAGGGTAAAATAGCGGGCAGTTAAATAGTGTAATGTTGTCGTCCGATTGAGATTATTCTCAATAACAGGAAAATAAACCAATATTTTTCGAACATTTATTCAGAAAATAACAGAAAGTATCAGTGAACATTACCAGTCACACACACACACACAAAAAAAAAGAGGTGTATTTTCGCGTCTTTCCCGGTGATACTAGCGATTTTCTATTCTCCCGGACAGCATCCGACGTCCGACGTCCGGATTTTACACTGTACCATGAACGTAGCCGATACGTCTGTTGGTCCAGGTGATGAGAGTTGTCGTCGATCCCTAGTCTAAAGTGTCAGCAGCTTGCTTGCCTCTTAGATTGTCCAGTATTGTTTTGTTAGATGGTATAAATATGTATTATACAATTTATTAGATATGTTATATGAAATCATTTTGGTTTTGTTTTGAGAATAACAGTCAATATTGATAATTATATCTTAATATGTCCTTGTTCCTCCAAGCTATATTTAAATAAAGTTATACTCTGCAGGTTAACGAAACTTTTGTTTCACAACTTAGAGGTTTTTGAAAACATTAATGTTGTAATTACTATTAGTACATTTTATTGTCATTTTTCATCTACTACACTACATATTCAGAAGCTCAATGAATAACAGATGAATCATCACGTGAGTCTGCACTGAAATCCAAGTCTCAATTCTCAGGGTATAATAATCCATGAGTCTATTTAGTCTACGATTTCATTAATAGAGAGAAAAGTAATAATCAAATTAATGTTAATTTCCTAATTTGTTTATTGGTGTTAATTTCTGTGTCATGTTGAGCAGCTCTTAGCTTTGGTGGCTTTGTTAGGGCTGTGAATAAAGGCCTACGTTCTCTTGCTAACTTTCCTTAATATAAATTAACCAAAATAGATATTATGTTTCTGATTGCATATAAAATAGTTTTCAAAAACGTATAGTTTTGGAACTCAGAATCTCTGTGGCGAAATTTCACCGGTTTATACAAAATAGCCCGATGTACTGGGCGGATCACAATGTCTGAGGGACAAACTTCACAAAACCATCGGGGAGTAAATAGAATATGGCTATATTTTAACAAGTTTTATTATAAAAATAATAATCTAATACGAAAGAAACATGAAAAATTAACCCTTACTTGACATACAAGAACATGTGTGACCGAAAAAAAACTATGTCCACTTCGGACTCAAGATATTAGCAAAATTAATTGAACATTTATAAAGTTATCTCGATAAACCCCTTATCGAGACCCTTAGACGTGCTTTACACAATAACTCTGATCCCTGGCACAAGGATCGACAAAATATTAACAGATACAAACTTTACAATAACTCTATCAAGACCTACACGGAAACCGTCCTAGGTACACTAGTGGTGGGGAGAGAGAACAATTAGATAGGACTTACTGTGATTGGGGACGTCGGATCAAAGAGGGCGAGCAAGCCATGCAACCTCCGACGTCACTTTTTTGGCGCGATTAGTCCTGAACCTAAATTTCTAGATTGGATTTTTTTATCATGTTACAATAGAATGACGTTATTTTTCTTAATCCTAAATTTCTAGTAATTGATTTCTTTAGTCTCAGCGCCTCCCCTACCAGGCGGTTTCTCTTTTTGGTTCTAAACATTCTCGTCTTGAACGACATTCATTCGCCCGCGAGTCCTCTCTTCTCCCTCCAATTTGACGTAGTCGTAGGCGGAGTCAAATGGCGGGAACTTCGATTGATCAGGTCGAAATTCCCGACAATCTCCACGAAAAAAGCAGACGAAATTCTATTGATTGACTTTGGAGAAACTCTGCTTCGAGAAATGAGTATAGATATGGACTAATATTCTTATAGATATGGACTGATATTCTTATAGATATGGACTAATATTCTTATAGATATGGACTAATATTCTTATAGATATAGACTAATATTCTTAAGTATAATTGAATTATTAAATAAATTTTATTATTTCATTATATCTTATCAAAAATTTGTTATGTTATGAAATATTAGGAAAAAAAATATATAAGATTCAGATTATTAGGTTTATGTCATCATTTACGACAGAGTAGTATTCAATCCGTAGACGAATTAACGCTACGAGCCAACCAAGGAAAAGGCTCGTGCCGACAACAAGTGTTGGCTGTAATACCCCAAGAAGAAGAAGACGAATTAGCGATTCACTAGTTGAGACAAGCATACCAACAACAAGGTTAAACAACTCCATCCCTTGCGGTATCAACATAGAGACACTAGCAGTAATAATAACACTACTGAATCAAAAAATTGACATATACAGGAAAATAAACAGGGAAGACGCAGGAGAGCTGCAGCTGACACAACTCTTTGCTCACGCAGAAAGAACACCATCAATTATCTGTGGGGATTTTAATGCACACCACCCCATTTTATCATCCCCATCAAGAACAAACCCCTCTGGGGAACACATAGCCATCGCCCTAGAGGAATTTGAAGGAATCACCCTCCTAAACACAGGGCATCCAACACATGTAAGAGGAGGCAGACTGGATCTGACCTTTGTCACAACAGCAATAAGACATCTAACTAAGTGGCAAGTACACTCAACCCTGATTAGTGATCACTTTCCCACAGTAACAGAATTGGAGATGCAACAACTACCTCCTATTCCACCACCTTCACCAAGAT
Organism: Palaemon carinicauda; assembly: GCF_036898095.1. Lineage (NCBI taxonomy): Eukaryota > Metazoa > Arthropoda > Malacostraca > Decapoda > Palaemonidae > Palaemon > Palaemon carinicauda. The sequence continues at coordinate 34,056,017 of NC_090745.1, forward strand.
GGAATCAGGACCTAGCAGACTGGGTCTGTTTTCAATTAGCCATAGAGGAATGGGCAGTCAGCTACGTTCCTCCAGAGGACATAGATCAGCTAGAAAAAGACCTAGTTGAGGCCTTTCACAATGCAGCCAACAGAGCTATGCCACTAAAAGCAACAGGAGGTAACTACACATACAGGGACTCCTGGTACTACTGCCCAGAAGACTAAAAACCAGACTAAACAGAGTCACAAAAATATACAGAAGAAGATCCACAGTAGAAAACAGAGAGTTACTACAAACAGTCAGAACTGAAACAAATCAAAGAATCCATGAAATCAGAATTGAAAAAGGGATGGAATGGTGTTCAAGCCTGTCAGGATACACTACTCGAACTGAGCTTTGGAAATGGCTACGCAGAGTAGCCGGCAAAAAGAGGAAGACTCCAATTGCCATACACCCACACCCACAAGAGGAGGCTGAAAGAATTGCAACATCTTTTGCAAACAGAACACTGTCAATCAATCTTTCCCCTGAAACCAGGATGCAACAAGAGCAACTGGTGCCAACCAGGTGGGAAGAGATCAACACAGCCTGCCTACAGCAGGATGACACAGACACCCCATACACAGCTGAGGAACCAAGAGCAGTACAAAAGACAGGGAAAGACACTGCACCTGGAGCTGACAAGATCACCTACACAATGATCAAACACATGGGTCCAGCAGGTGAAACTGCATTCCTAAGGTTACTAAACAAAACACACCTTGAGCACACAAGGCCTCAAACCTGGAGACAACAAGATAGACAGCCAATCCCAAGGCCAAAGGATCCAACAAACCCTAGGCCAATAGCCTTAGTATCCTGTAAGGAAAACAGGAGAAAAAATTGTCCTAAACAGGATAAAATACAAAATTGGCCCCCTAAACAAGCAGCTATATGCATATAAGGAGGGAATTGGTACCTCTGAATGCATCACAGATGTATTAAGCTGCATAAACCAAAACAAGGCAACAATAGTCTTCATAGACTTTGAAAAAGCCTTCGAGCTAGCAAGCCCAGTTGCAATGCTGCAATCAGTAGCTAAAAAAAGGAGTCAAAGGACACCTACTAGCATGGACTAAAAACTATGTGCTAGGAAGGAAGCCAGAGTCAAATTTCAAGGAGTGATATCCACCTATCATGAACTGGAAAATGGTACCCCACAAGGAGGAATTCTAAGCCCCCTCCTATTCAACATCCTCATGGAAAATATAGCCTCACTTCAGCTACCTGAAGGAGTAAAAATATTTATCTATGCAGATGACGTATGTGTAATAGCTCGAGGGCCAGTCAGGACAATAAAAATGCAAAGAGCACTCAATGCCATCAGCCACAAATCCAATGAGCTTGGACTAAAAATAGACATTGACAAAACAAAAGCAATGACAATTAAAGCCCCAAACCCGATACAACCACTCACAATAGGAATGGAATCCCTAGAATGGGTGGACAGATACACATACCTGGGAGTAATAATAGACAAACAGCTCACTTTCAAGCATGAGATAAAATATCTCAAGGAAAGAAAAAATGCCAGAAATACAGCTATGGGATATATGAGCAGTCTCGATGATGGAGAAAATGAGCACGTCCAAAAGAAATATTATCTGGCCTGTTCCAGATCATTAGTAGATTATGCCGCCCCAACACTCTTGTGGCTAACGGATCTACAAAAAAGCACAATTGAAGTGATTCAAAACAATGCCATGAGGCTCATGTTAGGAGCTCCAATGTGGACAAGACTGTGCAACCTAAGGTTGGAAACTGGACTACCAACCCTTGAGGACAGAATTACACTAAGAAATGCAAGCATAGTTGCAAAGATGTTCCTGTCAGACAGAGACTAAATCACCAAAAAGAGAGTAAGAGAGGAACTATCCAAACATCCTGAAGTGCAAACCCCAAGTTCTTATGGCAAAGACCATAGCAATAACATTAAAAGACTTGGCCTAACAGAAATAATCCTACAACTATACCCTGACACAGCACAGAGTATAATACACATTCCACCATGGAAAAGGCAAGTTGCTAAATTCAACTATACCAAGCTCCCAAGGGCAAAAGAAAACTGCACAATAGAGGAACTTAGAAACGCAGCAGAAGCAGCTATAAACTCTGTAGAGACAATAGGGGCACAGATCTACTATACTGATGGTACAGTAGATCCTGGAACCCAAACAGCAGGAGCGGCAGTTCACTCCTGCAATTTCACAGCTTGCTGGAGAACATCCAATAATGTCTCCACCATGAAGACAGAGCTTGTTGCAATACAGCAAGCATTAAAGTACTCTATTGAAAATGAGGAGGGACCAGTAGTCATTCATACTGATTCACGATCCTTAGTGCAAGCCCTACAGCAGGACAAAAACAAAGAAAACAAGTGCCTGGGACATTGAAATCCTCTTAAATCAGCATAATGAAAGGAACAGACTAGTAACACTAAACTGGATCCCCAGTCACATCGGGATACCAGGGAATGAAAAGGCTGATGAGCTAGCCAAAAGCACCAAATACATTCACAATGTACAGGTGCACATACAGCCTGCACTGCAACAAATCAAAAACAAAATAAAGACACAGATCAAGGACAACCTAATCAAGGAACTACACATGAGGATAGAGAATGGCTCTCCCTCTGCCACATGGTACAAATGGGCCACGGAACTAGAACCTCTACCCATAGACAGATACACCCCAAGGAAACAGGCTGTATGTATACACAGACTCCGGCTGGGATACAAAGCAAACTGGGAACTCGCAGATGACATCCAGAGAACGTGTGAACACTGTGATGTCATACCACAACAAGCCCTCCTGCACTATTTACTAGAATGCAGAGAAACAGCACAGCTACGAGGAGATCTACTTGTAGACACCAACTCACCACAGGCCGTGAAAGAAGCGGCCACACTGGCAAAAGCAATTGTCGAAAGCATAGACGCACACTCACAGTTGCTTTTAACACTACCTCCACCAAGGTAAGACCTCATCATTTCATGCACCATCTCATCCCCTCATTGTAAGGCTCTATTCACATCATCCCCTACAAATTCCCAACTAATCTACCACTAAAAATCTCTCCGCAGGGACCCTAGGGAGTAAAGGGTTGGACAACCCCACCTGCAACCTTTTTCTCTAACCTTCAAAAGCCTTACACCCCCAATTTTCAAACTACCACTATCCGAGAAATGATGGCCCTCTACTACTACCACCTTCATCCTTACCCTGTCCACATCTTTTTCTACTACTAAAAACCTTTCAAATTTCCATTAATGCAATCACCTTAGAATTTTTACAGATCACCTACGGGCCAACCAAGGGAAAGGCCCGTGCCAACAACAAGTGTTAGCTTTAATACCCCAACAACAACAACAACGAATTAACGATAGTGTTGATTCCTTGTACCGTATCTTTGAAAGGTTGAAGAAACTTCCAAGTCTCTTCCCTCCATGGACACATCAGTATCACTGCGAGCATCTTTGAAAGGTTGAAGAGACTTCCAAGTCTCTTCCCTCCATGGACACATCAGTATCACTGCGAGCATCTTCCATCCTTCCTCTCTTTCTCCTATCATAAGATTGTCGCTCATTGTTCCCATTTAAGAATTCTAGCCAATGCAACTTCTGGATCAACCTTTGGATAATATTGGAAAACTTACCACGACAATGAAGAAGTGGATTCGAAATTGGGAATGTCCGAACTCCTCTGTTCTTTCTATACCTTTTTCATACATTTGAAGTCAATTTAATTATCTTTTTATCATTACATTGTATATATTATTAACTTATAGATGAAAAGGATGCCGACGATTAGAGGGATCTGCGGCCCTACAGTCTTGATGAGATGGGCAGACGGCTTGTGATTGGCTGATTCAAAGAGCTGAGGAGTGTAGCTACGAGTTGCCAAAGAGTCAATTTCATACAAGCATAAACTTATTTACCACGAATACCTCAAAGTAGTGGGTTTAAAGATCCCGCTTGGGATATTTGGTCGTTAAAAGGTTAAGGCCTTTCTGTGCTAGTCCACACATTTCAATTTTGGTCTCTTGCCTTGGTGAAACACTTACTGTCTGACCTAAGTACATAGGTTCATTAACAATCTGTAGAGTTTCGTCCATAACCAGTATTTGTGGTCTCTACATTTTTATTGAACATTATTTTAGTTTTACACATTCCTTTTCAGTCCTAATTATAAGCTTTATTCAAAGCCTCTATCATCTTTTGCAATTCCTCCCATGATTCACTTAAACACAACTATGTCATCTGCAAATTTCAAGTTTTTAAGGTATTTCATTAATTATATTAATTCCTACATTTTCCCAATCTAAATTTAAAAAAACTTCTATCCATGCTGTGAATAATTTAGGAGATATGTGGTCCCCATGTCTAGCTCCTTTCTCAATCAAAATTTTCTCTCTATATGTAATTTTAGGATTGCTGAACTTTCTGTATATATATCTTCAAGTGTTCTGACATAGAATTCCTTTATTCATCTTTGAACGGCTTTCATTACTTCTGAGATTTGACAGCATAAAACGCTTTCTCGTAGTGTATATGTTGCGACCCATCTCAGAATCTGCACCGTGTTGGAATATTCTCATTTGGCGCTGCGCAATGTGAAGATTCCCAGATCGCGCGACCAAGTTGGAATCGTATTTTGGTTGCTGTGGAGTGAAACAGATTCACGTAAATACGCCAACTGACTTGTTTACCTTATATGGCAATAGGTGTGTTAACAGTATTGGGTTCTATGGGGTGATCTCCTCGTCGTATATGCAGTGATCAGGCCATTATGTAAAGTCAGGTCATTATGTGTGTTTAATTTGTTTCCAAGGCGTGTTAGTTATTATAGTATGGAATTGCCCTCCCTATCTGTCACGGTTTTTAGGCCACTTAACCCATTAAGGACGAGAATTATCTATTGGTTTTAAAAACACCATATTTATAGAAAATACTTTATTTTGGTCTACTATCAATTTAAAATCATCACCATAAAAAAATTCCTTTCTTAAGTATGATTTATTTGATGGCAGCTTTTGCTGCCACTAGGCACTTGAATGAACAAAATCTTTCCATTCTAGACATAACATATAGTTTTTTTTTTAACAAACATAAGTTTTTTAAGCATCCCTTTATCATACTTAGTAATTATCATTACTAATCCTGCCTTTTATGAAAAGAACTGCAAATTCTATCTGAATTATAGTACATAAAAATTTCAATCATATAGCATATCTTACTGCCACTAGCCACTTTGAATCCACAAAATCTTTGTTCTTGACATACAATATAATTTTACATTAAACCTAAGTATTTCAAACATAACTTCATTATCTCTAGTAATTATCATCACTAATCTAGCCCGGTACCAAAAAAACTCCAAATTCTTACTGATTCATAATATAAAAGAAAAAAAAATACTTAAACATATTGCATGAGTTGCATATCCATACTGTTCTATTTTTCTTTTACAAAGGTTATCCCTATATAGCTTCAAATGATTTCAGTCTGTTGTTCATTATACATTACTGAGGTATTTTATGATAGGGCAACATGCATTCTGGATGAAGAGGTACAGAACACATATTGCAAATGTATTTTGTGCGTCGAGAACATTCGCGGCATCTTGAGTGACGCTGATCTCCTTTCTTGGTCCAGTGCTGCTCACCATTGTACAGCACGGAATCCTTTGCAATTCCAGAAGACAGTCTCTTAGAGCCAGGAGATGCACGAGGAGCGCCATATTGCTTCATTATAGCAATTACAAAATGCCAGATGAAGTCTAGCAAAGGGATTATATTTCCCAGTTTGCGGTAAAGCATCCATGAATTGACAACTTGAGCATTGATGCTCCAAGCAAAGATTGGCCACCACCATTTCTTGAATGAATTCGAATTCTATAGGCCGATACTTGTTGATCAAATATATCAACACCACCCATCAGTTTACTATACACCTGAATGGAATTGGGCATATCAACCTAAATATGCGTTTTCTCGAGTTTGCTCCATCACCCTGTTTTTTGTACTTGAAGCATTCTTACTTTGAAGCCACAGTAACTACCTTCCATTTTACTACTGATGTGCTACCAGTAAGTGCCTCTTCCATGTACCCACGATATTTTTTCTTCTCCTTTTCCTTCTTTTCCATTAGTGTGACACTATGAAGACGATCCTCTCATAGTGTGCCAGTACCTCCTATTCCTCAATTTGCTAAATTTTCCAGCAATGGTAATAAGGTGAAGAGATTGCCAAACATTGCTTGCTGGCCAGCTTGTAAATTGATCTCATTGGATATCTCTACTACGACATTTGGACCTTAGCCCAGTCCTATATCAGGGATTTTAGTGTCAGACCCGCAATAGGGCTCACAATAGAGAAGAGATCCGTCTGAAGTACATGCAGCCCAAACTTTGAAACCAAATCTTACTGGTTTCTCTCTTATAAACTGCTTAGCCCGGTGTTTTCCATAATAAGGGATCATAATTTCATCTATGCTATGGAATTATTGCCGAAGGTGAAGATGGCATAGTGTAAAATCCAGACGTCGGATGCCGTCCGGGAAAATAGAAAATCGCTTGTATCACTGGGAAAGACACGAAATACAGCTCTTTTTTGTGATTGGTAATGTTCACTGATACTTAAATGTTCGAAAAATATTGGTATATTTTCATGATATTGAGAATAATCTCATTCGGACGTCAACATTACACTATTTAACTACCCGCTATTTTACCCTGTTAGGATAAAAGCCGGACGTCGCCAATCAGCAGTCACAGATAAGAATTTACTCGGCTGTAAAGTAACATAAGGAGAAAGGGCCTACCACTCCCTTTACCCTGCATTTAGTTGCCAATAGGTTTATTATGATCCACTAACCAATTAAAATGTTGCCAACTTTAGCCAGACACAGGATATTACATGCAGGAAATGAAGCCTATTTCACTTGAAATGTACTGAAATTTTCTCAATCAATTTGTTTTTGTTTGTTTTATAATAGCCTGTGCCTGTTGCCCAGTCAGAGCCACGGGAAGGCAGTTGACAGTCTAACCAACTAATCCACCACACTTCACCATATTATTTCCCATAACCATAAATATAAGCAAATATACTCAATTGAAAGAAATAATAAAACAATTAAGAAAAGGTAAATATCAAAATTAATGTAAAGGCAAAGGGTAAAATAACGGGCAGTTAAATGTTGACGTCCGATTGAGATTATTCTCAATAAAATGAAAATAAATCAATATTTTTCGAACATTTATTCAGGAAATAACAGAAAGTATCAGTGAAAATTACCAGTGTCAAAAAAGTGGTGTATTATAGCACCTTTACTGGTAATACAAGCCTATTCTCCGGGACGGAATCCGACGTCCGACGTCCGACGTCCGGATTTTACACTGTGCCGGTGAAGATTGCTGACATTATTGACGTGCTGGAAAAGTGGACTTACCTGAAAATTTAGAATGCCATAATAAAGATAAGGTTTTATTGGTCAATATATTTCAGTTCTTCGGTATATCATACAAAAAAGGAGAAATAAATCAACAACATTATTTATGTGATAAATCATCAAAACCATAATCTGAGATTATATTATAAAAAGAAACATAACTTTTACCTTGTAAAATCAGTCGTCAGTCATTTTCATGTCAGCAAAATGAAGACTTCCATTATCAAATGTATCTCTCCTAATGCTTTCAGAAACCCAGTTATTGAATAAATCAGGAGTTTAAGACTATTATATTCTTTGGTAGGGAAGTTAATTGTAGCCAGAAAGTATAAGAATAGAAAGAAAAATCTTCATATTTTGTGGTGTGATGTGGTCTTTAGAGAGCGACTTTTGTTCTGCATATGTTGTGCTCTGGTGATAAAGTTCTTCAATCCATTGTTCAGTCCAGAAAAGATTTATTCAGTCGACATGGTTATTTACTTTTTCTTTCAATTTGTCAATTGCGACGTCTGAGGGGAGAATCCTTCTGGGCAAATGATCAGGATTGCATGTAACTTCATCATCTGAAGCATCCGAGTCTTGGTCAGTGTCTGCATCCGGATCCTCATGGGGGGGGGAGGGATTTACAGAAACATCTACTTCTTTATTGTCATGTTTATCCAGAAGGTCGTAGATTTCATTCAAAGTAAGTGTGCAGAGACGATATATATGTGGAGAATTTTTATCTGAATGGTTGAGTGGGAACTTAGTCCAGGAAAGTCTCCCTAAGGCAATTACCCAAAGCTCAACAGGGGAGGATAATGAGCACTTACTCTCGGGACACAAACGCCCTGCTAATACTTTACTGCCATAGTTCACTAACCTTCACTCTTAAATACAAAAGGAGGCAATTTTACTGTCCAGAGGCCGGAGAACTCCACAGGTTAATTTTGAAATAATTTATGGCCTACTCTAGCTTTGTCAGGGCTAGAGTCATCTCACTCTAAGGCTCTGTTTCGACTCCGTCCCAGTGACCCCAGTGAGATGCTGTACAGGTATCTTACGTTAATGCAATTCGAGACAATAAAAAAAAGGGGGAACAGTGGAGTATAAAAGTATAAAGTAAAGTTAAATGGGGATCTTCCCCTTCAAAGCACTAAGTAAAAGAGCGTACACTCGCTGATACCAACTTACCTTTGTCTAAAGTAGGTTATTCTCAACACCTTGGGTACTTCTGACCCGTCCCATAGCATAAATGGGTAAAGTTCATATGCGGTTAAGGATACCAAAATGTGTAATCTATTCCAAATGATTTATTACAGAAAAAAAGGGATGGAAATAACTCGATGATTTTAACACAACAAAATTAAAAATTTGAAAAAATATCAGTAACTCAATTATAAGTTTTACATATGATAAAATGAATAAGTGAATTTACAACACAAAAATTGAAAACGTTAAACGGAATTAACTCGTGGATTAAACCTCAAACAGAATAAATAAGAGTCAAAAATTTCTGATCAACAATTTGTGCGGTAGGATGCTGTGAGGTCCCAACATGTGGTCAGTGACCTCAAGCAATTACCAAGATCAAAAAAAATATGAATACATTAATTTAACTGCACGCAGCCCGAAAGATGTAATGCCAAAATAATACCTAAACTTAACTTATGAGAAATTGAAACTTATCTAAGGGGGGAATGGCCATTAGTTGAACTCACAAAATTTTTTTCTGTTGTGGGCGCCAGTGTCCTAAATGTGGCGGTCTTCATGTTTGCTCACTAGGCCTACAGCACTTAATTTGCAGAGTCAACGGCCCCCTCCAAGTTCTCCAACTAGCCCCTAAGACTGGAACCGATGTGCTGTAGAATTAGCAGCTATGCACTAACACTGGTCATCTGCTTGACCTCTACGTATTCTAGGTTAGTTATTGTGTAAGGGGACAGGCTAGTGATGGAGAGTGGGAGCACGAGGTTGACATTGGAGCCTGACTGGACAGCTCCGTTTCGTACCGTGGCCTGTATGTTTGTGAGGTCGAGTTCAGGTCAGCTGCGTCCTCCTTCCTTCCCCAAAAAAAACGTATCTTGGTGCGTAGGCCTACAGTCTTGAGGTCCCAACTCTCATTTAGGACAGGCTCAAAAACCTTGTGCCTTGTGAATTTCAAGCAACACACTTATTTAGAATACAAGGAGAAATCTTGCAACTCCAGGGGGCAAAGATAATCCTAATTCTAAACAACTGGCATACAGAATAAAAATGAAACTAAAAGGTAATTTAGCAAGTCGGGCTTACGTGTGTGGACAACCATACCTCCTAGACTAGCAGACTTTAGTTGTTATTAAGAGATTTAAAATACTGTACCTAAATACTTACGGTAGAATAACGTATACATGAAACACAAAAGTATTAATCTTGGGACAATCGCTTAAGAAAGACACATCACTCACATTTTTCCCTGCCGTGACGTCACGAACAATAACAAAGTCTACGTATAAACTATGAAGAAGAAGAGTAGTGAAGAAAATTCTTCACAATATATATATATGTATATATATATATATATATATATATAAATAAATATATATATATATAAAATATATATATATAAATATATATAAATAAATAATATATATAAATATATATATATATATATATATATATATAAATAAATATATATATATATATAAAATTATATATATAAATATATATAAATAAATAAATATATATAAATATATATATATATATATATATGTATGTATATAAATATATATTTATATATATATATTTATATATATATATATATATATACATATATAGGCCTATATATATATATATATATGTTCATATATATATATATATATATGAATATATATATATATATATTCATATATATATATATATATATATATGTGTGTGTGTGTGTGTGTGTCTGTTTACCTGCATATAGACCTATATATCGACATTCACATACATGTACTATCATTTTTGTAGGAACACTAATGTTACGTTTGTAAGATAAAACATCCGTGAGCAAGAGAAATTGCGTCAGTTTTTCTTATAAAACTCCTGTGGAGCCGAGTAGCAAACAAAGAATTGTGTTCATTCAACGTTAATTTCTTATCTCAGTCATGAAACTACGAACTGAATATACTGTATTCTAATAAGATTTTGACTACTATTTGAAAAATAAATGAACTCTATATAAGAAAACGGGAAAAAATTATTGCGTTATAGCCTAGCGGCAGCAAAAGCTGCCATTAAAAATGCTTTTCTCAGTGATGGCCTTGAAAAAAATTGCAGAGATATTTTATGGATAACACACAAAAAAGAAACCTCTAGATCACGGAAACACAGAAATAATGTTTTGAAATAATTGTAAATTTCACATAGAAAATACCTTTCTTCACAACTAAATGTAGTACTCTTTTCACTCATCTTAACTTATTCATAATCTAAGCTTAACTGACAGCATTAGGTGAGTTGGAGGGTAATGTGGCCCAAGTCAGCAGCAAGAGTGAACTTGTTTCAATATGCTCATTATGTAAGATAAGGCTGTAAGACATACAGACGATTCTGAACACTTCGGAATATAGTGGCAGCTTTTGCTGCCGCTAGGCTGTAATGGGATCAGTGAAATCCTCATTAGAGGCAATTCGTTCTCGCTTTGATGACTATGAACGTAAATCCTCTTCATTGGGTGGATTTGCCTACTTTTTAGCTTTCATTGTCCACTTATAGCTACTTATTGATTACTTTGTTGTCAATAGACGTTATTGTGATTATGATTTACGAGGTAGATTTCCTAACCAGACAAGATAGTTTGGAATCTTACCATGCAAAATTTTCACTTTTGCTTTCGGCTAGTGTATGAAACATAGAAAAGGGGACACACTCTCTTGACTTTATAATCTTTGCGAATAAAAACGTTTTATGTAAAATTTAGGTAATAACCTAAATGATGAAAGTTATCAAATGTTTTTCAAAAATCTTTCTTGATTTTCTTTTCATTTTGTTTTCAAATGAGAGAGAGAGAGAGAGAGAGAGAGAGAGAGAGAGAGAGACTTGCATAATCACACATCCTGACTTTATTATCTTATATATTTTCTATTTCACAAAAATAAATATAAATGGGTAGTATTAGTATATTTAATATTCAATACAATCATAAACTGAATAGAAACTGATGGGGGTGAAATATAGTTCGTTGTGGCAAGATAAAGTTCCTTATTACTTGAAAAAATAAAAAAAACTAGATATTTGAGTCACCAGTCCTGGATATACTGCAACAGAGTTCCATTTTACCATCATAATTAAAAAATAATAATAATACCAATTCCTTAATATCGCAAGAGGGTGTGCCCCTCTCTTTTATTCTTCTCCTCTACTTCTCTTTCTCCCTATTTCTTTAATCTTTCCCATCCCGAGTACTTGCCTTTGAGCTATAAAGTGGATTGTATCCAGGGGTACTCTTCCTTTCCCCATATTCCCCACTTCCCTATTCTTATTATTATTATTACCTTCATAATATTGTCACTTATCTTGTTAATATCTTTGAAAAGTAAAGAGTTTTTTAGTTTTCCTGATAAACGCATTCAATTCCCCCTAATTAATCCATTAAAAGCTATATACTTGTAAATTTATATTTATACCATTTATATCATGATATTTCTTAAATACTTATGACGTGAACATGCACCACTACATATTCCTATTCTTTCTGGCCAAAATGTTTTGTAAAATGGACATGATTACTCTTTTAGCTACATTTCAAGTTGTTGTCGGCATTGGAATTGATTCCAAACCCTCAGAAAGTACCATATCAATTTCAAATTGTGTTAGAAGTGAAGATCTCGAAGAATCAGTTGTCAAATGTAGATGGACTTTCTGAGAGGTAAACTCTGTGGGTTTTGGGCGCTAAGCCCCACAAATCAACAATAAATTTTGTTTTTTCTGCGTTGAATGCAGACACAGTCACTTTCTTGAATTTTTTCTATTTCCAGTAGATTTTATGATATTGATAATGGTATGTTGGTTGTTATTTAGGAATGGTATAACAGGTTGGTTGTTAAGAACATGCAAAGTGTAATAATTGTGTTGTTTAGTTAGTTTGTGAAATGATGGGACAGTCACTTATATAATGTGCATTTTCCTGTGTTTTTTTATATCATTACTTGAGGGAAAATTTTCCGTTTTTAAAAGAAAATGTCAACTTAAAATTTATATTGCACAGAGTAGACAGAGAATCGATATTAGATCACCTTCTTGATATATGAATTGGATTTGAGAAACTTTGCTTCCAGGAATCCTGTATAAACTGAAGGGACCCTTCCTTCTCATTTCATTAAGGACTATGATTCTCTCAGTCACAGATCCCCCTTGGTTGAAAGTTGAAAATGTCAATATGACAAACACAAAATTAAATGTTATAAAATGAATGAATTTCAATTCCAGCTTACTATCATATCACAATGACAATTCCTACAACATTCCTCTGTATTATGAGGATATTATTATATATATTCATAAAAAAAACTCTTGGCCATATATTCTTGAATCAAATTGTTCAAAACGATTTATATTGCCAAATTTGAAAGACCAACTTACTTTTTAAAATTAATACAATAGTTTTGGCTCTTCCAGTAGTAAAGTAAAATCTCTTAGTCTTCTTCCCGAAACTTCAAAAAAAAAAAAAAAAAAAAAAAAAAAAAAAACTTCCTTCTCCCAAAGTAAGTTGTTCAGATTCCTAAGGAAGGAGCACATTGTTGCTTATAGATCAACTCACCTAAATAAAGCTAGTCTTATAAGTATTATCTTTAGTTATTAAAAATTAATGTTGGTAAAATAATAGTACTGTCAGTAGCCTACATGTCAGTTAGTTTACTAAACGGATTTTGAGCAAAGCGAAAATACTATTTTTGGGTGATATGGTCATGTCATCCTGATGGAAGGTTCCTTTAGGCAGCTTTCTAAGGGATATTTGGCTACAGTGATACTCCCGGAGAATTGACCATAGGTCTCCAGAATTCTAACTCCTAACTCTTAAGGATATAGCATAATATCAGGGGACGTAATTCTTGATACGACACATGTCAATCATCACCCCGAATAGAGTTTTTGCTCCGAGGGGGAAGAGTGGCGAATTTGAAGGGGAGCCGTTATTAAGGTTACCCAGTGGATCCCCTCCCGGTACCACCCCGGCAAAATATTCCTTGTTGCAATTAAGCATGGATAGCTGCAGATAGAATAGTTTCGGGAGGGGATTTGTTACATATATGTATACTACTTTTGAGAAAGGAGGGCAGGTCCATCAGGAGGACGTGGCCATATCACCCAAAAATAGATTTTTTGCTTTGCTTAAAATCCATTTTTTAGGCTCAGCCATGTAGTGCTGATGGAAGCTTACCAGAGAATTAACTTGAAAGTACTTTATCTGTGGGTTTGTATAAGTGCCTTTACTTTGAATGAGTTCCTTATATGGTCTCCTAGACCGTTATCTATGACAGTGCCGTTATTTGTCATATCCACTAAGCCTGGAACTAGCTTAGGGCTTCCTGCCCCCTGCAGGGAAAGTGTCGACTTCGACTATAAGGATTCAAAGTTTGTATCTTCATAGGGACAGATGATAAATCTTATCGATTACTCTTTATCCCTTGGAAATCTGTACTCTGATTTCAAGTTGGGCCCCTCTAGGGCTTAATTAAAACTCTAGTATGCTTTATTTGTCTGTTACTGAAATAGCAGCAATAAGACACAAATACGTTCAGTATTTTACCTTGTAGCTAAATTATCAATTGTAGTTACAATCAGGCATGAATCTGATCCGGCATTGAAAACACATCAGGGTCCATATTTTTCTCCTTTTGGGAAAATATGTAATTTCATAGAAATGATGCCACTCAATAGAGATGTGAAACCAAATCTGACTGATCTGTACAGATTTTGGAATTGCATGAACACCGTGACATAACGTTCACTCGGCGCGGGTGTTATCGATCAGATATGCACCTATGTGAAACAGTGTGTTAATCATAGTTATGATTTGCACTTGAGAGTAAATGTACCTATGCACCCAATGGACTGGAAAGTCCCAAAGCAGTTCTCTGTTCATCGCAGGCTTAGATGAAGGGTTCTTTGGAACTACCTGCCGCCACCACACCATGTCTTATTTTATGTACTTGCTTCGAATAGTGTTGAAAGAAGTTCCATGAAGAAGCAATTTTCTTAGGATCATGAACTGCAGGTGAGCTCTCAGGATCCACTCTGCGAATAAGTAGATAAACACTGCTCTCAATTATTTTATGGATAGATTTTCGATCCTGAGGTATCGCCTCGGAAAGGCTATCCTTCCTTGAAGTCTGAAGTTCTACGAAGATAGACCTTAAAACTCCTTAATGTGCATAGGGAGACATCTTCCGTCAGTGGGCAGATTCTCCAAGGACCACACCTTTTGGTGGGCAGCCCGTTTTGGTGAGAAAAGTAAGATCGGGAAACGATTCAGTTCTCCCTCTTCTGTGAACTGAATATGGCCTATATTTCATTAACTCTAGCCCATGAGGCTATTGTGATTAGAAAATTGACTTTCTATATTAACTCCTTTATAGTACAATCCTCATTGTTTAGGTTCGAAGCAGTGTAAGACTTTGACCAACGACCATGTAATGGGCTTTAGAAGGGTTGTCGGCTTTGGTCTAAGTGTATGCTATGGTACCTTAAAAAAGGTTTCGCTTACGAAGTTTGTCTCAAAGGCGTATAGAAGAGGTCTAGTCAAGGCCGACTTACACGTGGTTATCGTAGTGGAAGTCAGGCCTCGTTCAAGTAGGTAAAAGAAGAAACAGAGACAGAAACCCTTAAAATTTCTGTTGGTCACTTTGTTTCACGAGAGGTGCCCATTTCTCCTGGTTGGACTTGACTTGTACACTACAATGAAGTCTGTCACATTCTTCAAGATCCCAAGTTTTTGTTAGCTGTTAGGGCGAAAAAATCCTGAAATGCAGGTTGTTGGTTCTCGGGAATGAAATATAACAGCCGACTTCTGCACCAGACTTGGTAAAGCTGGGTACAGCAGGGTAAACAGCTACAGTTTCAATTCTAGAATTAGAGTAAACCAATTGTTTTTGGGCCATTTGGGGGCCACTACAGGAGCTGTTCCTTTGCAGGATACTAGCTTGTCGAGCACTTTTAGCAGGAGATTAGTTGGTGGAAGCAGATATATTCGATTCCATCTGTTCTAGTTGAAAGAAATGTCTATCGCTTGTGCTTAAGGTTGTAGTAAGGGGCTACTAGTTCTTGTCGCTCGTTGCGAAGAGGTCAATCTGCAGTTTCGGGACTTTTATCGAGAATAAAGGAGAATGAGTCTACATCTAGGGACCATTCTGTCTCTATTGGCTTTTGCCTGGATAGAGCATCCACCGTCACATCGCAGAACCCTTGAAGGTGAATTGCTTAATAATGCCATCTACTCTTCCTTGCCAGGCGGAGGATGGCTAACATCACATGGTTGATGTGAGCTGAACTTGATCCTAGGCGATTAGACATATTGCTATCACCTCGATGTTGAGAGCCAATCTGCTGTTGACTGTTCTGCGAGGGAATAGTCTCCTCGACGTCAGGAGGACAGTCATAGCCTCCAAGATGTTGATGTGAAAATTTTAAACTAGAATGATCAATTTCTTGCCCTTTCTTTTCATACGGATGGCCTCCCCATTCTTTCAGGGAGGCTTCCGTGTGTATCGCCATTAAGGTTTGTGGTGGTTGCAAGAAAATTGTCTTTGCTAGGCTCTTATTCATTGACCACGGCTTCAATAGCATGCACAATCAGGTCGGTGTCAACCTTGTTGATTTCTTTGAGCGTTTGATGCGTATCTTCTCCAGACTCCTGGCACATCCTTTGGCTGTGTTTCTTAGCGCCAGATCTGTCACTATTGCAAACCGGAGAGAACCTAGTGCTCTTTCCTGTTGGCATTTTGAATTCCTCTTGTGTTGGATTAGTCTCCTGACAGATACCACTATTTTTCTCCCCTTCTTTAATAGAATGGAGAGGTGTTGTGACTGCAAGTTCCCATGGATTCACAACCACTGAAACTTGTGAGCTGGAGAAAAGCGAGACTTCTAGCGACTGGTATTGAGGCCAAAGTGTTCCAGGAAGTGGATCACCTTTCCGGCCTCTTGCAGACCAGTAGTCTTGGATTCTGCCCGCAACTGCCGATCGTCCAGGTATGCTACTACTTGTACTCCTTTGGAGCCCAGGTGCTAGACGATCGTGTCCGTGAGTTTTGTGAATACCTTTGGGGCTATATTTAGTTAAAAGGGTATCGCTGTGAAGACAAATTTTGTTTCTGTAGCCTGAATCCTAGGTAGGAGGAGAGTGGGCGAATGACTGGCAGGTGCCATTAAGCATCTGCCAGGTCTATTGAGACTGTGTAAGCCCCCTTTTTGGTAGAAAGGTCCTTATGTGTTGCAATGTAAGCATCTGAAACTTGTTGTTCTCAATAACTTGTTGAGTGGAGACAAGACTAGAATAACTCTGGGTTTGTCCGAGTCTTTCTTGGGAACATAAAATAGCCTTCCCTGGAATTTTGATGTACTTCGCTTTTCTCATTACCTTCTTATTTAAGAGTTCTGTGGTATATTCTTCCAATAAGGGGGTGGAGTGTTGGAAGAATTTTGGAAAAGTGGGGTGGATTTTTGTTCCATTTCCAACCAAGTCCATTCATAATTTAGCTGTGGACCAGGGATCGAAGGTCCAACGATTCCGAAAGTGGAAAAGTCTGCCTCCTGCCTGGAACCTCTCATTATTTAGAGGTTCCTGAGGACTTGTTTCCGTGACGGCATCCTCCTCCATCCTTGGGGGTCTCAGGATGATCCTCTTTTTGGGCCCTTACCTTTGTAGGGCCGAAAAGTGGTCGAGTGCCTTTCAAAGCCTGGATTAAACACAGGTGACTGGCTACCAGCTGTTGAGGGACCATATGGAAGGTGGTTTGCGGCTGGGCTACCATTTGAGGCACCGTGGTCATGGTCACTGTCAGAACTTGTGCAGTTCTAATGATGAATTCCTCTTTGAGGACATGCCCCACTTTTGGAGCAGGTTCCCATTTTCCGTAGTGGCTTTGGTAATGACCTCTTGGACCATTTCCTGTGAGAAAGGGTCTATGCCCCAGATATATGATGATATCAGTTTTCTAGGTTCGTGTTTCACCATTGATGCGGCAAACACATGGTCTCTACCAGTCCTTTTTTGACCTGAGAAAAAACCTACAAATCCATCATAGGGGTGAGGCATTACTAAAGGCCTGCACACATTTCTTAAGCAGTTCTGATGAGACAGGGAGGGGATAAGCTTATCTTTCGTCTCTTGTTCCTTTCTCAAGGGATGGTTTGATTCTCGTTAAACTGCTGACCTTTCTCTAGGATTGGGCAGGGTTTGCCTTCTTCGCCTGCACTTCTAACACAGTCTAGGGCCTTCCCCGAAAGGGAGGAAGGCTCATGAGGAAGGATCAATGATGGTTTGATGTTTCTTGTTCACTGCTGAGACTTTGGAGTTATATCTGTCCCCTTTTTTGGGTCTTGGTAAGGAGGGCTTGGGCCTTATCATGTTCGAGGAAAATGACTTCCTTCAGTATAGCCTCTTCGTGGGATGTAGGTTCATCTCGTAGTCTCACGAAGCAATCTGGGTATGCTGAAAGCTAGGCCAAAATTGAAGCTCTTCAAGATGATTGGTCCCCATCTTCTAGGAGATATAAAGCTTCCTATTCAACTTGGGCATGTGCTCCGTCTACCTCCAGGGGTTGATTAGGAAGAGTGAGGGAGGCCCGATATCTTAAGGGGCTTAGCGGATCCCCTGGAAGCGCCAGGGCGTTTCCTTGCCTGTACCTCTCTTTTCCTCTCTTTGAGATCTTGCTTATTCTCCTCTCGTTCCTTTCGGAGCAGTGTCAGCATCTGCTGGTTCGACTCTAGGAGCGTTTGGCTCCTGAAGAACTGTCTAGCCATTTGGGGAGTTTGGGTTGAAGAGGTTGACGGCATAAGTTAATATGCCGGCACAGTGAGGTGAAGTAACTCACTCATCGTCGAAACGGATCCTTCTTCTTCCATGGGTGGTTGAACCACTCCTTACGCGGGGCCTTCTTGCAGTAGGTCCTGTCTGGTGTCAATGGATGCTTCTGGCATCCGATCTTGGTGGATGTCCAAGCCTTGTAGTGCCTATTGATATCCGTGTCCACCGTCCGCTGGATAGAGGGAGTTTGACCTGTGCCTGAGGCACAAACGTATTCGATTGAGCCTTAGGGAACAGTAGGCACTTAAAATTTTGTTAGGTAGGTAAGGTCGTTGAAAATTCTTCTGGAAGTCTCATACTCACCTTTGTTGGGTTTACCTTGCTGTATCCCTTGACTCCATAGTGTCAGCGATGTCTTTTATAAAGCCGTCGGTCAGCAAGGTCAAGCGATTGGAGTGACCTTTCGGGTCCCGGAACCTCAGGGATCCAGATAGGATGCAATAGGGTCATAAGACCCATACATCATATACCCAAAAAAGTTCTTACTCTTGTGGTTGCAGAACACCCCTGTACACTACGCCATCAGCTACTCCTGTAAGGGAGAGAAGGGTGAATGAAAATTAGGTTGTTTAGGGAAAGAAGGGTGAATGAGTATTAGGTTGTTTAGGGAGAGAAGGGTGAATGAGTATTAGGTTGTTTATATTATTTTAATAAATTATGCTAAAAATACGGGTTCCAGTACCTCAGGGATCCAAATACAAAGCAGCGGGGAGCATGAAACCTGCACATCTTGTGGCCATAAAAGGTCCTACTTTTGCAGTTGCAGGACAGGGCTGCACATTTCACCTTACCCTACGCCTGTAAGGAAGGGAAAAGTGAAATGAGTATCGGGTAATTTATCATACTGATAATTATTCACATGCAGTAAATATTAATCATTACTATTAGAATTATATCTTAGGATAGTAAGCTAGAAAGGAAATAGGAAAGACATATATCTGTGTTTCCTGTCCAGGCAATTGGTGTGACCTCCCTCAATATCAATATTTTAAAATTTCCTTATAAGGGAAATATAGGGTGGAATAGCTCTCGTACGTAGAGCTGTAGTCAGTGTATACTAGCAGGTTACAACGGGAAAGGCATTGGAACAAAGGGTATGAAAAGAGCGGTTAAAGAGATAAAGGAAGGGGGGGGGGATAGGGAGATATCTGAATAGGCCTAGAGTGGTGATTGGTTAAGGGAAAAACAACGAACAAAAGAGGGAAAACATGAATGAACTAAATACGGAAACTAGACCAAAGAAAAGTTTTATAAGACACAGAGGAGAGAAAAGGAACTAACCAACAAAAATAAATGAAAACAATATAGGAAGATAAAATGGAATGAACGGTAAATAATAGTGAATGGGAATATAAAATGAGGTGATCATACCGAGAATTAACTGGATAAAAAAACTAGTCCAGGGTAAGTATTTATGTGCAACCGGGAAGAGATAAAGAAATAACCAAACAAATAAACCAAATATAGGAAGGAAAAATGGAATGAATGATAAATAATATTGAATGGGAATATAAAATGAGAAAAAAACACGGTAATAAAAAGAGTAATAGGGGAGAGGAAACTCCTGCGAAGGGGGGTGATATATGCGCAGGACGGAAACTGGTGCGAACGAACGTACGTACAAATGGGAAAGGAAATAACCAAACAAATAAACCCAATATAAGGAGGGAAAATAGAATGTATGATAAATAACAGTGAATGCGAATATACAATGAGAAAATAATACGGTAAAAAAAGAGTAATAAGGGAGAGAAACTCCTGCGCAGGGGGGTTATATATGCGCAGGACGGATGCTGGTGCGAACGAATGCACGAACAAATGGGTGCTAATGTTAGCATGAAATGCTAACATTTGATCTACATCAGGTATGGAATGCTAACATTTAATCTACATCAGGCGTTGGCAGCACTGGTTACTGTATTACTACAAGAAATAACCTTTGAAACGGCTCCTCCCAAATATATCCAGGTATACTGATTTGTATTTTCCTACGGTTATAATAAATACAAGAAAGAAATGTATAGAGAAGAAAAGGACTGTTTTACGGTTATATATCGGTTCCCCAGTATGTTTTCCCCACCCAAAACCCCGGGTTCCCAAAGGGGGTCCCCCATTATCGGCGGATATAGATGTATATATATTTCTGTAACTATTCATTTGCGACGGGAATGAGTGTTATTTTCGAAGGGAGCGTAATTTTTCCTATAAGAAAAAGTAGTTGGAATACTAGGATACATTGCCATGTAATAAACTACAATGAAACCTATATGGATATATATATATATATATATATATATATATATATATATATATATATATATATATATATATATATATATCTGTATGTGTGTGTGTGTCTGCTGTGAAGAATTTTTCTTCACTTCTTTCATTTGTATATTTGTCTCTCCTAATAATACTGTGGCTATCCCTTAAACGTCCTCTCCTACATTAAGTTTTCTTTATCGAAACATTGGGAGGACTATTTTAAATCTACTAAATCTGTTGACAGTAGCGCACGCCATGCTCGTGACGTCACAGTGTAGATACGCACAGCAAGGGGCCTTAGCCCGGCGTATGTTAGTTTTTTCCTTAAACTACGTGGGTCGAGATAAATTACTAAACTGATTTAAATATAATTTCTAATGCAGCTAACTTTAATGCATCTTTTATTTCTCAATACCAATTAAGCCCATTGCTAATTAATCCTTTAAACTCCTAATTTTTAGCAAGCCAGAATAGGTAGGATTGTTGTATATATAAACTCCCTTAGAGCAGCAAGATTCCTCTAAGTACAAAATCCTGCCTCCTATGCACTCCTTGCAACAATATTTGTCCTGTCTTAAAGTTCCAATATGGCACCTCAACTGGGTTACCTTGTGCATGATGACTCACCTGTCTGGAAAGGTGAAGCGAGGTGATCCCTCTCAACCTAACCCCATTCGTTCGTAAGCCGTAGTGTCGACTGGCTGACCAGCCTGGTCAGTGACCCGTGCACCTCTGGCTCACCCCCACCCCCTCTCCCAAAACTTGACTCACACAGGAGTCCTGCCGGCTGGAGACAATGAAGGAGTGGAACCTAGGAAACCCTACTACCACAAACGAGGATTCTTGGGGTGAGCCAGTCAAGAGTGCAACGGTGCAACGTTCCGGTCAACAGGCATTTAAGGACAAAGGACAGTCTTCCAAGGAGTGCAAGTACAGAAAGGTGGCCACTTAGTTATTCCCTCATTTTTAGTTTAGACTAAATTTAACTTGAGTAGGTTATCTGGCTATTACTTACTTCCGACTGTCTGCAGTGGGATTGTGTGTAGGCTATATTTCTTTCGATATTACTTTTTGCTTTTGAGACTAGCACAGTCTCTGGGTCACATGGGCCACGTGCCCGACCCAATTTTGATTATTAATTATTGCAGAAGACCACGAGTCTCATCAATCATATTTTTATTTAATTTGCATTTCTTTTTGTTACGTTTTGTGTTGTTAAGATGTTCGTTTTCTTTTAACGTAACAACCTGCGCGTGAGTAGACCTTGTATTGTCTCGATCTTGCTCAGAAGTGTCCTTCCTGCGGCTGTAAAAGGCTGATGGGCAATTCAGTTAACTCCTCCTCTTTTTGTTTAACAAAACTTACATGGTCGAAGACCGACATAGGAGGGTAGACTAAGAACCTGACCGTTATAGAGTCAACACCACGAGAGAATTCCAGCTTTAAAACAAAGAATATATTCATGTTCTTTTTTTTTTCTTTTTTTTCAAGTATTTATAGTATTCCCAGGCATTTCTCATCGTAATGGATTATAAGACCTACTTCTGCCTCTGCCATCTCTATAGTCTTCCTGTCTGGATTCATACGGTGAGTACCAAGCACATGATAAGGTAGTATGTTAAAGGTAACTGTATTCTATCTCTAAGGCCTTTGTGTTGCCTCTTTATAAATAATCCTTCCTCACTGCCATAATTTCATAATTTATATTAAATCTTCAAGTGTTTGAAAGTATTTTTCTTGTCTTTATTTCAGTTATTGCCGTTGCTCTTTCTTGAGGTAAACTTTATAATTATTTAAGTATTGGTAAGGACTTTATTTAGAAATATTTTCCGTTACTTGGTTAAAAATGTCAGATAGATTTGTTTTATTATATTGCTATTTAAAGGCTAAAACACATCTTTCAGGATATGATTATCCAGATTGGATATATGTTTTACGTGGTCTGGTGGTTTTGATTTTTCTTCAATTATCCCCGGTTTACTCACAGCAGGCGAGGAAGTAAAGCTGATCCAAACCGGGAAAATGCCCTGGGAATTGAAAACCTCAGATCATCTGTCATACTAACTTTAAGAATTATTGTTATCTAGTTTATATCAATTCATTTATAATTACAATTCAAGATACTTTTGTGTAGCTAAAAAATGTTGTTCGTATGATATGTATAGTTTCTCATTCCTAGTAGTAAGCTACATGCTTTCGTAATTATATTTTTCAGCTTAGCAGCACTAACATCGAGTAATATTATAATACCACATTTATTTTCATGCATCATTTCCAGCTATCATTTACAACAGAGCAGATGGACGTCTCCGTAGAGTATAGTTTTCTGTAAGCAGACTGGTTGCCTGGCAAAGCTTCTATTACTTCTAAATGACTGACTAGTTGTTCAAAAATTATCTATTCTAGCACTTTTAAAACAAAGAATAGATTCGAAATAAGTCTATATGAGTTTAATTCCTGATAATCCAGAGCACTTTTGAGAACCGGCGTAACTATAGCCATTTTCTCATATTTGGGAAACTTACACTAATCAATACTTGCATATGCTATTCTCCTAATTATTTCGGCCAGACTAGAAAAGTTTTTTCTCCAGTTGCTTCAGATATTGTCATTGAATCGATCGCACGGTTTGTTTTCTCCGCTCTCTTGATAATCCTGGTGATATCATTTTGCGTTATGTTATTAGATCTCATTAATTTTATCTGTGTATCTGTTGTAGCATTAATCTGATGTTCAATATTTACAAATGACCTATTTATATTTTCTATTTTGTTTTTAAAGCATGCTAGAAAACTTTTTGCTAGTTCCTGGTCACTCTACCCTTCTGGTAGCTTTTTTTTTTTTTTTTTTTTTTTTCCAGTATTCACTTTCTTCCTTCTTAGTGGGTAGTTGTATTGGCACATTGCAGTTTTATATTCTTCCCATTTACTTTCAGTTTTTAACCGATTCCATCTTTCTTTGCGTCCTTTTTCCCTCTTTTTTTTTTCTCTAGAGTCTCTCCATCAAACCAAGGAGACTGGTCTTCTACAGTTATATTCTTTTCCATCAGTAGACAGCCCCACCAGACCTGCCGTCTTTCGGAATGCGAAAGGTGTGCGCGTGTGGGGGGGGGGGGTCGTCTTTTCGATGATGTTAGCCTTGTCAAAGTTATTTAACCTTGTTTCAAATAATACTGGTATGTCCAAATATTCCCTGTTTATCAACTCTCGAATTTGAATAATTTTATTAGCAACATATTGTATATTTACATAGACAGTTTATGACATCCTTAGTATCCATGATCAGCATTTTCTGTTATTACTTTCAATTCCAAATCATAAGCTTTGCAATTTCTAGAATTTACTACGTGGTCACTTGGTTTGTTTAACTTTGTGCAGTTTATACACTTTGGCAGTTGCAAATTACATTGTTTGGTGGAATGCTTTTCTGAACATTTGCCGCAGACTTTATAATCAGTCATAAACTTGCAATCTTTTTCAAAATGTCCATACCTCTGACATTGGTAGCAGGTGATCACGTGGTTCCTATCACATAGGCTATAAGTAACTTTGTCATCATTATCGTGAATAACCTTCCGAACTTCTGGATTACATTTCAACATGTAGTGGGTAGTTCCACCAGCTGCACTTTTCTTCAATGGTACACTTATCTTCTCTTCTATGTCTTGGATTTGGTCCAGGCAACATTTCTTTTTCTTTAATCAAGGCATTTACTACTTCATCTTCATCAATGTCTACATTGCATATCATTATTTTTGGTTTTGATTTTCCGATTTTCCTCGTCTCAGTATCAGCAACCAATGTCTGAATCTTGTTTGCTGCATCCTCTCTGATCTTTTTGTTAGTAAAGTTTACAACAACATTTCTATTTGAAGTTGACCTCGTATTAAGAATTGGATTGTCTTTAAGTGCTTGTTCGACCTCATTTTTTCTATCAGTAATTTTAGTTGTTGCCTTAGTTGATTTAGTTACAAGTAGATTCTTTTCCTTAACTCTGTCGGCACATGTCATTTTCTCTGGTTTAGGGTCCATCTGTGTTTGAAGTGTTACCTTAATTGATTCCATATTCTTTGTTAGGTTATAAACTTTCTCAGTGAGGCCAGTGGTCTGGGTGGAATTTGATGCGTGTGTTTTCCAATTCATCAATTCTCGTGTCTTGCTCATTCAAAATATCGTCTCTCATTCTCAGTTCCTCCTCCAATTTTGATATATGTAACTCGGCTGTTCTGGCTTCATCTACGCAGTGTGGGTACATCCATTTCAAGCCAAATACATCTTTATCATTGATGTTTGTCACTATAAACGCACACTTCCTATGATAGTACCTTTCGCAATCACACCCTATTCACTTTCTTGGCTCTCCCTCCGTGGTTCCACATTGGGGCAGTACAGGGAGTCAGTCGGGTATGATGTACTATTACTTCTCACTTTAGTCTCTCCATGAGATTGACTAATATCTTTTCAATAATTTCATTAACGAGATACATAAGCTAAAAACACGGCCTAGGGCGAGTGTTCAACAGAGCTCCTTGGACACACGTCTTCATTCGGCAACACTCAATCAATTTCACTGATATACCTGAAGCTGAGGATGACCTTGATGTGCCCATGAATGAATTCAGAGTGTTTGAAGTCGAAGCTATCATTAAAAACTGAAGAGATGGAAAGGCTCTGGATATGATGGAGTAACTACCGAAAAGGAAGTGACTCTCAGAATACTTGCAATATTATTTTGTAGAATGAGGAGTGAAGAGGCAAAACCTGGTGAATTCAGAGCTAGGAATGTAGGTGAAAATGGCAAAAAAAAAAAAAAAAAAAAAGAAAAAGAGAAGAGATCTGACTGAATGCAATAATTACAGAGGCATCACACTTACATCAGTTATCATGAAATTATATAAAATGCT
>NC_090745.1:34086682-34139182 GCF_036898095.1 Palaemon carinicauda
ACGACCCTCGTTTGCATCCCCTAGGGGCAGGATTGCAAGGACAGGAACCTCTGGAACCGGCATCAGGATATCAACGGCTTCCATGCTGCAAACTCACCACGTGTTGCAAACCCAGCAACAAGCCATCCAGAATCTTCAGGCTGTGATAACAGCGTACCAATGTCCCAAAACCAAGGATCCCTTCGTCAGCGGCTCCAGAAAAGTGCAAGGCTGAGGTGTCCCTTGCAGCTTCCAGGTCTTGGAAACGATCAATGGAGTGTTGGTTGCAACTATGCCAGTTGAAGCCTAACGAGGCAGTTCACCACATAAGACTGCATTGTGTTCCGATTTTGCAACGTGCCCTCGATCCTAGGTATACTGACTCCCAGTGGAGTGCCTTGTCTACTGAAGGGACATTCAATGCTGTTAAGCAAATGGTAGTAAAAGCTTCTAATCAAGCGGTGCAGTGGCTAGAGTTTTTTTTATTTGGCTCAAGTGCTTAGTGAGTCCTTCTATGATTATTTTATGAAGTGTACGCAAAAGGCTATTGATTGTGCATTCACATGTCCTAATTGCAATCATGATTTATCTGAATATATGCTTTTGTGTAAGCTCATGGTAGGCCTAAGTAATAAAGTGCTTAAAAGGCAAGTATTTTAATCATGCAATAATATTCGTGATATTGACTTCCTCAGAGTCATGTGCAGTGCATTCGAGGACACCCGTGACGATGCCCTTCGTAATAGGGCATGGCTTAGCCCCTCCCCTAGAGCAGCTGCTGTTGGTGGGTTCGAGGAGGAACACGAGATGGAGGTGGCAGCCGCCCCTAGTAATTGTGACAGGAGCACCTCTGTAAAAGTACAGTTGTGTCCATGTGGTAATAGTGGTACTCGTCATACCCCTGGGTATTCTTCATGTCCCGCAAGAAAAATGACATGTTACGGGTGCGGTAAAACCGGTCACCTGAAGAAGTGTTGCAGAGGGCAGAGCGCCAGGAATAACTTTAGTGGTCTGGCATCTGAGTCAGACATAGCGAGTGCAGTAATCGCTGTTGTTGTAGCGGCAGAGGCAAGGCTGCGGAATGGGCCATCAACGCAACCCACTATTCATGTCGATGTATATTTGGTGAACTTGGGAGAGTGGTCCTGTGTATGAGCGGTGCCGAACACTGGTGCCCAGGTTAGTGTTGCAGGACCTGCTATTCTTGCGACGTTGAACATAAAATCAGTTAAGCTGATGTTAAAGGGAGCATTGCGAGACTTTGCTAACCTGTATCTGAATTGTTTAGGGTCGACCTCTTGTACCATAGGCACTCAACCCAGGAAGTATACTTTGTAAAGTCTTCAATTGATTTTTATTTATCCCTGGATGCTTGCAAGAAACTTGGTCTTTTGCCAGAAACGTTTCCTAACCACGCCCCCTTCACGGACTCTTCCCCCACAGCAGCAAGTGCAACCCATACATTAGCTGAAGCAACCAATCAACCTGCGAGACTGTCAGCCATTCTGTTTCCCCCTAGTGAGGAGAATATTACCAGATTAGAAAACTGGTTATTAGCCCATTTTTCAAGTACGACTTTCAACACCGAGAGAGAACTCCTACCTGTAATGGATGGGGAACCCCACCGTATCCATTTATTACCAGACGCAGTTCCTTAACCCCTGGAGAGCCCACAGAATGGTGTTCACGTATGGTGGTCGTAACCAAGAAAAAAGGGCAACCAAGGCGTACGGTTCACTATCAAAAACTCAATGCAAGTTGTAGAAGGGAGACGCACCATACCCTTACGCCCTTCAATATGGTATCCAGCATTCCCCTTTGCTCATACAAGACTGTGGCCAACGCCTATTGGGGATTTCACCTGGTAGAACTGGACAAGGAAAGCATACCCCTAACCACATTCATCACACCTTGGGGCAGGTACATATAGCGAAGGACACCAATGGGAAATTATTCTGCCTCCAACGCATATACACTCCTTTTCGATGATGCCATTAAAGAAGTACCCAGGAAGTTTAAGTGTGTGGACGACACACTTCTGTATGATTCGAGCGTAGAAAGCACTTTTTGGCATGAGTATGACTTCCTCGCAGTCTGTGCATACAAAGGCATTACTTTGAAACCAGAAAAATTCAAGTTCTGCAAGAAAAAAGTGGAATTCATTGGATTCAACATCGGTTGGGACTCCTACAAGCCTTCAGAAGATTATTTATCTGCCATCAAAAGTTTTTCTATGCCCCAAAAGCCCACAATATCTGACATCAGGTCATGGTATGGCTTTGTCAATCAGCTGGCCCCCTTCCTGACAACAGCGCCCATCCTGACCCACTTTAGAGACCTGGTGAAGAAGCCCTCGGGCAAACAGGTCTATTGGGATGAGCACCTTCAGGAGAAATTTCGTCAAGTGCAAGACATCGTCTGCAAGTTGGCCTAGGATGACCTCACCTACTACGACAAGCTGCGGCCGACTGTCGCAGTCACTGGGAAGGAGTGGTCTTCGTCATCCTCCATCAATATTGCAGTTGTACCTCCGTTGAAATCCCCTTCTGTTGTAGAGATGGTTGGAGAATAGTGCTTTGTGGCAGTCGTTTCCTCACGCCCGCCGAGTCTGGGTATGCAGCTGTGGAGGGGGAAGCCCTTGCAGTGGCCTGGTGCTTAAAAAATGCATGATTATTCCTACTGGGCTGCCCGAACTTAATCATTGTCACGGACCACTGTCCTTTAGTCAAGTTACTAGGCAATAGAAGTCTCGGCGATATTACCAACCCCAGACTATTTAGATTAAAGGAGAAGACATTATTGTATAATTTCAACATTAAATACCTACCAGGCAAGAGAAATCATGCTGCCGACTTTCTCTCTCGATGTCCTAGCCTGAGGACGGCACCAGATAGACAGGATGAGAGCTTCAACGAAAAATTAACGATTGCTATGGTGTCAGCAATCACAGAAAACCTACAGGAGCAGTGCACCATAGATGAGAAAACTGTTGAAGAGGCAGCCCTAGACAGCCCAGCATATCAGCTACAAGTAGCTCGAGTGACTGCAGGGGACTGGAACCCGAAGAAATCTCAAGAAATTGCATGTTTGGGGCCCTTCTACGGCATCAGAGAACGACCTCTCTATATCTGGCCGCCTGGTCAGATACTGCTTCAACGACAATTGCGTCCGCCATCAGATAACCACCAACCTTCATGCTGGACATCAAGGCCTAGATACAATATTGAGAAGAGCGAGACATTCGGTCTATTGGCCGGGAATCGAGGGTGGCCTTCAGCATCATCGTTCACGGTGTACATCGTGCGACACCCAATCACCATCACTGCCTGCCAAAGTCATGAAAATTACCCCTGCCCCAGAGTATCCATTCCCACAGACTGTCGTGGACCTGTTTTAGCTCGGACACATGAATATGGCATATTGTGACAGGCTTACAGGCTGGCTAGAAATAGCCCACTTCCCTAATGTCACCTCATCTGCAAAGGTCATGACAAAACTTAGGCATAACTTCACTCGATGGGAAGCACCTGAACAATTACCCTCATAATATTTTGGGAGGGAGATGTAAGATGTATTAAGATGGGGTTGCTTGTAGCGCCTGAGTGCCACCCACATAAGTGACATCATTGTCCACATCACAGGGTATCTATATTTCCTTACGCTGTGAATTAGTTGCAATGAAGATACGAAACCGTGCTGACTATCATTTCCTGACCCTGCCTAGCTTGAAATATAACAATGGTTAAATTGAATTCCTTTTCAGTTGAGACATAAACGCTCCTGAGCTAAAGCTCTAAGTTGAGTATAGTTATTCAAGATCAAATCTGATCTGTTACCCATCAAAGATAATAGGCCTCCTGCTTCTCCAAATAAGCATGTCGACAACCATCATTGAACCATGGATTGTCCTTCACTCGGTACCTTAGTACACGAGAAGGGATACACCTCTCAATTACGTTGATTAGATTCTCATTCAAAGTGACAACAGGATCAACACTATTATATAAAAGTGACTAATTCATGCCCAAAAGATCATGCAAAATCCCATTCCAGTCTGCTTGAGCTTTCATATAAATCTTACATGACTATGATACATCAGGGACAGGCTGCTTAGTCTTCACTACTAATGAAATCAAGGCATGATCAGATGTCCCAACTGGAGTACCAAACTTACTTGTTTATGATAGTTATCAGACCTGTGAGTAGCTTCACTTATGATTTGCTCACAGGCTGATTCAGGGGCAAAGTCTAAAACTCTTAAGCCATGGTGATTAGTAGGTGAAACAGAATTTAATCACTCCCTATGGTAAGCATTGAAATTACCAACAAAGACAAAATAGGCCTTTCTATCATCTTCTTGTATCTTAGCCATCTTAAATGTATTCAAGTTTTTATGCCAGATTGTAGGATTTTTTTGTAATTACTTTCCCTGGAGCTGCAAGAAAACTACTTGTTCTTATATAAGCACCATTCAGCACTTACAGGAAAAAAAAAAAAAAAAAAAGGAAGAGAACCATTCACCCAGTTGATACGACCCACGCACTAACAGTGGGAAAGTTCAATGAGCCCACTTCAAGACATGACCTGGTCGCCATGGATCGTTTATTTTTTGTGGAGTAACCTGCCACACTTTGAGACCAGAAGTTCCAAGAGCGGTCTCTTTTTAATGGCGAGGAGTTCAGGGTCCTACATCTGGTCGCGATTAGCATGCTCAACCAGTTTCTAACTTCCTGTGTATGATTATTAGGACTTGAGGTCCTTCAAGAAGAATTATAACCTGGGCTTCCACGAGGACCTAAACCAACGCCAGATCAAGTCTCAAGGGTGAGAATTCATTGGTGTTTACTTTGGCCAAAAAATACAACTCCATTTAGGTAATTTGTGCGCATTAGTTAGGATATCCTGTCAGCAGTCGTCTGGCTTAATTTAATAGGTGTTCCGGTATTCTACAAATTGTACT
The DNA here is from genome assembly GCF_036898095.1 of Palaemon carinicauda. NCBI lineage: Eukaryota > Metazoa > Arthropoda > Malacostraca > Decapoda > Palaemonidae > Palaemon > Palaemon carinicauda. The sequence continues at coordinate 34,091,622 of NC_090745.1, forward strand.
TTCTAACAGTTTCCCCCTCCCCTCTCTCTTTGATTTTGATTTTTGTTTAAGGGTAACTTGTTAAATGTGTTCAAATGTCCTTTCGTGTTATGGTTTTCAGCATATTTACTTTGATCGTTAGGTTGGTTCAACCACTTTATTTTGGAAACAACCCCTTTTAGCCTTTAATGTTTTATTAAAGCATTGTGTTTTATATGCCATTTATTCACTACTAATTTAAATTTCCATTATGTAGCTTTGTTGTTCATTTCTGTGTCAGTTGGGGGAAAATTCCTGTGATGTTTTGTGTAAATAAATACCACTCTTAGGTTAGAATCATTTACTTCTTTCAACCCACTCCTCGTGTAGCATAAGTTTGAAGTTGAGTAATGTAAGCCTAAAGTGCTTGCAAGCAAAGGTTGATTATTATTATCATACCAGACAATGAGTCCCATTGCTTTAATTGTGTGAGGTCAATCATGAATATAAGATGAAATTCTTGACCTCGTGGTCCTAAATGAGATATGACTAAGGAGAGTTTTATGCTTGTGTCAGAAGTAAAGTTATCGGTGCCAATTCCTTATTGTACTGTTTTATAGTATTGCCTCCCGGTAACCCTAAAACACTTAACTTTTACAATAATGTTCCCCTTAACGCATTTTGCGTCACTGTCTCTTGGTAACATAATTTGTCCAAGCTTACTTGATTGAAATTCACTACTCTATGCCCTGAGCAATGTTTGAACATCAAGGGAATATCGGGTTGACAGTTCCGATATATGATTGGACTTGAACATGCGCATGGTTAGCAACCAGTGTTCGTTGCAGTTCTCTGGTTTATTGAATGCGAGATCGTTGACGCTCTATTACTCCAGGCCTGGGTCCAGAAATCAGAGCGGGGAGCCTTTCCTGGAGTTATTCCCCACACATTAATCTTTATTTTAGTGGTTCTTCGAACTAGATGAGGCACCATTGATTTATGGAATTATGAAATTTTAAATTTCGTAAATTCATTCATAGCCTAGTAGCCACACACGCCTGGAAAAGATTCAAAAACATTTACCCAAAAATTGCAACAACGGGTGAGGAAATAACAGAGACACAAAACGAGCATTCCTGGTGGAAAAGGGTAACTTCTTTCATTGCTTAGGATGAAACAAATCCAGAGTATTAAATAAAACAAAAATAGACAAACAAATAAATAAAAAGCCACAGAAGAGGAATAATCACGAAAACACAAGTCCCTCGGAGGCTGGCAAGAAAACTCACCTCCTGGAAGTCCACAAGGCATGATGTTGACAACAAAAAACCAACAACAAAGAGCTATTGGGTCTGCCCCAATCTTTTCATCTCCCAGTGAGCTTTAATTTAACAATTTTCCCTCCAATCCTTCCAATCCTCAGAAGCTTTGCACCTATCTGTCAAGTGATAGAGTGCCTGCAAACGTATTTTGCAGGAAGTTGAAGTCATGACGTCAAGTTACCATGGCAACGGTCACTATTTCAAGGCTCAAGTGTTAACACTCATATCTAGGGCGACCACTGTTCAGAAGGATCCTTGTGAGGGATAGCTGCTTTCAGCATAATGAAGTTGGTTTCCTAATTCTCTGATGACTTGAAATTATTATCATTATTATTATTATTATTATTATTATTATTATTATTATTATTACTTGTTAAGCTACACTCCTAGTTGGAAAAGCAGGATGCTATAAGCCCAGGAGCTCCAACAAGTAAAGTAGAGTGAGGAAAGGAAACTAGGAAATTTAAAATATTTTAAGAACAGTAAGAACCGCACAATAAATATTTCTTGAATTTCAGAGCACACATTGTTCTTTTCATATTCAAATGGGATAATGACCGGATAAGTCAAGGCTATCATGAAGGAAAATAGTTACAAAACTACGTTAAGTTAGGCCAGGTTCAAGGTTTCTCGTTGCTCTCTCCACAACACTGGAATTATGGGCACACTACTAGAAGAAGCGTAGTAGGTGCAAAGCGCTGTAATCTGCAGAAAATTTATTATCATTAGTTTAATTTAGTTACCTCCTACACAGAAAGCATAGCTTGCATACTATTACTTCTAACTTCTAGGATCTTTCCAATATACCGGGCAACCCCTTTAGTTGGGGTTTCTAAATTCCCCATTTCTATGCTATCATGTCTAAATTTTCTTAACTCATTCCAGTTAAAAATATGCTCAGTAGTATCCTTTGCCTCCTTACACAACACACAAAGTCTATCCTTATCATTCCTGCTTCTGTAATTTTCTTTTAATTCTAGCATATTTAACCTAGCTTTCATAACTATTACTGCCTCATTGGTGTTAAGTTCTCCAATGTACAGTAGTCTCTTTTGGCATTACTATTCATAAACCCCAGTTTGTCCATCTCTGCTTTCTTTTCTTCTATTTTTCTTTTAATTTCATTGGCCACTTTACTTTTTATTTCTCATTTGAGTTCTTGCTTTTTATAATTTCTTACTTCTTCAATTTTAATATTATATTTATTGCATATTTCTATGATATTTTGTTCCCTAACGTTCCCCATACGGTTTTCTTATTTGATCTTCCACTACTTCCTTAACTTGCTGTTTGTCATCTGATGTTATGATGTTATGAAATAGCATCACTTTTTTATACTCTATTCTATTTTCAAGTGGCCATATTCCTGTTTCTGCTATTAATCTCCAGTATGGTGTGGTAGCAACCTGTTCAAACAATCCTTTCATAATTTTGTACTGTATACTCTCTAGTTCTTTCATTTCTTTTTCTTTTATTACACTCATGTCTCTATATTTGCAAACATTGTAGGTACTACAACTGTCTCATAGATGTTTATTCTCACTAGCTGTGGAATACCAAACACAGTTGCTGAAACGTTGGCTTAATTCGGCTTAAAGTTGTGGCAAGGTGTTGGCCAAGCCGGTACAGTGTTAGAGACTCAATGTTGCCAAGCAAGCATGCAAACACCACCAGTCACAGTTACCAATTCACACCATATTCACCCCCACAGAGAAGAAGAATATACAGTACAGTACACATTCGCATCATAATAAAACATGAATTTACTCAGATTTCACACCAACTGCAATTCTTCTCACATTGCATTTGCATTACAAAGCTCACCTTATTGGCATTATAAATTTTATATCATTCACATTACAAAACTCATTAGTAATTATTTTATGCGATAACTGGGCTCATCTCACTTACATTAAAAAATACATTGGTAACAATGGGCCTTATAACTACTAATTCATAATGAACACATTGACATAAGGACACTTACCACCTATACTACTGCCACTCATCTAGGACAAAATCTAAGAGATAGCCAGGAGGGCGCTTAGTGCGACTTGTGCATTGAGGCGCCTCTTAGGTTGGCGTTTCTGCAGATGTTCCCTTCGACGGTGCCTCTCCTGGAGTGAGCAGTTCTGTGGTTTGTTGCGGCTCAGTTGCAGTCTCCCTCCCCTGGACTTGTTCTGTACCCACTTGACTTCTTTCTGTTCTCAGGCTGGGGTCTCCAGGCGGGAGGGGGTTTCCTTGATTGATGGGAGTCTTACCATTCTCTCGCATGTTGAAGATGTGACGGCTTCCTTTATCGTGACAGGTGTTTGGACTAAATATTTTAGCTGCAGGAGCCAGGTGACAAGTCGACACTGGAAATTCTTTCCACGCTTTATTTTAGTCAACCCCGTTATTCCATTTTTTATTTTTTGTTTGTTATTTTCTGGGTTTTACGCATCTCTTTTTTCTTTTGTTTCCTTTGTAACCTTCATTATTATACCCTTAAATATTCATTGCTGCTAACATGTCCATCATTCCCCTGTAATGCTTTACCTTTCATCACCTCATTCCTCTGTAGATGATTTTCTCTCATTTCGTGAGCTCACAGTACATTGCTTGATGATGCAACCGACCGTCGACAATTCTTAAGAAAAAAAAAAAAACAGCACTTGGTTGCGTTCTGTTCCAAATGCTCTTGAAGCTTTGGATGTTTAACCACAATTGGTTTGTATTTAAGTAACTCTTTAATTTACGTAACTCATTGATCTTAGCTTATTGCTATTTACATCTCAGTACCTATTTATGAGATCGGTTTAGCTAGGATTGTTTTCTGTGTTATTGAACATCACTAAACGCCACTTAATTTTTTTGTATATATATTAATTTTTATAAGCCAGACAGTAGGATTTCTTTATAATTACTTTCCCCTGGAGTTTCAAGAATGATCCTTGTATTTATAAAAAGCACCCTTCAGCGAACCACGTACTCATGAAAATTTGAAGAAGAAGAACTGGACCTGTTTGAACCAGCTCAGAGCTGGCAGGAAGAAGTGTGTGAGCGGCCCACTTAAAAACCAGGAAGCGTGGAAGGCGGACGTAGATATAGCCTCTTCATCTGTGACGTCGTTAACATAGACGTCGGTTCAACTACCTGTTGGTCAACCAGTTACTGACCAACGGTATGCCTTACTTTGAACCATTATTTAGCAGATAGGCATACGAAGATAAAACACGACTGTGCAGAACTGAAGATACACCGTGTTGTTAACAGTTTACAAGATGCATCCACTTCAACGACTACAATCAACCCTCAAGAGCGTGAGTACAAATTAACGGTGCTCAACCTTGGCCAAGGAACTGTCCCCCCCCTTTTTTTTCTAGCCTTTATTTGACAATGTGCACATTTAGCTAGGAAGTCATGTTCAAACTGTCTGGTTTAATCATTCGTGGCGTGTCCATTACTATAAGTTGTGTTCCCGTTCCCCTCTATCAAGTTTGAAATTTTTGCCCGAGAGGAATGTGTTCAAAGTAGTGAGTAGAACTTTTGGTATTATTTCAGTCACCATTTTTACTTTCATTGGTTGATTAGTCATTTGATTATTGATTTACGATTTAATTGATTTTGACCATTTTCTTTGCATTTTTCATTTTTCATATGCCATGCGGTCTTTATTCAAATTTCAATTAGGTAGTTTTGCTGGGGTTTTTTTTCCTGTGTCAGTTAGGTGAAAATTCCTGTTGTACTTTATGGAAATAAATGCCATTTTTAGGTTAAAATTATTAACTGTTTTTAACTTGACCTTTACATTTTGAAATGACTAAATGAGTTATCACATGAGGTGAGATATGACTTCAGGGTAAGTTTATATTTACGTCAATCTAAAGCTATCGGTGTCAATCCTTTACTGTAATGTTCTACGGTATTACCTCCCGGTGGTCCTTAGGACGTTTTGACTTTTACAGTACTGCTCCCCCTAACTCTTTGTGAAACTGTCGTTAACGTAACTGATTCAGTCCAACCACACTTGATTGGGATTTACTATTCTGCGCCCTGGAGTAGCGTCTGAACATCAAGGTGATATCGGTGCCGACAGTCCCGATATAGAATAATCTTTGGACTTAAACGTGTGTAGGGAAAGCAAACCGTCTTCGTTGCGGTTCTCTAGTTTGTCAAGTGTGAGAGTGTTGGCGCTCTATCCTTCAGGCTCGGGTCCGGAAATCAGAAACGGGGAGGCCCTTCCCGGAATTATTTCCCGCCGACACAGTGGATTCCTTGCCATCTTGGTGTGCAACACGAACCCATTGTGGGTTGACATGCAGGAGTCTAACTTCCTTGACCTCAGATTCGTACTTGGATTTAAAAGAGCTTGCTCATTTTCTGTCATCCACGATGGAGCCGCCTGCCCGTATGTTGCTTTCCTGGGGTGCAGGAACATGCGCTCGTGCGGTGCTTGGTTGGTAGCAACGCACAGAAGGGAACTCATGCTGTGTAATGCTTGATCCAGGACAGCCTGCCACATTTCTATAGGGAGGGAGAGAAAAGTGAGAGCTAACCTTACGGTGCGCCACAAGGTTCCATTGGCTCTCTCGATCTGGCCGTTGCCACGGGGTTTATACGCAGACGAGTAGTTTGTAGCCACTCCACGGTCATGAAGGAACTTTTGGTACTCTGAAGACATGAAAGCAGGTCCCCTGTCTGAATGAATGTACTTGGGCAGGCCCCAAACTGAAAAGAGAGTAGACAAACACTTAATTGTGGTACTCACTGAGGTGTTTTCTGTTACAAAGGCGAACGGAAATCTGCTGTACTCGTTGATTATGTTGAGAATGTATCTGGTGGATGGCATCGGACCTTTGAAGTTGATAGCCAGATGCTAGAATGGCCTGGTAGCTTTTATCAATGTTCCTGTTTCTTTGGAGAACTTAGGTGTGATCTTAGCACAGGTTTGACATTTACGTATGACAGTCCGAGCTTCTTCAATGGTAAAGGGTAAGTTTCTCTGTCTTATTATGTGGGTCATCCTTCTGAATCCTGGATGACATAGGTGCTCGTGAAGCTGAGTCAGCTTGTCTCCTTGAGAACAGGTAAGCGAAGCCACACATCCCGAGGCACGAGAGAGAGAGCACCTGCTACTTGGTTCTTTGATCCAGGTCTGTATATGATGTCAATGTTGAAACAACTCAGTTCCAGCCTCCACCGCATTATTTTTTCATTCTTGATTTTGCCATGGTTCTTGGCGTCAAACATGAAATGCACCAACTGCTGATCAGTTATGAGTTTAAATGTATGTCCTAGCAGAAAGTGTCGCCATTTCTTGATGGCTTCTACGATAGCACATGCTTTGCGTTTCACTGCCGATTGTCGTTTCTCTGATTCTGAGAGCGAGCGAGAAAAGAAGGCCACCAGTTTTCCTTTTTGTGTCAATGAGACTGCAACAGCGTCAGCAGAGATGTCTGTTTCGACTACAAAGACTGCTTTGTCATCTATAGCAGTTAGTGAAACTCGAGATATTTCATTCTTCAGTTCTTCGAGTGCTTGTTCTGCGGATTTGGCCATCGGGAAAGTTTTCACTTCAACTAAAGGTCAAATTTTCTGGGAGAAGTTCGGTACCCACTCCGCATAGTGGGATAAGAGTCCCAACGTTCTTTTGAGACTAGGGGTACTATCCAGAGGGTTCATCTCCAGCAACGAACGCATTCTCTCCGGGTCAGGTAGGACTTGGTGATCATGCACTGCATGGCCCAAAATTGAGATTGATGTTTGAGCATAAACACTTTTCTTGTCATTTATGGTAAGTCCATACTTCAATGCAGTTTCTTAAAAGTGTTTCAGTTTTCTGTCATGTTCTTCTCGTGTGTGACCGCAGACCGTGATGTCATCTATGTAGGCTGTCACGTACACCCTGTTTGTGGTCATGTGAATGACCCCTGGTCACCGGCTCGCTTGAGGGGAGTGTGATTTATCAGCATCTACTGGAGAAGAGGTTGTCTCCATGCCAAATTGCCAATGAATGGTTTTCTGCCTCCCTCCTTATCTTGCAGATTTTGTGGGGGAGTCGAAAGGCGGGACTTGAGGGAACAACGGCAGGAGGGCGTAGGCCTACCGGTTGTATCTGGATTACTGTGACGAAGGTGACTATGATTGGTCAGTCTCTTCGTTCGTCATGAGGTCACACCCTACAATGCCGGTGAATCCTTACGATGCCCGCAGGACATGGATCAGTCTGGCCTAAACTAGCAGTAGGAGAAGTTGCAATAATATTTGTCCCTTTGCTTGTCATACCAAAACCCTCATTTTTAGACTTAAACATTTTCTGAACTCTTTGGACTCAGAAATTCTCCAGTGGAAACTGAATTAACGTAAATGTTAAGTCTTCGTCCCCTGATCGTTGTTCGTCAAGTTAAGAGTAATTGTACCATGCTACCATGAAATGAAGAGCACGTATTTTATTTAAAAACATTAAAAATTATAAACTTAATTTAAAGTGCTCAGACCTGTGTATGATTTTTGTGAAAATATATTGCTCAATACAAATTCAACTTTGTGTACCCCACCTCTTGAATACTAATGTTTAAATTAATTGCCAGTGTCGTGACAAGGCGAACGTACCTTCTAGTTGTTCCTTAGCAATAATTTTATCGAGAACTTGCTGAAAGCAGGTAGCCCCGTTGGTTACTCCAAAAGGTAAACGCGGGAATTCGAACAGCCTTCCATCCACTTCGAACTCCGTGAATTTCCGATCAGGTATCTGATGATATGCTGCCTTCAATTCTATGGAGCTGAAGTAGTGGTAAGTTGAAATTTTCTCAATCATCTCGGTGATCCCTGGAACAGGATAAGCAATTAGGTTGGTGAATCTGTTTATGGTTTGTGAGTAATCTATGACCAATCTTTTCTTGTCACGCTGATCGACGACTACCACTTGAGCTCTCCACGAACTGTGACTCGTTGTGATGATGCCCTCCTCTAGCAGCCTTTTTACTTCTTTCTTGATGAACTCGGTTTCCTCTTTAGAATATGCTCTGGATTTCACCTGTATCGGGTGACAGTCGACTGTCAGATTGTCGAAGATAGCTGGCGGTTCAATTTAAGCCGCTATCAGAGCACAAGGTGACTGGATGTTTAGCTCCAAAAGTGGTAGCATCCCACCAAAGTCTACGTTGACTTGCCTGTGTAACTGTAGGAAGTTATATCCCATAACAACTGGAGCCACGCAATCATCCATCAAGTGCAGACAGAACTCAGGGTATACTCTTCCACTTAAGGTTAAATTGTAATTGCAACACTTGTTAAGTTTCATTGTTTTTTTGGCATTACCCATGGTTATGCTGCAGGTTGAAGAACGAGTCACTGAGTTCATAGCCTTAGCTACTTTGGCATCTATAAAGCTTTTAAATGCCCCAGTGTCGACCAGCCCGTCCAGGGCCTCGCCTCTATTCAGTTCTATAGGTAAGACCGTTCTATAAACACTTCGTAGTGCAGGAGAAGCTGCAGCCACAGCGGCCCCTATCATGGAAGCAGGGGTGGAGTGTGAGGGTTTCTGGGACTTTTCCAACTACAAGATTAGAGTTAGTTGATTTACCATTATTGTTCCATTGTTTTCTTTGCGACTTGCAGACACGAGCATAATGACCTACCTCTTGACTGTTGGAACACGAGGCTTTCTTGGCTGGGCAGTGGGCTCTGGGATGAAGGGATCCTCCACAAAAGAAGCACCTCTGACCGTTGACGGTGGCAGCACACTCACTTGGATTTGGGGAGTCACTCATTTCGATCAGAAAACTGTTGGGATTCGTTTCGGGTTTTGCCTGATCATCTATCAATGCTGCCACTGTGGTGTTGGTTTCACTTGCATACGCCGCTGAGTGCAATTGAGCCATTTCCAGTGCAGGGGCTTGTTTCACAGCTGTGGATAAGTCCAAGGATAAGTTGCATTGGATGCCATACCCATGATGTATGAATCTCTGATGGCCAGTTCTTCACCCTGAGCGGCTGTACAATCAGTGAAGCTACATTCCGAGGCCAGACCTTTGAGGTTATCCAAAAAGTGTCTTGAGTCTCGCCACTCTGTTGCTTGCAGGTGGATAATTTGTATCTGGCGAACACCTCACTTTTCTGTTTCACAAATCTAGCCTTTAACAGGCTTATGGCAGCAGCATATGTGGTGGCACTTTTAATTATCTTAAACAGTTTACAAGATACATGAGCATGAGGGGGGGGGGTCAACTTATCTGGATTAAAGTCCGGGTTGATGGCCGCACAGAATGCCTCAAAGTTATCATGCCACATAATACATTTGTCCTCAGCATCAGCTGACTCTGGGTCCACGTCAATCAGGCTGGGCCTCAGAAACTTGTCCATGGTTAATATTAAGCTGAATAAATTGTGGGATACCAAACACAGTTGCTGGAACGTTGGCTTTGTTTGGCTTAAAGTTGTGGCAAGGTGTTGGCCAAGCCGGTACAGTGTTAGAGACTCAATGTTGCCAAGCAAGCATGCAAACACCAACAGTCACAGTTACCAATTCACACCACATTTGCAATGCCAAATCTTCTACTCTGTTACTGTCTCCATACTTCCTAATTTCTTGTACCATGCATTCTATTTTTGCTACCCTTTTGCTTATGCTGAGGCTATGGTTTCCTTTCCCTGAGTACCATTCTCATAAGTATTTATATTCCTTAACTGTTTCTATCCTTTCATTTCTAACTACTCCATTCCCCTTTTGAACCTCTTCTTTTTTGTGTCTGATTACTAACACCGCAGACTTCTGTGGATTTGAGCTAAACGTAAATTTCTTTAGTTCTTCCAAACTGTGGAAGTTGCCAATGGCTCTTTCTACTTTGTATCGATTGTTACTAGGAAACATTATATCATCTACATGAATTAAGGCTTCTATTCTAATGTTTCTAATCAGGGTAATCGTCTTCTCACTTATTGAATTAACTTTGTCCTTGACTATTGAGCATAACTTTGGTCCAAATACTGTTCCTGTTTGACGTTTCCTTCTATCCCAATTTCCTCTGTACATCCAACGGGGCTCTTGATAATTGCTTTAGCTTTCCCATCTAGTTTATATATCATCTTTGCATCATCTTTCCCTACCATCATACTTAATTCCTTGATACAAGCTTTCAAACACAGTTTATCAAAACACTTTACTGCATCCCCAAACCATATATGTATTGAGGTTCCTAAGTAATGATTATAGTCTATTACACCATTCAGTGGTATAAGGTGATCTGCTGTGGATCTACCCTCTATCACACCACACTGAAATCTACTAATTTCATCATTAATTTTATCCTTGATTTTCATTAGCCTTAATTTTTCAAACATTTTAATAATTGTATTCGTAATAAATAGTTCTTTTCTAATGGCTACATCCAATCTGCTGCCTTTAGACTTATTCACTGATAATATTAATTTTCTACTTCATCCTATTCCTCAGGTATTTCTATTCTCTCTTCAATTTCATTTATAATTTCTCTCATGCTATTCTTCATGTCTTGGTCAATGTTTTTCAACGTTTTATTGCTCATTTCTTGTCTGTCTCTTGCATTCTTATTTTCTTTTCAGGGATAGTATTACAGAATCTACCTCTTGCTGGGTTGTCTTTATTACTGTACTTTTTCTACTTTTACTTCTTCCCATTACCCACCTGAAAGCCAATTGATTAAATTTGTCGGCTTGTTTCTCCACATCTGTATTGCTCTTTTGCAACTTAAATAGGTCAGTATAATAAAATCCAAAGTCTCTTTTGACAGCCTCACCATTATCTATTTTTACTCCATCTTTGTTTTTGATGGCAGTCATAGGACTTGTCTTATGTCCATTATCATTTTTTTTTTTTTGAAATCCCAGAAAGCTGCAATCATTGACCACACTTTTTTTTTTTTCTAAACTTCATCTGCTGTTTGCATTACTTTCTTTGGGTTTTCTTTTATTATGAACTTGTCTATCAATTTTTCTTGAATTTCATGGAGTCGTCTGTTTTCTATATTTTTTCCCTTCAATCCGATACTACTTATTTTTCTTTTCATCGTCATTAAACCTCTTATTCTTTGGTTTTGAGGTGAAATTTTTCTACTGACTTTCCTACTTCATTTCTCCTTTATCCTATTAATCTTTTCTTGCCATATTCTATACTTTTCTTTTATGAACCCGCCCCCTCCCCCCGCCCCCTTTGATGATTTTAAATAGTCCTGCAGCTTCAGTCTCCTTGATTTTTTTTTTAAGTCCAGGATTCTTTTCTTCTGATTATCTGGGTTAGTAGGACCTCTGTACCTGTTTGCCAGTTCATTTCAATTATCATGGCATCGTGAACCGTGTAAGTAATCCTAGCTGATATTCTGTGGGGTGTCACTACTTTTTCTTTGTCCACGTTTGTTTACGTTTATGATTGGCATTTGTTAACTTGCTCTTCACTATTTATGATAAATAATTGAATTATAATTTCATGTATCGGCAAATTTTGGTAATCTGCTTTCGAACAGATTTTTTTTTTCATTTATTTTGTTACTTAAAACATTTCTTTGGGATAGAGTGTTTCATTGCCTTTCCTGCCATGAACAAAATGACTATTGTAAATAGTGACGATATCGTTGAAGTTATATCACCCCTTGTTATTGATTTCACAATCTGAAAAAAAAAAAACACAACCATAATTAAAGGGTGGCTGTGTTAAAAAGGCAAGATCCGAGGACGTGAAGTATGAGACGTTTTGTGAGCTCCTGAAGCAGTTGTTTTGAAAAATTATCCCCGTGGTAACGTGAGGTCAGACTTCGGTGGACTTCGCTCTCTTGTACATATCAGTTTCATCATTATAATCTTTACCTTTATCAAGTGGACGTATAAGTGAAGCATGTCGGAAATGGAAGAGTCATTGAATCTGCAGAACAAGAGGCCAAGTTCTTCTGAAGAACCAGGGTCCAGTAAAAGAAACTGCACAAAACTTATAGCTGCAGAGAAGGTATGTCTCCTTTATCTCAGGTTGGAACTCCTTTTGTGTTCCGACTTATAAAACAGGACCGGTAATTTTGTATTGTATTACAGGGTGAGATTTCGAACAGGAAATATATGATTTCCTATAGAAAATAACGTGATTTAACCGAATTTGACCTTCATTTCAACCGGAATCAAACAGATCAACCAATCCGACTAACTTTAAGTTGAATTGGTTGATGTTATTAAGGTGCGATTAGATTGTAGAGTTTTTCCGAGAGTTGCTCTCAGACAGCTGCTCTATGGAATGTAAACAGGCTGTAGAGGACTCTCCGAGATTTTCTCTCTACTCTCGCCAGTGTTTCTCTTCTCTCGCGCGCGCTACAGTCTAAACACTCTAGACAGCACGCTCGTAGAGCTAGGTTGTTGCTCTCCGCTCTATCCAGTGAATATTCAGATCTCTGAAAGTTTTCGTTACTCTCGCGAGAGAACATGTGCCAAAAAAGTGGAATAAAGACCAAACAATTGCATTAATTCAGCAATACTAGAAATTTCCTGAACTGTGGAATGTGACTTTGCCTGAGTACAGAAATAAAGAGCTGAAAATTAGTAAAATTAAAGGAATAGCTGAAAACTTGGGAATTAGCAAAAAAGAAATTACAAGGAAATGGCACAATCTCCGGAGTCTAATGTGTACTGAAGCTAGAAAATTAAAGAAGAAAAAAAATGGGAGTAGAGCTGAAGAAATAATTAGTGTAAAAAAAATAAGAAATAAAAAATAACACTTCCCACAAACACACACACACACACACACACTTCAATACCCGTTATTTTTATCGAGCACGTGCACTAGATTATTTGTTATTATCATTTGAAAAAAAAAATATATTAAATATATTTAATTCACATAAATGCTTAAAATTTACATATTTAATCTAAATATTTGAATTTAACGGGAACGTGCAGTAGATTCTTTGTGTTATTATTATTAAAAATAAAAATATTAAATACATTTAATTTAAATAAATGATTAAAATTTAAATATTTAATTTAAATATTGGGATTTAACGGGCACGTGCACCAGTTACTTTGTATTTATATGTTATGCTTTCTTATCCTAACCTACCCTCCCTCACTTACTGCTCACTCCAGCATTTTTTTTTGTGTTTACAAAGTGTTATATAAAACTCTTTATTTCTTCAGGAACTGCCTAGCTCTGAATTGATCTAGAAACGGGAATCAACTAGAGCAATCTGAAAGTATTAATTTGGAAATAGGAACCCCCAAACATACAAAGTTCTTATAGCTCGATGTATATTCCTTAAACAATTCTCTTAATAATTTTGCATGTGCTCCATCTTCTCCCCTTATGCTTATCCATTTTTGGACCCACATACTTCTTTTCCTTTTCTTTTTCACTTCGTTCATAATTATTAATGCAGCAGCAACATGGCACTTTTGAGACATGTTCTCTCAACCCTCGCTAGTTGTCGACTGGCACTGGCTCCAGTGTAAATAGATGCGCGAGAAATCTTACCCGACTCTCAGACACTTTTTCTCGCGACACTCACTCACAGCTCTCGGAGAGAAAAACTTGCTGGTAGTATAAACACGCTGTAGAGAAAGTCGCGCGAGAGTAGCCGTCTCTCGGGAGAGTTTAATCTCCAGTCTAATCGCACCTTTACGGATGAAATGAAGGTGAAAACCGGTTAAATCACGATATTTCCTACAGGAAAACATATATTTACCATATTTTCTGTTAAAATGGCTAAATATTACCACTGATGACATATATGTTGTGTTAAAATATTTAGATATAAGCACTTGTTCAACGTTGCCACTTCTCTTACGAATGTACTGAGAACGATAACATTAGCAACATTACCAATGATTCACAGTACTACCAACGATGACGAATGGTACACAGAGTTACCAACGACACGATGACATTACTAGCGGTAGAAATGCTAAATATTTCCATACGTATTTTAAATAATTTTTCCATATAACTATTACACAGAACCTAACAAACCCACCTAACCTGGCCTAGAAGTACCCCGGTCACAAAACACATAGAATGACTATTGAGGAATGACTTACTATTATGAAGAAAACGACGAAACTTGTGGGTCACGGGAGGATGAGACTGACGGATTAACTCCTATGACTGGGATGTGGATGGATGGGGGTCATCGGGGTCTTGTGGGTCGAGGGGGTCCATTGTCTGTTGTTGTAAAGGAGAGTAGAGGCGACTGGCAGTAATGATGAAGTGGTGCAGTAACGTATGTTCTGGATAGTAGTGGGTAAAAAAGAACCTTATCCAAAGACCATGAAATAGGCTTTGGAGGGGCTGCAGGCCGAAGTTTTGCGCAGGCTTTCGGAATCTTGTTGAAGATTTCACTTGAAAAATCCACTTGGAAGGCATATACTATAGGTCTAGCTAAGGCAGATTTACACGTCGTGATCGTATTAGCCGCTAGCCCTTGTCCGTGAAGATGGATGAAAAAGGACAGGCAGAAATCCGTAGAAATCTCTTGAGGTTTCTTCGCCTTAACAAAGGCCACCCATTTCTTCCAGGAAGATTCGTATTGTCTTCTTGTTGACTTTGACTTATATTCTTCTAAGAAATTAATGCTGTCTTCGGAAATCCCAAACCTCTTCTTGACCGCTAAGGCGAGAAAATCATGAGATGAAGGTTCTGGGTTTTCTCTGATGAAGCGTAGACAGTCGATTTCTGTACTAGCTGAGTCAGAACTGGTTCCGGCAACGGGATCAGCTTCAGGCGTAGTTCTGTTATCAATGGAAACCAGACACTTCCTGGCCACTTGTGGGCCACTATCGCTGCCCTCCCCCGAAAGGATCTCAATTTATCGAGGGTTTTCAACAACAGGTTGGTTGGTGGGAACAGGTAAATCCTGGACCATCTGTTCCAATCTAGAGACATCGCGTCCGTTGCTTCCGCTAGAGGATCCTCGTACGGGCTACGTACCGGGCCAATTTCTTGTTGTCGCTCGTTGCGAAGAGATCTACTTGCAATCCTGGGAATTTCCTCAATATGAAGGAAAATGATCCTGTGTCTAGGGACCATTCGGACTATCGGGTCGAACCTGGATAGAGCGTCCGCCGTCACATTGCGGAATCCTTGAAGGTGGACTGCTGATGAGTGCCATTTCATCTTCTTGGACAGATGAAGGATGGCTATTATCACCTGATTCAACTGAGGCGATCTTGAACCTTGACGATTTATGCATCTCATCACCACTTTGCTGTCTAGGACCAGGCGAATGTGGATTGAGCGGCGAAGTTTCAGTTTCTTCAGGGTAAGAAACACTGCCATGGCTTCCAGATAGTTGATGTGGAAGGTCTTGAACAGGGGAGACCAAGTTCCTTGCACTTTCCGGAGATGAGAATGACCCCCCATCCTTCCTTTGAAGCATCCGTGTGGACGGTGACTGTAGGAGGAGGTGGTTGCAAGGATACTCTCCTTTTAAAGTTCTTTGTTTCCGACCATGGCTTGAGAATCGATCGCAGACGATTTGGTAACGGTCTTAGTAGATCTCTTCGATCGTTGTAAGCGTATTTTCCCAGATGCGTTTTTTAATTGTGCTCTCAAAAGTGGGTCCGTCAAAGAGGCAAACTGGAGAGACCCCAACACTCTCTCCTGTTGTCTTCTTGAAATCTTTCGTGACCGAAGGAGATTTTTGATGGCCCCTGCAATCTCCTTTCTCTTTGCCTTTGGCAAGGAAAGGCAATGTGACTGTAAGTCCCAGTGGATTCCCAACCACTGGAACTTTTGAGCTGGAGACAGCCGAGACTTTTTCAGGTTTATCTTGAATCCTAGGTACTCTAGGAATTGGATCACTTTTCTGGAGGCTTGCATGCATTCTTCTTTGGATGCTGCCCACACCAGCCAGTCGTTCAGGTAGGCCATCACCTGAACACCTTTGAGGCGTAGTTGTCGAATAACTGCATTTGCAAGCTTTGTGAATATTCTCGGTGCAATATTCAAACCGAAGGGCATGGCTCTGAAAACGTATTTTCTTTTCTGGAGCTTGAATCCCAGGTAGGGGGAACCTGACGGTTGATTGGCACATGCCAGTACGCATCCGTCATGTCTATGGAGACTGTAAATGCCCTTTTAGGCAGAAGGGTCCTTATGTGCTGAAGCGTCAGCATTCTGAACTTTTAGTTCATAATGAACTTGTTGAGTGGTGATAAGTCCAGAATGACTCTGAGCTTTTCCGAATCCTTCTTCGGAACACAGAATAGCCTTCCTTGGAATTTGATGGACTTTGCTTTCCTTATCACTCTCTTGTCCAGTAGTTCCTGAACGTATTCTTCCAGAACTAGGGTTGACGGTTGGAAGAATTGAGGAAAGCTTGGTGGAGTTGAGTTCCAACCCCACCCCAGTCCAATCTTGATCAGGCTGTGGGCCCAAGGATCGAAGGTCCACCGATCCTGAAAGTGTAGAAGTCTCCCTCCTACCGGCAGCATCTCACTTTGAGTGCTGGGTGGATGACTTTCCACCTTGGCCACGACCACCTTTGTTGCCTCTTCCTCTAAAGGGGCGTCTAGAAGAGCCTCGAAAGGATCCTCTAAACTTTGGCTTAGAAGAAGCCGACTGCCTTTCGTAAGCTGGGGTGAAAACTGGTGACTTGAGTCGCCAGTGTTTGGGGCACCAGTTGAAAGGTGGTGGTTGGTTGTGCCACCGTCTGGGGCACCGTGGCCATGGGAAGCTGTTGCTGTCTTGGCTGAGAGGACAGGCGAGGCCGCTTCGACTTGTTCTTCGGCTGGGGACCCCTATCAGTGGAAGATTTTCTCTTGGAGGACAAGCCCCATTTAGAGAGGAGATTCCTATCCTCCGAAGCAGCCTTGTCTACGACCTCCTTCATTACATCACTAGGAAAGAGGTCTTTTCCCCAGATATTAGAAGCTATCAGCTTCCTAGGTTCGTGTTTCACAGAGGCAGAAGCAAACACGAACTCCCGACAAGCCGTCCTGGCTCTGACAAAGTTTTATAGGTCCTTCATAACTGTAGCCAAGTGCGCCTTGGCAAAGACCATATACATATCTGGGGAATCAGGGATGCTAGCCATCGTTTCTAGCCCCGTTTGTAAAGACATGGATGCTGCCAAGCGTTCCTTCGTCTCATGTTCTCTCTTCAAGAGAAACTCTGACAGCTTTGGGAGGTCCTCGTTGAACTGACGTCCAGCGATATCGGCCTCCAGCTTCCCGACTGAGAAGGTAACATGAACGTCCTTCCAGTCTTTGTCATCTGAAGGGAAAGCAAGGGAGAAAGCCTTGCTCTCTTCCAGCACGGGGCAGGGCTTTCCTGCCCTCACGGCCTTCAGAGCTGCTTTGAACCCTTTATCCATAAAGGGAAAAGCACGTTGAGGGTCAGCAATAAACGACGGATGTTTTTTGCTTAATGCCGGCACCTTTGAGCTAGTGAATGCCCTCTCCTTTAGTTTTGTGGAAAACAAAGCCTGTGCTTTACTGAGCTCAAAGACAATTACTTCCTTGGGCTCCGTCTCTTCTTTGGATGCCGGTTCAGTTCTGAGCCGGACATAACAATCCGGGTAGGATGCCCTGCTGGGCCAGAACTCTACTTCCTCCACTGGGACGGTACCCAGTTTCTCAGAGAGGAATATCTTGCCTGCTGACATAGTCATGTGTTCCGCGTACCTCCACGGGTTAACATCGGAGAACACAGGAAGATCCTTCACATTTAGTTTCTTCGGGGCTAAGCGCGATGAAACTTGTTGTTCGATCTCTGACCAGAAAGTAGTCTCTTTCTCGGAAAACCGCTTCTGAAAGTCGTACACCATCGACATCAGAGATTACAAAGTGGTCGTAAGTGCCTACAGATGAGGCGGTTGCGAACAGGTTGAGGGTGCTTGTTCCACCACAGCTGCTGAAGAGACCGACACCGCTTCAGCATTCTCAACCTCGTTAGTAGGAGGAACAACTGCCTCCTGTTCTGACTCTTCCACGAGGAGATTCTTCTCAATCTCGGAAACGACAGACATATTGTCGTCCAGGTGGACGCTTTCCAAAGCATCCGCCACGTCAGGATCTCCAGGTTTCTGAACCTGGATCTGCACCAAGGGGATCGAAGGTTTGATCTGGGGAATGACGGAATCGTCACGAGCTCCGGGGAAGAGACAGTCCCTCATCCTAGCATTAGGAAGGTATGGGCCCGAGGTATTATTTTGAAAACCTCTAACCCATTTCCGCAGCATAATCCTAGTTGCATCCCTAGACTCAGCAGACTTTTGATCATCAAAAGCCTCCTTAACCAACTTGTCGCACACAGTACATACCTCTGGGTCCTAGTACTTGAGGGCCCCTTTGGTGACAGAACAGCGGGCGGGAGACCTACACACGCCATGTCCGTAGAAGTCCTTGCTGCGGACCCTACAAAAGTTGTTCCCGCACTCAGGATGCTCCTCCTGTAAAGAAAAGAAAAGCAAATGAGTTTTCTGTGAAATTCTCAAGTTTCAACATAATACATTTATTATATTTAGCTTGGATAGGGTAAGCTATAGTAGGAAAGACACCCACATGTGTTTCCCGTCCAGCCATTTGCTATGACCTCTTCCCGTATTGAACCATGAAATTCACAAGGAATTAAATAACAGAGGGAATATCCAAGATATATAGTGTCTTCTTGACACATCCTCTTATAATGTTCAATACAGTGGATAAATGTAATGGTCATAACCATTAAAATAAGAGAGAATCATCTCTCTATGATGGTCTCACAAATGGCTGCTCAAGAACCACTTGTAGGTTGGAAAAAAATTTTACCATATTTTTCTGGATACAGCAGTGACACTGCCGGACCCGCCGATACCGCCGACCCCGCCGACGCTGTCGGCATGGAGGGCCAGTCGGTAAATGCCGGCAGGCAGGTGTCTACCGAGCCTGCCGGCAGCTACCGTAAATTAAATATGAATATAGTGTCGACCTGCCGACATTGTCGGCATGATGGGCATATCAGCATATGCCAGCAGGCCGGCATCTGCCGGGCCTGCCGAACACTGCTGGCTATTAATTTAACACTATGGGTGGAAGGCATTGGCCACCTGCCGACAAGCTACTCAGTTGCCGGCGGGCAGGCCTATCAAACTCACCAACGGCCATCGATCAACGATGTCCGAGGTAAGAGATTACAGTGAACTGTAAGCCTAAACAACCCAAATCGTCGGCAGAAATAACTGCCGACTATAGCCCATGATAGACAGAAAGAGAGAAAGGTAAGGATGGGAGACGGCAAAGAATCGGCTATGTCGTCTACATCCTGAAAGAGTGTACCAGTGGAAGAGGGAAATCAATTTGGGCTTCCACTCAACCATATCCCATCTTAAGGAATATGGAAGGCAGTCCAAGGGAGGACTCTAAGGAACACTCAAAGATATGAGGTTATCTGTCAGTAACCTAACCAGGCACTGACAGAAAAACTCATGCCAGGTCTACAGACGTCCAGAGGAGCCTATGTAAAACCACGGCCATAAGGGTGTTGGGTCATTCAACACGAAAGAGATAGCGGGGAAGGGGTGAATAGTCCATAAGTAAAGCAATACCCTAAGGTATTACTTAACTTGAAGGATTCTGTCCTCGTAAAAGCCTCAACTAGGGGAAGTCAATTCCCCAGGTTGGGTTAGGCAATGAGAGAACGTCCGAAAACGAACTCATGAGAACAGAATCTCGTACCAGGGATCAAAACAAGGAAGAAACCTATCCTCCCGTTAAGAACCCCCAATACAGGACTATCTGCTAGACCATAAAAAGGAAATTGTAAAACAATAACCTCTACAAGATCTAGGGAGGCAAGCCTCCTGAACAGCAACTAGCCCTACTGGAATACCGACAAGCTACTCGGTTGCTGGTATAAATCCAGGTAGCTAGATGCCTAACAAAGACTTACTCTGATGTCTCGTCCCCAACTCCAAACTCAATGCTGACAAGCTACTCAGTTGCCAGCTCAGAGAAAAGGAGAGGGTAACGAAACGTCCTAGAAAATTTACCCAACCATAGGTTACAGTAAATTAACTGAGGATAGCCTAGGCTAATCAGAGGGAAAGGGAATTACTCTTATATCTCATAGAGATAGTATTGACTTAAAGGAGCAATGATATCTATCTTACCCCTAAAGACAATACAAGAGTAAAGGGGACATATAAAGTATACTAAAGCACTAAAGCTATTAAGCTAGAGAGCTTAGAGAAACGTTCTACATAACTCTGGTATACTATTATGGAAGAGGAAAGGAAATAGTAATATCTTAATTGTATAAAATATTGCCTGAGCTTCAATACAACTCTACCAGGAAGGTTATATCATGCATGAGGTGTGAAACTGCCTAGGCTTCTCGTGAGGCTCGAAATTATAGCCAAATTCACGACAAAAATGACATAATATAAAAATCCCTAGCTAAAATACTAAATAGCTAAAGTTATTAAAGCAAGGATGCCGGGAATATCTTTCTTGCTAACTAAATGAACAAAAGAACACCATCCGGCCGGCAACAGCTCTTGTTACGTTAATTACGATATCAATCGAAAAGCAAAACTGGCAAGAGCTTACATTTACACAATTCAAAAATATTACTTAACTTTCCAGAAGCTGATGAAGCTGGGGAATCCATAATAAAGCAGAAAAATATGAGATAACACAGGGAATACTGGTCAGCAAAGCTACAAATGAAAGAATGGTTTGGTGGCGCCGTGCGGTGGTGGATGGCCGAACTATTTACAGTACATTAGGAGAGTCGAGTAGTTTTACCTCTTGAACGACTCTTATTTTCTTGCCACTTTCCCTCTCGAAGTGAAAGGCTATTCGGGGTGTAAATAGCTATGAGATGTGTCAAGTTACGTTCTTACGCGATATCCCTCGGAGAAATTTGAGGGATACCCGCTCCCGCAGTTAGAATTCTGGATACCTTCGGTAAATTCTCTGGGATATATCACTGTAGTCACATATAACTTAGGAAGCTACTAATGAAGGATCTTCCATCAGCACGACATGGCCTAAGCCCAAAAAATAGACTTATGTTCGAAACCAATTTCCGAGAGAGAGTTGTATGCAGCCCACTTATCACTGATAATAACACTTCCAGGTTTGATGTATTTCTGAATGAGGGGAATTAGAGTAGCAGCATCTCGTTTAGTAGAAAGGGGGGGGAACTAAAGGGATAATGAAAAATTTCTTTGATTCACATTCAATACCCCCAAAGACCCATATGGCACTTAACGGTCTACCACGGTTGTATTTAGCTTTACAAAAATGAGATTCGTCTATTTCAACTGTTACTCCATCACCACCATTCGCCTCTTGATTATCGAAGAAGTATTCGGTAACCTCGGAACAGAAACTTCTCCAATCGACACTAGTTTTCGAGGATATGTCGATACCATACATGAGGGTCTCATGGTCCGAATGTTTATGCAAAAAGTGGTTTGCAAATATCATCTTCCATGGGGGTAGACGACTTTTCCCCAAAAATGTACCTTTATAGGCAGTAACGGTATAACCACAAAGACGTTTCTTCTTAGTTTTAGGTATGATGGATTCAGAATTGCAATAAAACACATGAATGTCTTTCTTATAAGATAAAAGAGAACGGCACTTGGGGCACTGTAAACGTTGAGGAATTACGTTGTGTAATTTAAGGAAATAATCAACATTGGCTGAAGAATCATAAAAATACTATGGAATTTAGCCACTGCTTTTAGGTAAGGAATACTACAGCCGTTACAAGTTTCTATAACTTCCTCCATCGAAAAATACGAAGAAATAAATCTCACTTGAAATGACGCACACCTTACTAGGTCAAGGGTTACAACGCAAAAGGGATTGGAGGAAAGGGCATGAACAGACCACTTAAAGAGATAAAGTTAAGGGGGGTAGGGAAATATCTGTAGTCAACCCCCTTGTGTAAACTTTGAATAGGCATCGGTTGGTGATTGGTTAAGGGAAAAACAAAGGAGACTAGCGGGTAGGCTAAACATGAATGAACTAAATAGGGAAACTAGTCCCGAGAAAGTATTTATGTGAAACAGAGGAGCGAAAAGGAAATAACCAAAGAAAAGAAATAAAAACAGTATAGGAAGATAAAATGGAATGAATGATAAATAATATTGAATGGGAATATAAAATGAGATGATTTTACCGTGAATGAACTGGATAGGGAAACTAGTCCAGAGAAAGTATTTATGTGAAACCGGGGAGAGAAAAGTAAATAACCAAAGAAATAAACCCCATATAGGAAGATAGAATGGAATGTATGATAAATAATATTGAATGGGAATATAAAATGAGATGATAATACGATAATAAAAAGAGTAATTGGGGGGGGGGAGCTTCTGCGCAGGGGGAGTGATATTTGCGCAGACCGAAAACTGGTATGCACGAACGTACGAACAAATGGGTGCTAATGTTAGCATGGATTGCTAACATTTGATCTACATCAGACATTGGCAGCACTGGTTACTGTATTTTTTTATGAAATAATCTTTGCAACGGCTCCTCCAAAGTTTATCCAGTTATACTATTTTGTATTTTCCTCCGGTTATAATACATACAAGAAGGTAATGTATAGAGAAGAAAAGGCTTGTTTTACGTTTATATTTCGATTCCCCAGTATGTTTTCCCCACCCAAAACCCCGAGTTCCCACTGGGGGTCCCCCATTATCGGAGGATATAGATGTATATATATTTCTGAAACTATTCATTTGTGACGGGAATGAGTGTCATTTTCGAAGAGAGCGTAATTTTTTCTATAAGAAAAAGTAGTTGTTTTCCTAGGTTACATTGCCCTGTAATAAACTACAATGAAACCAAGAAAGGAGTGTGTTGATATATGGTTGGCCTACTTATAATTTTTATCCAAATGCAAGAACTAAAGCATTTTTAATTTCATCTGGCTATCTTGTGTTTTATTCTTTTTTGGCCAGGAATATTGGGGCCAACAATTAATGGCGATCCTAGTTAGGAATAATTCTGGTTTTGATAAATATGATACTTTAATGGTAAAGTTTTACATTTCATTTCTAGCCAAATACATGAACCATATATTCATTCTACTCGTTATTTTGTGTGTTTTTTTTTTTTTTTTTTTTTTTTGCATTTCTGACTATGATTATTATGGCAAACCATCCACATGAGTTTTTGTACCCCCTTTAATAAAAGCAATTATTGGGAGACCCCTGTGGGAAACCTGGGGTATTTGGGTGGAAAAATGTCATAAATGAGTGATTTGCAGCAATAATAATGGTCAGAAATGCAAAATAAGCACAAGATAACCTGTTTGAATAATATATGGTTCATGTAAGTGGCTGAAAATGGGCCAAAACGTGATTATTTAACTTTTGAGATTTGTAAAAGGGTACAGAACCTAACAAACCCATCTAACCTAACCTAGTAGTTCCCAGGGCACAATCCCTAGCCAAGGACCAAGCCCCCAGACCCTCCTTCCCAGGTCACATCTGCTAGCCGGAACCCCCTTCCCAGGTCACAAACTTGAAGTAAATCACAAATAAATCCTTACATTGTGATAAAGTAAATCACAAATAAATCCTTATTTTATGATTGACACCGCCTCTTTTTCTTTTTTTTTTTTTGTCTACAATCTTTACAGAAGATTTGCAGTAGAAAATGTGCTGGTCTTCCTTTAAAATTAACTTGGAATCGGACTTTTGAGGCGTTATTTTGCGGTTATTTTTTAATTTCACATGTGTATCAATAGTTTTACATTGACCGGAGAGTATTTCCATCATAGTCAATTGCTGATATAATTGAAATTTCGCTAACTTTTGAAATAGATTGTTGTATTTCCTTTAAGTTCCCTCTTGTAGACATCTATGTGATGGTGGTCAAGTTAAAACTGAAGGGATGATAAAACAAAAAGAAAGAATGGCTGTTGTAGAACAACTTCCGGGAACTTATGAAGAAGTACATGTAACCTGTTAATTGGTTTAAAAAAAACCTCCTGACAGATATGTCATTGTAAATTCACAGAAAGCTCCCAAAACCGATCGGAACCAAGCATGCGGAATAAGTCCCCTTCAGTCTTTGTTATAAACAATAGACTTAGAGTGAAAAACATGAATTTACATTTTAAATGACTCATACGTAAGTTATTATGCCCCAGCCCCTATTAAACATGTAGAGAAAAATACCAAACTAGCCAACACTTGTCCAGTTCTTATAGTGAATTCCAGTTTCGCTAGTATTTAAAGTATCGTATATTTACCCGGGTTTTCGTGTGGGGTTTCTTCATTGGCATAGGTAAGGATGGGGTCCTGGATGAGCTTTTGATCTCCAGATTGATATTCAAGTGACATAGCTTTGAAGGTAAAATTATAGAACAAGACAGGACAACATATCTACAGTATTAGGAAAAACCTCTTTTCCTACAGTAAATAGTGTGCTTTCAACGAATTTAACCATTATTTCCACTTGCACTACAAATAAGCCGTTCTATCGTTATGGACCCCCTCCCATCCCAATGTACACAGGTGGTAACCGGGTACTTTGGGTGTGATAAAACATGACCAAACATGATTTCTGCATTTAATACTTCTGAGATTTGTAAAAGGCCACAGAACCTAACAAATCCACCTAACCTAACGGTACCCAGGTCACAGACCCCCGAACGCCCTTTCCCAGGGCAAAAACTAAAAGTAAATCACAAATAAATCCTTACATTTGTTCCGTAACTGAAATACAAACCTTAGCTATTTAATATGGGTTATTACTTTCGTGTAGCTGAAATGACGAGTTATTAGAATTTTAACGAGGGTTTGCTACCCCCATCGCTAGTGTGATGAGCTCACTTTACTTTTGGCTTGGGTGGTGAGCGGACGTGTTCGCTTTCACCCTCGCTTTTTGACAGCCATTAATGCTATTTGTCTATTACTTACTTTTTCTTATACTTGTAATCTTGTAATATTTATATAAAATATTTTTATGTTTAAGTATATATTTTTGTGTATAGAAATGTAGTAAATTTTCTTTTCAGTCTTTCTGCCGTGTGGTAGTGTACGACAACGACACCGGTAGTGCTAGGCCACCACGGTTTCTTGTCATGGGGCGCGGCCTCTCCCTCTTGGTCCTTCGGTCGTTTCCTTCGGCTTTCCGTTAATTCGTCCGCCGTGGGGAATCGTCTTTGCTGGACTTTCTTCATTCATCTTTTATCTTCGCTGTTCCTCCTTTCCTACGGGGAACTTGGATTCTCAGCGTAGGGAATGTGGGATTTTAGTTTGACTACGTTCTCTCTCTCTACTCGAGGTTGTTCACCCTTTACTACTACTACGTACTATTAAGGAAACTTCTTTCCCGTTGCAGGCCGAGTTGCTTTTCCGTTTTATTTGCCTCAATTATTTTTAATGAAATCTAATTGTATTTTTAACTTTTCAGCTTCTGAGGAACACTTCCCTTCGGGGGTCAGTGGTTCT
This sequence comes from Palaemon carinicauda, assembly GCF_036898095.1. Classification (NCBI taxonomy): domain Eukaryota; kingdom Metazoa; phylum Arthropoda; class Malacostraca; order Decapoda; family Palaemonidae; genus Palaemon; species Palaemon carinicauda. The sequence goes on from NC_090745.1 coordinate 34,117,291, forward strand.
TACTATTTGTGAACATTCAAAAATCAGTTACATAATTATAATTGTTATAATTCTGTTTTTTTGTTAAAGTTCTCCGCCCTCCCCCTTCTCCCGTGAATGTCAGTGGGGGAGGAGGGCGCATACTTAATTTTTAATTCTAATGTTTTGCTATTCCCTCGGGGTTACTCTTCGGAGTTCCTCCCGGGGGAATTTTTGTTAAATAATTATTTAAACTAATTTTCCTCAGTTAGCTATGCAGTTTCTTCTTCGTTTGCCTGAAGTGTGCCAACGAAGCAGAGCTGTCCTGTTTATGCCTGGGGAGTCTGCTGTCGCTGCCGTCTCTTTCGGACATCGTCATGGGCGTTATCCCTTCTCTTAGAAGTTCTCCCGTGACAACTGTCAGCTCTTCAGTTTATCTTAGAACGATAGGAGGTTCGCCTCCAGGGGTAGGTAACTTCCCTTTCGAGGGAGGTTCTCTTCCCAGGTGTGAGATCTTCCTCCTGCAGAGAGGAACTTCTCATACCTTAATTTTCCTGGTCCTTAGGCGGTTGCTCTTGGTGCTGAGCTACCTCTCTTGTAACCATGCTCAATGGGCTTAGCAGTTGCAAGGCCAGTCCATGGAACTTCCTGTGACTATGCTCTTGGGGCTGAGCGGTCTCTTCTGTATCTATGCTCAAGGGGCTGAGCAGCTGCAGGATCAGTCTTGACCTCTCTCGTTCGCGAGAGAGGCCACTCATAGAGACTCCTCTTCGGAGGATTGTTCCTGATTAGACCAGCTTGCTGTTCAGTAACTAACACTTCGGTGTTTAGTGACAGGAAAACTTTGGTTTCTCGTTACGCTGACCCTTCCGGGTCTCATAACTTTAGTTACGTTGATCCCTTGGGCTCTTGTAACTTCAGTCACTAACACTTCGGTGTTTAGTGACAAGGAAACTTCGGTTTCCCGTTACGCTGACCCTTCGGGGTCTTATAACATTAGTTACGCAGAACCCTTGGGCTCTCATAACTTTAGTCACTCCAACACTTCGGTGTTTAGTGACAGGGAAACTTCGGTTTCTCGTTGCGCTGACCCTTCGGGGTTTTGCAACACAGGCTACGTTAGGCCTTTGGTCTCTCGTGTCCTTACTCACTCTGATCCTTCGGGGTCTCGTCCTCCTAGACCTGCTGACCTGCCGTCTCCGTTCCTGGCTGCTGACGCTCTGTGGGCGCCCACGCCCCCCGTTATCCAACGAACACCAATCCCTTCGGGGCAAAGGGGCTTTCTCACATTGTGAGTAAGTCCCTTAAGCGCCAGGTATCCCCTGCGCGCCAACGTTCTCCTGCGCGCTCGCGTGCAATTGCGCACAAGCTCTTGCCTGCTGTTCCTGAGACTGCTATCTAGAGACACCCTGTTCCAGGCACTGCTCGCCAACGTTCCCTGCGCATTTGCGCACATCGTTGGAGTTCCTGAGAAAGCGTACAGGCGCTCACCAGTGGTTCAGCCTGCAGTGTCTCCAAGTCTCTTCTATGAAGGGCACCTCTCCCGTTCGCGGGAGAGGTCTCTCATAGAGACCACTCCTCGGAGTATTAAGCAGTACTTCCAGTGTTGATCGTCGGCTCTGGATTCTGAAGCAGACCTGCCTTGGTCCTCTTCAGGGGATGCCCTCCCTTTTTAGGACACATCCCAGTTCCTGATCGTCCTGTCAGCTGATCCTTCAACCTAGCGCACGAGCGCGCGCGCTAGCGCCGACGATCTTCTTATGCACGCAAGCGCCGACGATCTTCTTTCGCACTCAAGCGCTGACGATCTTCATACGCGTAAGCGCCGATGATCGTCTGCGCACGGGCTCCAATGGTTTCCCGCTCGCACTCGCCAACCTTCAAACGCGCGCAAGCGCCGACGATCTTCTTACACGTGCGAGCGCTGACGATCTTTAAGCGCCGACGATCTTCTTACGTGCGCAAGTGCTGACGATCTCTTCCGCACGCGCGCAGATGGTCTTCCGCGCGCTCGCGCGCGCCAACATTCTGGTCCACGCGGGCTCTTCATTCTGATCCTGCTCGTCAATCTGATTCCTGCTCGTCAATCTGATTCCTGCTCACCTTATGAAGTCTCGCCCGCACCCCTGCACCCCTGCACGTGCATTTCAACAGCCTCTCGCGCGCGACCCCTGGGTATTTCCCATCGCGCGCGACCCCTGGGTATTTCCCACCGCGCGCGACCCCTGGGCATTTCCCACCGCGCGCGACCCCTGGATATTTCCCACCGCGCGCGACCCCTGGGCCTTTCCCACCGCGCGCGACCCCTGGGCCTTTCCCACCGGGCGCGACCCCTGGGCCTTTCCCACCGGGCGCGACCCCTGGGCCTTTCCCACCGGGCGCGACCCCTGGGCCTTTCCCACCGGGCGCGACCCCTGGGCCTTTCCCACCGGGCGCGACCCCTGGGCCTTTCCCACCGGGCGCGACCCCTGGGCCTTTCCCACCGGGCGCGACCCCTGGGCCTTTCCCACCGGGCGCGACCCCTGGGCCTTTCCCACCGGGCGCGACCCCTGGGCCTTTCCCACCGGGCGCGACCCCTGGGCCTTTCCCACCGGGCGCGACCCCTGGGCCTTTCCCACCGGGCGCGACCCCTGGGCCTTTCCCACCGGGCGCGACCCCTGGGCCTTTCCCACCGGGCGCGACCCCTGGGCCTTTCCCACCGGGCGCGACCCCTGGGCCTTTCTCACCGGGCGCGACCCCTGGGCCTTTCCCACCGGGCGCGACCCCTGGGCCTTTCCCACCGGGCGCGACCCCTGGGCCTTTCCCACCGGGCGCGACCCCTGGGCCTTTCCCACCGGGCGCGACCCCTGGGCCTTTCCCACCGGGCGCGACCCCTGGGCCTTTCCCACCGGGCGCGACCCCTGGGCCTTTCCCACCGGGCGCGACCCCTGGCCATTTCCCACCGGGCGCGACCCCTGGCCATTTCCCTCCGGGCGCGACCCCTGGCCATTTCCCACCGGGCGCGACCCCTGGCCATTTCCCACCGGGCGCGACCCCTGGCCATTTCCCACCGGGCGCGAACCCTGGCCATTTCCCACCGGGCGCGAACCCTGGCCATTTCCCACCGGGCGCGACCCCTGGCCATTTCCCACCGGGCGCGACCCCTGGCCATTTCCCACCGGGCGCGACCCCTGGCCATTTCCCACCGGGCGCGACCCCTGGCCATTTCCCACCGGGCGCGACCCCTGGCCATTTCCCACCGGGCGCGACCCCTGGCCATTTCCCACCGGGCGCGACCCCTGGCCATTTCCCACCGGGCGCGACCCCTGGCCATTTCCCACCGGGCGCGACCCCTGGCCATTTCCCACCGGGCGCGACCCCTGGCCATTTCCCATCGCGCGAGCGCCGGCGCTCTCCCTAGCGCCATCGCCAATACCCTCCCCCGCACGAGGCTGCCAGACAACGCGTTGTAAGGTCGCCATTGCCACTTTTCTTCCCTTCCCCCCCCCCCAGTACAGAACAGAAAGAGTGTGACAGCGCAACCGTCGGCCGGAAGCCTGGTTTGGGACCGATCAGAGCTGTAGCACAGGCTTTCAAGCCGTTCTCTCTGAATGGAGCCACAAATCCTTGGCTGCAACCACTCCCCCGAAGAGGAAAAGAGGAGTTCGGACGAGGTAACATCTCCGAGGACGTAGCTGTCTCCTCGTAAGTCTTCGAGGCAGGTACTCTCCCCCCTCAGACTTTTCTCCTTCACCTTCGGACGAAGTTTTCCCGCCCTCAGGAGAGTCACGGGAGGTGAGATGTTCCCCAATCACACCATTGATGGAAACCCCCACCTCGTGTGATAATTTTTCTTGAATAGAGGTAGAGAAGAGCCTGCCCCATCGTTGTTGGAGTCCTGCATCACTCCCGGGAGGGAGTCAAGGACTCCGAAGAAATACTGGGAGTCCTCTAGCACCAAATCTTCAGGCTCAGACATTCTTCGTTATGGGAACGAACCTGTTTAAGCCTAAGGACGTGAAGCAGGTGGCTGAGAGGTGTAGGAAGTCACCGAGACCCCCTCCTATATAGGGCTTTGACATTCAAGCCTTATAAATCAGCACCTCAGCAGTCACGTCCTACCAAATCAACGGCAGCTAAGACAGTGGGGTCTAAGCCCTTTCCGGTCAAGGACAAGAAAGGCAAAAAGTTCCCCAGGGGAGGGAAGAATCCTAGAAGGGGCAACCGAGGCCGCAAACGCTAGGATTGGATGTTCCCCTGCATGTCCGCCAGTGGCGGGATACCAACAAGGTTGCGCAGACAGGTTGCAGCAACTCAGTGCCGTTTCCTGGACGATTTCTGTAAGCAGTCAGGGATATCGCGTCCTGTTCACAACATCTGTACCTCCCCTGAGGACGAATCCGGTGTCATTTAGCACCCTTGCCATGGAATCAGCAAGGGGGCTAACTCTGGGCAGAGCTCCAGATTAAAGAATACTTCGGTCAGCATGGAGACCACAGACACAGTCAGTCTGGCAGTAAATCGCAAGACTTCTTGTGTTTACTGGACCTGGAGGCCGTGTACTTCCAGATCCCAGTCCATCCGTCTTCGAGGAAGTACTTAGGATTCAGCATAGACAACAAGGAGTACCAGTTCAAGGTGCTGTGTTTCGGTCTCTCCACAGCACCACAGGGTTTCACCGGACTGTTCACCCTAATTTCATCATGGGCACTCAGGATCAGCTTCCGTCTCCTCCGTTATCTGGATGACTGCCTGATCCTAGCAGACACGGAGTCATTTCCTCTTTGACACCGAAACAAACTTCTACGACTTTGCCTGGATCTAAGGTTCATGGTAAGTCTCGAGAGGTCCGCTCTGCTGCCCAATCAATGACTGGTTCAACTAGGTATGATTCTAGACACCAATATCCATAAAGCCTTTCCATCAGACGACAGGGTAGCAAGGCTGAGAAGAGTCGCAAGCCCTTTCCTCAGACGAGAAGAGCTTCCAACCCAATCGTGGTTACGTCTCCTCGGTCACCTTTCACCCTTGGCTCGTCTAGTCCTCAACGGTCGGCTCAGGATGAGGTATCTCCAGGGGCAACTCAGGTCCGAGTGGAATCAAGGCTGCGATTCCCTGGACATCATGATCCCTATGGATCCTTCGGAACGGACGAACCCCCAGTGGTGGGTGACAGGCGAGAACCTACGGAAAAGAATGGATCTTCTCGTTCCTTCCCCTGGTTTGGAGGCTGTTTTCGGACACCTCAAAGGAACGAGGGGGGGGGGGGGGTATGGGGGGGGGACCTTGTCCTGTACCACAGGGCCTCTGGCCTGTGGTCAGAATCGGAAAAGTGCCTCCATATAAATCTCCTAGAGATGAAGGCCGTTCTTCATGGCCCTTCAACAGTGCCAACAAAGACCTAGCGGATCACTCTGTGGTGTGATGAGCGACAACACCACAGTAGTGGCTTACATCAACAAGCAAGGAGGTACCTTTTCAAAGCAGCTATCCCATCTCTCAGTAGAGATACTGAGATAGACCGAAGTCCACTCGATGCCTCTATCGGCTCGCTTCATTTCAGACAAAGGGAAAGTGCTCGCCGACAGTCGGAGCAGAGCATCTCAGATAATGAGTACCGAGTGGTCCTTGGATCATCCAGTGGCCAACAAAGTCTTGACTTTGTGGTTTTACCCGACTGTGGATCGGTTCGCTACAGCGCTGAACTTCAAGCTCCCGCTGTATTGCCCCCAGTCCCAGATCCCAAAGCACTCTGGCAAGATGCCTTCCAACAACAGTGGGACAGCACCGATGTGTGCGCTTTTCCCCCGTTCTGTCTGATGAGGAGCATGCTCAACAAGACCAGAATATTGGTCAATCGCTCGATGACCCTTCATAGCTACGCTGTGGCATCACGCGGAATGGTTTCCGGACCTACCGCAACTCCTAACGGAACTTCCGGGAGAACTCCCTCTGCAACACAAGCTACTCAAACAACCACATGCCAACATCTTTCACAAACAGATTGTCGCAACAAGCTGCGAACGGGATGTCTGGACACCTGCGCAGGTCATCCGCAGGGGCCTACCAGGCAAAGTGGTGAGTTTTCAGTGGTTGGAATCGTGAAGGGGAATCTCTCCACTCGATACCACTATTCCAGCAAGAGCGGAGTTCTTCGTTTATTTGCGGGAAGAATGCGCCTTTCAGTCTCGGCAATGAAAGGCTATCGCTCGGCCTTAAGTCTAGCCTTCAGGCCCAAAAGAGCGGATTTTTCTTCTTCCTCACTGGTACTTTCCCTACTCATACAAAAATACGATCTTACCTGCCCTCAGTTGGAAGTGAGACCTCCTCCAGGGAACATGGTTCGAATTCTCAGGCCTCTTAGGAGGCCTCCCTATGATCCATTTCGCCAGGCTTCAAATCGCCACCTAACTTGGAAGGCAGTGTTCCTACTAGCTTTGGCCTCGGCCAAGCGAGTCAGTGAACTTCATGGTCTCTCGTATGACATCGCCCATGCAAGGGGATGAGGGGAGGTAACTTTCAGATTCGTCTCTGTGTTTGTGGCTAAGACACAGAATCCGGGAGTGCCGGATCCTCGATTCGACTCTTTCTGGATTTCGAGTCTTCGTTCTGTAACAGATGACCCAGACCATCTCCTACTGTGTCCAGTAAGGAGTCTGAGGTTATATCTCAAGGAACGGCTGCATTCATCCCCAAGTGCAAGCTTTGTTTGTGAGCACTGGGAGAATAAAGAGGAGGGTCACCAAGAATACCATCTCCACATGGATTCGTAGGTTGATCCATCTGTCCCTGAATCCTGACCCTCCTCCGTCATGTCGCCTTAGAGCGCATGATGTCAGGGTTGTAGCTACGTCCCTGACCTTCAAGAAGAACTTCTCAGTGATGCAGGTTCTACAAGCAGGGGTGTGGAAGCATCAGACGACCTTCACAGCCCACTACCTGCAAGACGTGACACACAGGAGGCTCGATACGTTCTCTATCGGCCCTGTGTTGGCTGCACAACAGCTGGTCTAACCTCAGGCTCCTTAATGGACAGGTAGCAGAGGGTTAAGGGCATTGTTACCCGGTCTTAGTCTGCATGAATGAAAAGATTTGTCTGGCCCTTATTCTTTTCTTCATCCTCTCCTTCCTTGGAGAAAGCAGCATCCTGGGTTCTCTGCTTAGCTGACCTCAAACCACTGCAGGTAAACCATGCTCCCTTGTGTTCCTAGTATTAACCCTGGATAGGTACGGTGGGTCGTTTGCGACCCCGAGCGTCAAAAAAAAACAGGTTTTTCTCACGTGACTCACCCCTGTGACTGAATTTGTGGGTGATCGACCTGCAGGAGGTGTCTCCCCTACACGCTCTAGTAGTGTCCAGATGTGCATTGCTGTAGCTGTACTCCTTCCCCGATTTCTGAGACGCGTCGGGGTCGTTCGCGTCCGAGTTTACCCTTCTGAGGTAGTTTGCATAATTATCAAAGTTATTACGTATTATGAAATTGTCGTAGAATGGTGCAACTTGTATAGGTTATCAGTTGTGGAAAGTCTTGGTGGATTGTTTGGCTACCATGTGCATGTTTTTTTTTTTAGTTAAAATGTCGTTCATCACCACGAGGACCATTTTACCGCGAGTGCCCCTTTTTCATTTTTTTTCATTTTTTTGCCAAGTCATTTTTCCGTAAGATATTGCCAAATAGTGTCGTAAAACTTTTGCTTGTTTAGTGTTGGAAAGTGTGTCTAGATGATCTGGCTACCCATGCATGACTTTGTTTTTGTCAGATACGACGTAGTTATTGGTATATTGGGTATTTAACTGCGGTTACCAATTTCTGTTTTTTTTTCAATATTTGTAAAAATTACTACGTAGTAAGGAATTGCCGTATATTATTCATTTTTTTTTCATGTTTATGTGTTAGAAAGTGTGCCTTGATGGTTGGGCTAACACGTGCATGTCTTTTTTTTTATCTGAGATGTCGTATATTAGAATGTCGGGCATTTTACCGCGAGTGTCCCTTTTTAATTTTTTTTAATTTTTTTGCCAAGTCATTTTTCCGTAAGATATTGCGAAATAGTGTCGTAAAACTTTTGCTTTTTTAATGTTGGAAAGTGTGTCTAGATGATCTGGCTACCCATGCGTGATTTTGTTTTTGTCAGATACGACGTAGTTATTGGTATATTGGGTATTTAACTGTGGTTGCCAATTTCTGTTTTTTTTTCAATATTTGTAAAAATTTACTACGTAGTAAGGAATTGCCGTATATTATTGATTTTTTTTTCATGTTTATGTGTTAGAAAGTGTGCCTTGATGGTTGGGCTAACACGTGCATGTCTTTTTTTTTTATCTGAGATGCCGTATATTAGAATGTTGGGCATTTTTCCGCGAGTGCCCCTTTTTATTTGTTTTGCATTTTTTTGCTTAGTCATGTTACCGTAAGGAATTGGCAAGTAGTGTCGCAAAACTTATATTTTTATAGTGTTGGAAAGTGTTTCTAGATGATCTGGCTACCCATGCCTATTTTTTTTTTAGCCAGATATGGCGTATATATAAGTATGTGTTCGATTTTCCTGTGATTGCCATTTTTTCGTTTTTTCCCATTTCTTTCAAAATTACTACGTACTAAGGAACTATCACAGAGTAATATTTCATTTATATGTTTATTTGTCGGAAAATATGCCTTGATGGTTTGCCTAGCACGTGGCTGAAATTTTTTTTTTTCTGAAATGCCGTATATTAGAATGGCCATTTTTCCACGAGTGCCCCTTTTTATTTGTTTTGCATTTTTTTGCTTAGTCATGTTACCGTAAGGAATTGGCAAGTAGTGTCGCAAAACTTATATTTTTATAGTGTTGGAAAGTGTTTCTAGATGATCTGGCTACCCATGCCTATCTTTTTTTTAGCCAGATATGGCGTATATATAGGTATGTGTTCGATTTTCCGGTGATTGCCATTTTTTCGTTTTTTCCCAATTCTTTCAAAATTACTACGTACTAAGGAACTATCACAGAGTAATGATTCCTCTAGATGTTTATTTGTCGGAAAATTTTGTTTACTTTTTTTTTGATTGAATATCATCAAATTTTTTTAGCTAAAATATTGTTTTACATTTTTTTTTCGATTTTATTTCCCTTCAAAAAAAATTTTTTGGGTCAGAATTTTAATTTTATAGTCGTAAAATAATCGACAATTATCCAGCAACCCACCATACAATTTTTATGCATATCCAATAATAATTAGATTAGTAAATAACACCTTGAAATTGACATACCCTTCCTACATTTCAAGTGGCAGATTAGGGAGTCTGAGTCAGTGTGGTTGGCAGCCATTTTGTGGACATATCCGAAGCGTAAGCTGCCCTATCTATATATATTCTTGTTCCCTATAGAATTTGTGATATTTTGGTATATTTTTACCTGCATAAATATCATATTATATATTAAATATATGTATTTTTTTACGAAATTTCCAAGTACTCAAAAAATTACCTTTAGATATGGCCCCTGATATAAATGTAATTTACAAAATAATGAAGATTTTTTTACATATTTCTATTTTAGGATAACATATGTTTATTCCCTAAAAAAATTAGCCACTTCCTATTTCATTTGGGTACCCAAAAAAATTCATGAAATTTGGACAATTTTTTTTGGCCAAAAAAAGTTACCCTTTTTTTCTCATTTCAGATCTTCACCTCCATGGGTCTGACTTCATCCAAAATACATCAAGATGTGTCCTAAACATTCAAGAATCAATTCCTAAAAGGATTTGTGTATATATGTATAAACTTTTTTTTTATGAATTTTTATGTCAGGTCTTTTTTTTTTTCTACTTAATTTTTTAAAATATTTATAATAGATAGTTTTTCTGCAGATGAGTAGTATTTATCTTTACAGTTGTTTTAAGCATTCATTGAAGTTTTTTTTGGCAAAAGAAAAAAGGAGGTTACTGCAAAAACTGATTTTTCAAGAATTTTTTTTGGCGTCGGGGTCGTTCGCGTCCGAGTATACCCTTAAAGGGGTGTCCGAGGACCGTACCTATCCAGGGTTAAGTTAATACTGTCACGTCCCCATACCCTGACCAGGTGGTATTGGGTAAGTCCTAGCCTAAAGTTTTCCATCTAAAGAGCTTCAGGTCAACTTCCTAGGACGAGTCACACATAATCCTTCACACACAGCTTATGTAGGCCGCAGCCCTTGCGTAGCAAGGTGCGAGCGAGGTGCAGGGACTCTTTATTGTTGAGTACTGACACACTCAGATAATGAGTCCCCGGGCAAAGCCAAAAGCCAGTATGGCTGAGACTTCTCCACCCTTCCTAAGGGTTGAGTCACCCATATTAAATAGCGTGGTTTGTATTTCAGTTACGGAACAAACGACAAATTCAGAGATAATTTGTATTTTTCCTAACTATACAAACCTTAGCTATTTAATCAAACTTGGCCGCCAGCCCTGTCCCCCGTGAAGTCTTACCTCTAAGCAAAGTGAGCTCATCACACAGGTGTGTGAGGGGGCCGGGTAGCAAGCTACCCCTCCCTACCCCCTGCTAACTAGCGATGGGGGTAGTAAACCCTCGTTAAAATTCTAATGGCTCGTCATTTCAGCTACGCGAAAGTAATAACCCATATTAAATAGCTAAGGTTTGTATAGTTAGGAAAAATACAAATTATCTCTGAATTTGTCATTTTAATAAAGTAAATCACAGACAAATCATAACGTTATGATAAAGTAAAACACAAATAATTCCTTACCTTGTGTATGACATGGTTACGATGTGTTTTTTTTTTGGGGGGGGGGCAACCTTTATAGAAGCCTTGCAGTGGAAATTGTGCTAATCTTCCCTGAAAGCTAAGCCAGAATCGCACTTGGGACACTTTAACCTTTGAGGGATAATGCAATGAGCTTTTAGAAAATTATTCACTAGACCAGGAGTACCATGATAATAACCGTGAAACTGGTCCATAGCATTTAAATAGCCATAAGAGCAGCCATTACACTTTGTTACGTTGGGCTCCATAGCGCACACCCGACACATAACATAGCTACAAAGGAACTGAAGAGATGTTCTAAGAAAACGGGATGTGTCACAGAACTGCCTATGTCACACTCAAGCATACATACATGACCAAGTATGGGAGTAATTTTATTGTAGAAAGAAAGTGGAAGGAGGGCTTGAGCGCAGGAAGTATAAATTCGTTTCTGCGCAACAATCTACGCATAACAGGAGCAGGCACGTCTTACTTTGAAAATGTAAACAAAAGAGTGAAATAAATATTTCAAGGTAAGAGGATTCCCATATTTTGTGCATTTTTTTGTGGATTTATCAAGGCCCCTACACACGATCAATTTTTTCGTCAATCAATTGATATCAATTTATTGACGACAATGAAATTGAGGAAATCACTGTGCCTACACACGGTCAATGATTTTACTTCAATTTTCAGTTTGATTCATAACTTCGAGATGAAAGCATCTGTGGCTCTAGGAATAGTGCCTACTCTGGACACTCCAAAGCGAAAGAAGGGGAGTAAGTGGGCGAAGATATGGTATCTCTGTCGAAGGGAACTAGGACATACACAATTGCTGAAGGAATTAAGGGATGACGAGCCAGAGGATTTTTGGAATTTCCTCAGATTGGACGCTGGTAAAGATCTATAAATGTCAATTATCTCCATCATCATTTTACGTTCACTTTCTTTCTTCTTTTCAGCCATGATTATGATGACGACTCTTTCACTGCTGGGAAAACACTAAATTATTGATCAATATATTGATGCTTTGCCCACACACGATCAATTTTAATGAAGACCCATCAATAAATATTGAAGGATCTTTGATCTCGCAATGAATTGATTCAATGAAATTGTTTCAATGAAATTGATATGTGTCCCCTACACACAGTCAATTTTTCCATCAATTCATTGACGTCAATAAATTGATATCAACTAATTGATATCAATTAATTGACGAAAAAATTGATCGTATGTAGGGGCCCCTACATACGATCAATTTTTTCCGTCAATAAATTGATATCAACTAATTGATATCAATTAATTGACGAAAAAATTGATCGTATGTAGGGGCCTTTATACATCCCAGACAATAGTGTATAGAGAAGAAAGGGTTAGTTTTATCATTATTTATCGATTGGCCAGTAAATTTCCTCCATCCAAAATCCCCGGTTCCCACTGGATGGACCTCATTACCATAGGATATATTATGGTATATCCTATCAACTATTTATTTGCAACAGAAATAAAAGGTCATTTTCGAAGGAAACCGGAGTTTTTCTATACATATGTAACCCCATTTTTTTATTAGTAAAGTTTTCTCGTGTAGTTCTATAATAATACCGTTTCGAACCTTACAAAATTAGTGTTTGAAGTCTCAATAAACGGATTTTGAGCGAAGCGAAAAATCTATTTTTGGGTGAGATGGCCATGACGTCCTAATGGAAGGTTCCTTTAGTAGCTTCCGAAGGGTATATATGACTACAGTGATATTCCCAGAGAATCAAACCAAAGGTTTCACAGAATTCTAACTTCTGGCGCGAGTAGCTTTAAGATTACTCTCAAGGGTATCGTATATCATCAGGGGACGTATTCTTGACACACCACATGGCAATCTGCACCCTGAATAGTCTTTACACCTCTAGGCTCTAGGGGGAAAACGTGGCAGAATAGAAGGGTAACCGCAACAAAGATTACCCTGGTTCCCCTACTACAATCGTATCAAAACCGCGCCAACTCCCTCTGGCGGTCATTCCTTGTAGCGTTGAGCAAGGTGCTACAGATACAGTAGATCAGGGGGGGGGGGGTGGAAACCATGAAGATCTTTTCATAGAAAAGAAGGGTGGGTCCATTAGGACGTCATGGCCATCTCACCCAAAAATAGATTTTTCGCTTCGCTCAAAATCCGTTTTTTGGGCTCAAGCCATGACGTCCTAATGGAAGCATACCAGAGAATTAATGTATCTGTGGTTTTATGTTAGTGCCTTAACCTTGGGGCAATATTTTCACGGCCAAAAGGGCCAATTGAGACAAATGACATTACCGTTATCCGTCATCATCACTAAGCATAACAATGTTAGTGCTTCCTGCCCCCTGCAGGGAAGAGTCATTTTTAGACGTAGGAAAAGGGCCTTAAGGTAGCATATGTTGTATGAACAAACATAAGTATACACTGAGAATACAAACGGTCTCAAGGATTGTATATATTGCGGAACCAATATCAGTGTCCTCATCCATTGATTGTAAGCATACAATGATATGAGAAAGACTTACATGAGTAAGTTAAGGAACTCTGGTATTTTCAAACATGGAATTGTTGGGCGAATTAGGACGCAACTGCATTTTAATAGACATTTATTCCTAAAAAATGACTACAGGCTAAATGAATGTAGCATGATCAGGAAATTATACGAGAGACATACACAGAAATTAATGTTCCCCTTTTTGAAAGGGGGAAATGATGACTGCCACTCTCAAACTGAAGAAAAGCTCTTTTAACAAGACTTTCCTTTATAATTTCTTTACATGAAATAGTCTAACAACACTGTGTACTATGTACACACGGCACTAGTGGTATTCGTATAATTTCACACCTGAGATTATGAACAGATTTAGTGTTACCTTGGCAACACTTATTCAAAGGGAGTTCACACGAAAATTGCTGACCCCTTCTCCTTTTAATTGATAGTCCCAATCAATTTACTGTTCATCGCAGAGCTAGACGACAGGGTCCAAATAGCACCTGCCGCCACCACATAATGCTTCAATCCATAGATTTGCGTAGTATAGTGTCTATACGACGCATTGGACAACCTCCGATCAGTAGGTGAACGAAGAGGCTGAAGTCCACACACTGAAAGGTTCAGTGATGAAGCAACTTTCCTCGGATCTTTTATCAGAAGGAGTACTGTCAGGATCCGCTGCGCGAAAAAGGTAGGTGAGCTTCGCCCTCAGTTGTGGGATAGTTTGATCCAAAGTTTTCTCCTGTAAAGAGCTGTTCCTCCTGAAGTCTGAAGTTCTATGAAGATAGACCTTAGACGCTCTAGCAGACCTAGAGAGACATCTTCCTTCAGAGGGCAGATTCTCCAGGAGCCCCACCTCTTAGTAGGTAGGACATCTTTAATGAGAAAGGTTAGATCAGAAAGAGATGCAGATCTCCTACTTAATGTGGCCCTCAGGATAGGGCCGCTATTTCACTAACTCAAGTCCCAGAGGCTATAGCGAACCGAAAAAATAACCTTTTAGGTTAGATGGTTGAGGGAACAATCCTCATTGTTCACAGGTGAGGCATAATGTAGGACCTTGTCCAAAGACCATTAGATGGGCTTTAGTGGCGTTGCGGGCCTAAGCCTGCACATGTTATCGGAAATTTATTAAAGATTCCAATCGTTAGATCTATTTAAAGGGCATATAGAAGAGGTCTAGTCGGGACTGACTTGCACAGAGATAATGGTCCATGGATCCAAAGATCCCATTAAGTGACCTCTCTCGCAAAGTCAGCCATACCCTTGGTGCTTACTCAAGGGTTTATATGGAGACAAAACAATTTACTTTCCCAAGAAGACTCGTATTGTCTTCTCGTTGACTAGACTTGTATTCTTCTAGGAATTCTATTTTGCCTTTAATATGCCAGTCTTTTTCCTAACCGTTAAGGGCAAGGAATTCGTAAAATGAAGGGATCAGGTGTACTGTGATAAATCGAAGGCAGAAAACTTCTGAACCTCCTGGATAATCCTAGGTGCATAACTAGGACTAGCCTCAGCCTCAGTTCCTTCATTACAGGGAACGGGATGTTCTTGGGCTTTCTGGGAGCCAATAGAGCCCCTCTTCCTTGGAAGGGTTTCAGCATGTAGAGGGCCTTCTAGAGGAAATTTTGATGGGCTGAATAGGAATTCTAAGTCCATCACTTCTAATGTAGAGACATGATGTCTGTTACCTCCATTAGAGGGTCCTCGTATGGGACTAAATAACGAGATAGTATCTTGATAACGCTCATGATGAAGAGAACGATCTGCAGCTCGGGGACTTGTCCCTTTCTGGGAGGGAATGGGTCTGCGTCCGTGTACCATTCCAACTCTATTGAGTGGAACCCGAGAAGAGCATCCACTGTCACCTTGCGGATCATATATAAACGAGCTGCTGATAGGCGCCATTCCCTTAAGAAAGGGATGGCTATCATTCCCTAATGAAATGAGACGTCCCTTATCCTCGACAGTTTTGACGCCTCATTATCGCTTCGATGCCCCAGATCAACCTGAGGAGGTCCGATCTGTGTGGAGAGAGTTTATCCACCCATTACAGGGCTAAAATGGCCTACGGGTCCGTGGCCTTTGGTCATTGTAGGGTAAGCGGAGAGGGAATGACCATCATTGGCCCTATTAGATCTCTTCGAGCGTTTGATGCATATCTTCTCCAGCCTCTTAGCGCATCTTATAGTTGTGCACGTAGCACTGGGTCTGTCATCATCGTGAACTGGAGAGAGTTCGAAACTCCGCCCTGTTAGCGTTATGGAATCCTGACTGATTACCATAGTCTCTTGACAGACCTTGCAATCTCCTTTTACATCCCCAGGGGAAAAAGGGGGCGTTAGGGTGACTACCGGTTTCAATGATTTTTTAAAACAATGAAGCCCCTAAGCTGGAGAGAATCGAGATTCTATTATTTGCATCCTCAATATTCCAGGGCCGGATCATCTCCATGGATGCTCATAGACAGTAATTTCGGGTGCTGCCCACCCCAGCCTGTCGTCCAGGGCCATCGTTGCCTGAACTCTTTCTAGGCTTGGTTTCGCTTGACTGTGTCTGCTAATTCCGTAAGGATCCTAGGACTGAAACTAGTCTGACGAGAATCTCGTCCAGGATATATGTTACCTTCTGTAACTTGGATCCTAAGTAGGAGGGGAGGGGGTGACTGACTGGAAGTTGCTGATAGACATCTTCCAGGGCTGGCTAGATTGTCAACACCCCTTACTGAATAGGGTCCTTATGTTCAGAAGGATTATCATTCTGAACTTGCTGTTCTATTGGAACTTGCTGCGTGGCACCAAGTCCAGAATGACTCAGAGATTTCTTGAGTCTTTCATGTGAACACTAAACTGCCTTCATTGGAAATCGATGGACTCTACTTTCCTCACCACTAGTATGCTCTAGAGCTTTAAGGTATACTCTTCTAAGGGGAATTTGAATATAAGAGTTGAGGAAAGGATTGTGGAGGTATGTCCATTTCCATTCTAGTCTCATCTTGGTCAGGCCTTGGACTCCAGTGATCGAAGGTCCGGCGATCCAGGAGGAACTTCCCTCCTACCAGAAGCGTCTGTTTGCTTCGCTTGATCCGAAGGTGTATGAATCTGACTGTCTGTGGAACAACGGTCATTGTAACTGTGGGATGCTGTTTAACATCCTAGGGAGAACTAAGAAACCCCTCCGTTCTCCTTTCAGGCCATACCTGACTGTTTGCCTATATCAGCTTTTCAGTGTTTCACTGTAATAGAAGATTCCTTTCTATTGTATAAAGTTTAGGATAAGTACGCTGGAAAAGAGGAGAGACACAGACGTGTAAATCCTTCCAGCCAACTGCTGCGGTCTTCCTAATTATTGATTCTAGGGCATCCCCTTTCAAGAAGAGGCCGATGGAAGATTCTAGTCCATAAGGCTAGAGTAGCGCCCTACATCCGGGGAATTAATAATGAGAATCAAGAGGCTGATGAAGCATCAGCGTAAGGAAAAAAAGGGGGGGGGGGAGTGGATCCCCCAGATCAGGTAGGTCTCAGCAAGGGGTTGTGCTTAGATGCACAACGTACTGGAAAACCATTCTATTGTATGGTTATGTACCAAGGATTTCTGTCTGTGATATGGTCCTAAACTGCAGGGGTACAGGGTATTGTATATCCCTATACAACTGGCATGTTACCGTCAAGGCTAGTGCTTGGGGGCAAGTTAACTGGCACAGTACTAAAGTACCGATATGGCTAGCAGGTCTTCGACATATCAGTGACTTGTTGGCTGTCAGCGGGTCGCCGACAGACGTCACACCATCCTAGCCATTATTCAATGTGACTGGGTAGTGGTGAAAACTATACTCATAGTCAGCGGATCTCTGAACCAGAGGAGACTCCTCGGGCTGTCGGCAGACCGCCGGTAATCGTCGGGCTGTCGATTGAAGGTATACCAACTCAGCTATTGACTGAGTGGTGACCAAGGGCACACACTGCTGGCTCTTGGCGGCGGAGTCAGATGTGACAGTGAAACAATGACTGCTGTCGTTGATTTCACTACAAGGTGTGGCTTGAATGTGGAGTCTCTGCCCGGTGTTTGTCAGTCGGGGGTTCGAGTCCCGCTCAGACTCACCAATGCCCTTAGTGTCTGCAACCTCAATTTGAGAGGCAGGGTTGGGGGTTGGGGTTTAGACCTTAAAAACCTTTAAAAGGAGCACTAAATCGGCATTTTCAATAATGAGAAAGTGAATTTTCGGTCTAATTCCCGTAGAGTTTTCGAATTTTACGAGTTCGCAGTTGAACCGCATTTAAGAGATAACTTTCAAAACTAAACCAACCACAGTTCGACAGCTCTAGACTGCCGTCTTGTTGATTGGGGATTTTGGAAATAATATTGCTGGGGGAACCTGCATATATTATGTCCGTGAAAATACTCATCTTTATAACTGCAGAAGACTGCAATGCATCATCTGGTGTCCCTCCTGTAAGGAAGGGAGAACAGAAAGGAGTATTCAATTGATTATCGCATCGATAAGCAATTTGCAAAATTGTCTTTTGACAAAATAGCTTAGGACAGAAAGCTAAGAGAGATAGTGGGAGACACATACCCGTGTATCCCTTGTGAGCCAATGCTGTTACTTCTCCTCAGTCTGAAGGAAATTCCTCCAACCGAGAAATTCCCTGAAGAAAAGGGGGGCTCGAACACCTAGGTGTAAGGAAGTGTACATGCACTGTCCCCTTCTATGCTTAACGCTGTGAGGTAAGGAGAATTGATACACAATCAGAGTATCGAAGGAATGTCATTCTTTCGAAATAGGAGTGGTAACAGCAGAAGCTTGCATCCAAGATATGTTGATTAGAAATTAAAAGACATATATTTGTGTATCCCAACCCATCTATTCGCTGCAACCTCCCTTACAATATTAAATCAGGAAGTTTCCTGAACAAGGAAACTCAGGGATAAGGGCTCTCCCCTTTAGGGGTCAGAGGCGTCACACCACCGGCCCTTTACGAAATTTAATATTGCAGGGTAAATAAAAACTGATTTCAAATCAGAATATTGATGAAATGTTATTCCATCAATATAGGATTGGGTTCAGCAAATATCTAGACAGGGACATCCAATATATATTGGAAATAACTACTAGTATAATCTATACGTTAGTTATCCATCTGCGGTATTTACTATACCGCAAATACACTGACTACCTGTATAGACCTATACCGTAGTTCAGCCGGCAGAAAATAAAAGACATATACTTATGCATCCCAACCAATCTATTTGCTGTAACCTCCTGTACAATATTAAATCAGGGAGTTTCTTGATCAGGGAAACTCAGCGATAAGGGCTCTCCCCTATAGGGGTTAGAGGTGTCACACCACCAGCCCTTTACGAAATTCAATATTGCAGGGTAAATGGAAACTGATTTCAAATCAGAATATTGATGAAATATTAATCCATCAATATAGAATTGGGTTCAGCAAATATCTGGGCAGGGATACCCAAGATATATTGGAAATAACTACTAGTATAATATATACGATAGTTATTCATCTGCTGTATATACTATACTGCAATTATACTGATTACCTGTATAGACATATACTGTAGTTCAGCCGGCATATTGCCGGATTAGCTAGCTATTGCCGGAGCACCTAGCAAGCTAGAAGAGAGAGAGAGAGAGAGAGAGAGAGAGAGAGAGAGAGAGAGAGAGAGAGAGAGAGAGAGAAATTATGGAGTGAAGGCTATCTATTACTGTATATGTATACAGTAATAAAAGATGTAAAAGTCTAATTTTACTGCCTTTCTCCGAATAGAAGGTTCACTTCCATTTAGCCACAGTACTATTGCCGGCTTACTACTGTAGGCCAGCCTCCGGCAGCATGAGTACAGTCGGCATGCTACCTACTGAGTCAGTATCTATCTGTGCCGGTCTACTGCCGGCCAGAACAATATGCCGACAACAGAAACTGTGGCTAGCAGTTCAAGGGAGAACTGGAGAACCTTGGAGACAAAAGGGGCCTCCCATCCACAGCCGACAAAGCCGCTGGAAGTCGGCAGTCGCTGGCAGCCGTCATGGCCGTTGGCAGATGGCTGAGGAGGGGGGGGGGGTCTGGGCGGCTCCGGCAACCCACCTGCAATGGTAAGGTTGCAGGACTCCAGCACAGGAAAGACAATGGCTCGGCCATCGTAAAAGAACAGAGAGGGAAGGGGAAAGGGTCCTATATGAGGTATAGGAGGGACCGGCAATGTTGCCGGATCTACACACCTTGAAGAATCTCTGTTTCAGTACTGGCACGACCACAAGCGGCAGGAGAATCATTTATTCTCCAGCTTAGGAGGTGCTAATACAGTTAAGGGGACGGCAGCTCATGCCTTCCTCAACAAGGGAGAAACAGAGTTCCAATGAATGCCGGCGCCATCCTAGGCCTCAAGAGTATACGACTCTATAGCCTAGGGTCGGCGAGCATAGGACTAGTCTACTAGACCTCAGGGAGAAGGTGGCGGTAACATTCGACCCCTTCAGGTGTAGTCTAGGGAGGGCTAGCCTCCTATGCCGGTAGTTCCGACGGCAAGGGAATGCAATCACCCCGCCGACCGACTACCGACAAAGACTAAATACTCTGAGGTTCTGATTGAATCCCAAAACTTACCAATGGCCGTTAAGGGATGAGACAGAAAACTCTAGGCTAGTCATGCCTGAATTCGAAATTCAAGGCCGACGCAGAGAGTTGTAGCCTAAGGCTACTCTCAGAGGGAAGAGAGATTACCCATAAATCTCTAGTGAGATTGATGATGATTAATATAATTCCAGGAGATATCGATCTCCAGGAATGATAACCAATACACAAGGGTAACCGGGGAAATGACGAAAGTATATGTTGTCTAGGTTATGTTACCCAGACATGACGAGATTTTGGTTACCTAAATCACCAAAACTCTGACATATACGATCGCCACGGAAAGGGAAAAATATGCTTATAGATATCTTTACAATATATAATGCCTAAATAGCTTTCATAACAATGAATAAGCTATTTACACCGGAATGTCGTTCTGCTAACTAAATAGCACATTTATAAAGAACGACAGCGCCATAGCGACACCGGCGATCGGCGAAGATCCGCACATAAGAAATACACAATTTCATTGCGAGGCTGGCACTAAATTACATATTGTAAAGAATCAATACTCAACTTTCTAGATGGAGAAAGAAGCCGTAGAAACATAAAGATTCCCAGAAATCGATCTGAAGTGTCAGATTGACAGGGAACACCACCGTAGCGAGTCGCTACAGATAAAGGAATGACCGCCAGAGGGAGTTGGCGCGGTTTTGATACGATTGTAGTAGGGGAACCAGGGTAATCTTTGTTGCGGTTACCCTTCTATTCTGCCACGTTTTCCCCTTAGAGCCTAGAGGCGTAAAGGCTATTCAGGGTGCAGATTGCCACGTGGCGTGTCAAGAATACGTCCCCTGATGATATACGATACCCTTTAGAGTAATCTTAAAGGTACTCGCGCCAGAAGTTAGAATTCTGTGAAACCTTTGGTTTGATTCTCTTGGAAAATCACTGTAGTCATATATACCCTTCGGAAGCTACTAAAGGAACCTTCCATTAGGACGTCATGGCTTGAGCCCAAAAATTTTATCTTAGACATGTGTAGGCCTAATTATAAGGTTTTTGAGCCAATCTATTTATTTTCCTTTTACTTGTCACCACTCACCATCACTGTTTGTTGTTTGGAAAGATAAATCTATATATGATATTGAAGTGACAGGAGTTCTAGTATTGCCTTGTAGTAGTAGTTAGCCTATCTATGTAAGTATGTAAATTTATGTATGTATGTATGTATTTTTGGGCTCAAGCCATGTCATCCTGATGGAAGCTTCGTATAGACAGCTTTCTAAGGGATATTTGGCTACAGTGATACTCCCAGAGAATTGACCATAGGTCTCCAGAATTCTAACTCCTGGCACGAGTATCCTTCTTAAGGATATCACATAATATCAGGTGACGTATATCTTGATACAACACATGGCAATCTTCACCCCGAATAGTGTTTTCGCTTTTAGGGGGAAAAGTGGTGAAATTGAAGGGGAGCCGTTGTCAAGGTTACCCTTCCTCCCTTACTATTACAGGGCTCCAAGATGGCGTCCATTCCTATTTCAGTAGCGCTTTTTCCACAGTGTGTTTCCCTGCTCATCTAGTGTTCTATATCGCTATTCTTGAGGAGTTATTATGCATTCTCCAGCCTTTTCTGCCTCTGGAAAGTTGAGTATTTAATCTTTACTGTGTATAATATTTAGCTCCCTTCTCACAATGAAACTAGCATAAATTTAATGTGTTTATTGGTGCATAGCCGGTCACCGGAGGCGCCATTTTGGGCGCTGTCGTTCATCATGCATGCTTTATTTAGTCAGCAGAATGACATTCCTGGTATTTAGCTTTAATGAATTATAGCTATTTAGGCAAAATTATACTAGTAAAGATAAGATCCCGCAAATAATTTTCCTCTTCCTAAATGTGCCGATCGTATACATTAGTCTCTCGTTGATATAGGTAGCCGAGATCTCGCCTCGTGCTAGGCTAACCTAGCCTTTGCGCTTTAGTATACTTTCATACATTATCCCCATTTACCCTCGCGTATCGCTTTATCAATTCAACAGGAGATAGTATATCTCCTAGAATTAATTATATAATTCGATACTTTTCTCCTTCGGAGATTTAAGGGTAAACCCTCCTTCCCTCTGAGTG
>NC_090745.1:34142727-34185227 GCF_036898095.1 Palaemon carinicauda
ATATATATATATATATATATATATATATATATATATATATATATATATATATATATATATATTATATATATATATATATATATATATAAATATATATATATATATATATATATATATATATATATATATATATATATATATATATATAATATATATATATATATATATATATATATAATATATATATATATATATATATATATATATATATATATATATATATATATATATATATATATATATATATATATATATATATATATATATATATATATATATATATATATATATATATATATATATATATATATATATATATATATATATATATATATATATATATATATATATATATATATATATATATATATATATATATATATATATATATATATATATATATATATATATATATATATATATATATATATATATATATATATATATATATATATATATATATATATATATATATATATATATATATATATATACAGTAGGGTCCCGAATTACACGTGTTCTAATTACGCGATTCCTCAATTACGCGATCGATAGTTTTTTAAAAATTAATTTTCCTGTATTTGCGAGGAGCATTCTAAATCCGCGAATCATGCACTGCGAAGCGTAGGAAATCTATTGTTTTCTTAATTGTATTGGGGGGGGGGTGATGGTTCCCCGATGTCTGAGAAGGGGGGGGGGGGGAGAATGTGAGAGAAAGATTTCTGTTCAAACATTTTAAGACTAGTTTTGGATGAAAAATGTTAAGGTTTGCCCATCTGTTGTGTGAACTTGTCGCTAGGCCTAGCCTAACTGTCCAACACCTATATGTATAATATTCCATATTTGTACTAATTAATTTTTATACTTACGTTGTGATTATGGTGAAAAATCCTTATTCATTAAACTTTAAATTAAAAACCATCAAAATAAAGACTATTTTATATCATGCAACTGCCAAACATGTCACCACAACCAAACCCATTACTTTGTTTAGTACGTTCCATCGCCGATCATAACGAACTCGCTAACCAATTTTAACATCTGTCTATAGGTTAACTTTTGCGGGCAAAAGATATCTTACCAGGTACTATGTAATAATAATGTTATAATTAATGTTTTATTTATCCTTAGAAAATCAAAATATACGAAATATGAGCAATTTTTGTTTCGTGTTGTTTTTTTTTCTTAAAAAAACGCCTTCTTAAAAGGAAAACGTTTTTTTTTTTTTTTACGTTTC
Organism: Palaemon carinicauda; assembly: GCF_036898095.1. Lineage (NCBI taxonomy): Eukaryota > Metazoa > Arthropoda > Malacostraca > Decapoda > Palaemonidae > Palaemon > Palaemon carinicauda. Next base: position 34,143,965 of record NC_090745.1, read on the forward strand.
ATCGTCGATCATAAACGCATTTACTCCTGAAAGTGATATTGAAGAGCTTTTACTAAAGATGTTATTATAAATAAAGATTATAAATAGGTGGTAAAATATCTATAATTAAAGTGTAGCAGCATCAAGAAATGTTGGGGTTCGCCCTTTACATAAGAATGTACTGTACATTGGATTAGACAGAACGTAGAAAAAATCAATTAGGGAAAAATCGGTATTCGATATCCTCTTCATCAGCATCGTCAATCGGGCTTTTTATTTTCTTTAATTCTCAGTCGCTAACTAGTTATCGTACTGTCAAGATCTGCACACATTCCGATAATTCACATTTGAAGGTTTTCTGGGAGAGGATGGATAGAGAAAATACCGAACTATATAAAATGTTTTTTTAACCTGTTAAGCGTCACCCACGTGATAAACCGTTCACCACGATCTACTCGGTACCGCCTTCAACTGTATATTCCGTTCATGACTTTAATTGCCTTTTACAAGCCGTCAGTCTCTTGATGTTACTTTACTCGTATAGTAAGTATAGGATCACCACTTGGCAACACTCTCAGCATATGGGGACTGTGAATAGAAACTTATATGATGTCTGGCAACTATTTTTCTGAAGGTAGCTTGATGTTACAAAACTCTGGTTTGAACTGGTTTCCTATCAGTGCGCTCGGGCGTTCATGCATAAGTGGTTATTTGTTGTTCCTTTGGTAATGAAAGGTCTAAAGAGGAAGAAGGTTATTTCTTTAGATGAAATAAATGATATTCTTGTTGTGGATTTTGATAATGATAACCTGTTTGATAATGAGAGCACTAGTTCTGAATCCTCCGGTGATGAGTATATTGAAGAAACAAAGTTTTCTTTCGATGTCGAAAGCGAAAATGACTTCTCATTACCGAATGACTGGACAACGAAATTTCACAAAACTATAAAGGGAAAGGAAACGCAGAGAGAGAGAGAGAGAGAGAGAGAGAGAGAGAGAGAGAGAGAGAGAGAGAGAGAGAATAAGGTGGATAAATAATGTACAAATGTATGACGAACATATTTGAAAACTATACAGGAAACGATATGAAGAGAGAGAGAGAGAGAGAGACCTATCCCTTTCCTTTTGTTGCTTATCCAGGCGTAAGATTTACGATTGAAGATAAAAAGAACCCATTAGAATATATAGTATTATGTAGCCATTTGAAATTAAATAATAGTAGTATTAATTGTTTTTTTTACTCAACCATTTAATTAATATCCCTACTTTTAACTATAATTACGAATTATAAGCATAAAGAAATTATATTAACTTTGAAAAATTATCATTAGTGAAATGACCGCTCAGGGCAAAAAAAAGCGTGATTATCGTACAGCAGCCTATTGCACACTTGCGCCTAGTGGCCGTGTTTACGTGTGGGAGTGTCATCATGGATATACAGTACTATACTGTAATTTTTAACTATTGCTAGATACGTACTGTATCAAACCTTGAAAACCCTTTTTTGTTTTTTGTATCTAAAGGAAATAATTCTACATCATTCGGAAAATACTGAAAACAGTAAGCTATGCATAGTACAGTAGTAAATACTACAGTCATAGAAAATTATCAAAACTTTAACAACTTTTTATTGTTTTACTTATCCATAAAAGAAATTTTGTACAGTATTTTATAAAAAAAAATCTATAAGAAGGATTTCTTACAGTATTGTTAAGATAAAAGCTACAGTATATATATATATATATATATATATATATATATATATATATATATATATATATATATATATATATATATATGTTTTATATATATATATAATATATACATACATACATACACACACACACACAATGTATATACAGTATATATATAGCTAGAAAGCTAGAAATGGAGTGAAAAAAAAATTGACGGGTAGGTTGCTGTTTGCTGCCATGATGTGTTTCGAAATATACGAATTTCCAATTACACGAGGCCTTTCATCGACCAAATTCTCGCATAATTCGGGACCCTACTGTATGTATATATATATATATATATATATATATATATATATATATATATATATATATATATATATATATATATATATATATATATATATATATATATATATATATATATATATATATTATATATATATATATATATATATATATATATATATATATATAAATATTATATATATATATATATATATATATATATATATATATATATATATATATATATATATATATATATATATATAATATATATATATATATATATATATATATATATATATATATATATATATATATATATATATATATATATATATATATATATATATATATATATATATATATATATATATATATATATATATATATATATATATATATATATATATATATATATATATATATATATATATATATATATATATATATATATATATATATATATATATATATATATATATATATATATATATATATATATATATATATATATATATATATTATATATATATATATATATATATATATATATATATATATATATATATATATATATATATATATATATATATATATATATATATATATATATATATATATATATATATATATATATATATATATATATATATATATTATATATATATATATATATATATATATATATATATATATATATATATATATATATATATATATATATATATATATATATATATATATATATATATATATATATATATATATATATATATATATATATATATATATATATATATATATATATATATATATATATATATATATATATTATATATATATATATATATATATATATATATATATATATATATATATATATATATATATATATATATATATATATATATATATATATATATATATATATATATATATATATATATATATATATATATATATATATATATATATATATATATATATATATATATATATATATATATATATATATATATATATATATATATATATATATATATATATATATATATATATATATATATATATATATATATATATATATATATATATATATATATATATATATATATATATATATATATATATATATATATATATATATATATATATATATATATATATATATATATATATATATATATATATATATATATATATATATATATATTTATATATATATATATATATATATATATATATATATATATATATATATATATATATATATATATATATATATATATATATATATATATATATATATATATATATATATATATATATATATATATATATATATATATATATATATATATATATATATATATATATATATATATATATATACATATATATATATATATATATATATACAGTGTATATATATATATATATATATTATATATATATATATATATATATATATATATATATATATATATATATATATCCCTCTGTGCCCATATAAAAAAATTGCTTGTATTTGTTATTATCTTATTTCCAGGTATTGATAGATACAGAATCACTAAACAACGGTGCATAGGTATTGACAGCAGCCCCTACACTCAGTAGGGAGTGTAAGGGAGAGAAAATATAGAATATTTCCTGTTACCAGTCTGTACTAGTCTGTGATGCTGCTCTGTATTCATATAACCTGCCTTGTAACTAGAAGTAAGCTACTGTGTTGCTATTTGAGAGTGTGTCATGAACATTAATAGTTAACAGAAGCTATTGAAATGGCATATCTGGTCAGAGGCCCAAGGAGTGAATTCATGTTAGGCGGGGAATGACTGTGTTCGAGTATTGTTATAGTGGGCCCGCAGAGACCTGTACGACATAGTATGCGGCTGTACTTTTTTCAGAAATTAGGACTGTTTAAGTGACTTTACATCCCAATGGTGGCCGGGAGATTGATGAGAACAGTATTGATTTAGGGAAAATTGTGGTACTGTATTTTTCTTTATAGATGGCTCATTAGATAGTAAGTGTTCAAGTTTATTACTGGTCATTACCGATGTTATAAAACTATAGTATTGCGGGGTTCTCCTTTAAGCTTAGTTCTGAAGAAATGTTTTTTTGTTTTAGAGGCTATGTTGAGAATCCTAATATTTCTAAGTCTTTCAAATCCTCAGGTTCTGCTGTCATAGTTTTGTAAGGATTTTGAAGTTCCGTTTTGTAACTGTGTGGTGATATATCTTGCATGTAGCTTAGTATTTTTTCTCTTGCTTATACAATATGCAAAAGGGATGCTAAGTTTTCATTTAATTGATTATTCTAATTGATATGATATTCCTAACAGTTTTCTGCAAATAAATTTTTTTTTGTTTTTATGAATACAGCATATCATTCCAGTTCCTTTCACCAATGTGCCCCCTTCCCCAGCCACTGTTTTTTTAAGATCTCTTAAGTACCGTAATTTATCATAATTCTTTCCTCCCACAGTGTGTTCCTTTATTAATTATAATATTCCCTTTCACCTAATGTTCTTATACAGTACTTATGATCAGCAAGCTGGAGAAGCAAAGGTTTAAGTCAGGATCTAGTTGGGTCGCCTTGCCCATTATAAATCAAGGGGTGGTGCCCAGTGCTTTGAACTGTTACTTAGGTTTTTGGGTATTCCACCGTTGTATGTTTGTTGTGTAGTGAACGTCGGGTTGTGGTCGGCATTTGGATACTAGGCAGTTTGGGTGCTACCTTTGGCCACAGTCCGCAAACCACTACAGCGTTGGCGCTTGAGCGATGGAAAATCACTGGCTCGCGCGCGGGCGAACACAGGTTCGCGTGTGCGCGAGCGTAAGGGCGCGTGGGCGCGCGGGCGTAAGGGCGAGCGCAGGCAGCCGGGAGACCGATGGCGCGTTGACGAGCGATGGTGCGTCCTGGCAAGCGATGGCTCGTAGGCGGGCGAAGGCGCGTGGGCGAGCGATGGCGCGTGGACAAGCGATGGCGCGTGGGCAAGCGGTGGCGCGTGGGCAAGCGGTGGCGCGTGGGCAAGCGGTGGCGCGTTGGCAAGCGGTGGCGCGTTGGCAAGCGGTGGCGCGTTGGCAAGCGGTGGCGCGTTGGCAAGCGGTGGCGTGTTGGCAAGCGGTGGCGCGTAGTGACCGCTTGCGTACAGGAGAGTTAACGCGTGAGCGCGTAGGAAACCTACGACGATTGAAGCGTTAGCGTTGAAAACGCTTGCGCGCAGGCGACGAATCGCGCGGGCGCGTAGAGGATCGCTGGTGCGTAAGGAGAGGCCAGGGATGCCTGTGAGCGCCTTAGCGCTAACTTAGGTATCTCCTGGGCGGCGCGGTGAAGTAGAGGCGCTGTAAGTCCAGAAGAACCTAAGAGCGCCTGTGCGCTAGCGAAGGAACTTCTTGAACTGCGTGACGAGGCAGGAACCAGGAGATCGTAGGAGCGTAGTTGCGTGGCCAGCTGAGAAATGCGCGGCCAGACGTATGAGAGATCGTCGGCGAGGAGGCGAAGGAATAACTCCTTGCCTGCGCCCAGATCCGAAGATCATGGGCGCGTGGGCGAACGATGGCGCGTATGCGCATATCAGGAAGGGGGCGCAGATGTGCGCTGGTGAGCAGGTGCACGTGGAGTTCAGTGAAGAACAACCTCCCTGCTTGCGCCCAGATCCGGAGATTGTGGGCGCGAGGGCGAACGTTGTTTTTTGTTTTTATGAATACAGCATATCATTCCAGTTCCTTTCACCAATGTGCCCCCTTCCCCAGCCACTGTTTTTTTAAGATCTCTTAAGTACCGTAATTTATCATAATTCTTTCCTCCCACAGTGTGTTCCTTTATTAATTATAATATTCCCTTTCACCTAATGTTCTTATACAGTACTTATGATCAGCAAGCTGGAGAAGCAAAGGTTTAAGTCAGGATCTAGCTGGGTCGCCTTGCCCATTATAAATCAAGGGGTGGTGCCCAGTGCTTTGAACTGTTACTTAGGTTTTTGGGTATTCCACCGTTGTATGTTTGTTGTGTAGTGAACGTCGGGTTGTGGTCGGCATTTGGATACTAGGCAGTTTGGGTGCTACCTTTGGCCACAGTCCGCAAACCACTACAGCGTTGGCGCTTGAGCGATGGAAAATCGCTGGCTCGCGCGCGGGCGAACACAGGTTCGCGTGTGCGCGAGCGTAAGGGCGCGTGGGCGCGCGGGCGTAAGGGCGAGCGCAGGCAGCCGGGAGACCGATGGCGCGTTGACGAGCGATGGTGCGTCCTGGCAAGCGATGGCTCGTAGGCGGGCGAAGGCGCGTGGGCGAGCGATGGCGCGTGGACAAGCGATGGCGCGTGGGCAAGCGGTGGCGCGTGGGCAAGCGGTGGCGCGTTGGCAAGCGGTGGCGCGTTGGCAAGCGGTGGCGCGTTGGCAAGCGGTGGCGCGTTGGCAAGCGGTGGCGCGTTGGCAAGCGGTGGCGCGTTGGCAAGCGGTGGCGCGTTGGCAAGCGGTGGCGCGTAGTGACCGCTTGCGTACAGGAGAGTTAACGCGTGAGCGCGTAGGAAACCTACGACGATTGAAGCGTTAGCGTTGAAAACGCTTGCGCGCAGGCGACGAATCGCGCGGGCGCGTAGAGGATCGCTGGTGCGTAAGGAGAGGCCAGGGATGCCTGTGAGCGCCTTAGCGCTAACTTAGGTATCTCCTGGGCGGCGCGGTGAAGTAGAGGCGCTGTAAGTCCAGAAGAACCTAAGAGCGCCTATGCGCTAGCGAAGGAACTTCTTGAACTGCGTGACGAGGCAGGAACCAGGAGATCGTAGGAGCGTAGTTGCGTGGCCAGCTGAGAAATGCGCGGCCAGACGTATGAGAGATCGTCGGCGAGGAGGCGAAGGAATAACTCCTTGCCTGCGCCCAGATCCGAAGATCATGGGCGCGTGGGCGAACGATGGCGCGTATGCGCATATCAGGAAGGGGGCGCAGATGTGCGCTGGTGAGCAGGTGCACGTGGAGTTCAGTGAAGAACAACCTCCCTGCTTGCGCCCAGATCCGGAGATTGTGGGCGCGAGGGCGAACGTTGGCGCGCAATGCGCACATCTGGAAAGGGTGATCAGATGTGCGCTGGCGAGCAGGCGATCGTGGGCGTTCAGGAGACCGTAGGCGCGCATGGCGGGTAGCCGCACAGAAGGTCTCAGAAGAGTTGGCGATCAGGAGTTGATTCAGCAGAAGTCTGGTCCACAGCAGGAGACTTGCGCCCAGATCCGGAGATCGTGAGCGCGAGGGCGAACGTTGGCGCGCATTGCGCACACCAGGAACATTTGCGAACTACTGTACTGAGCGCGAGCGCGCAGTAGAACGAGGTAACAGGTAAAAAAAACCTGGCACCAAAGGGCTTACTCACATGTGAGATAGGCCCTTAGCCCCGAAGGGACTGGCGCCCGTTTGGAAAACAGGGTGGAGGCGCCCACAGCGCTACTGCGTCCAGGAACGGAGAAGGAAGACGAGAAGATCTGGCAGGTGTCGAAGATCGCGAAAGAACTGCTGACAGGTCTACAGAAGCAGCAGCAATTGTCTGTCTCGTCGAGGAGGATCCTCTGCGGCTGAAGATGAGGACGACCACGGACAAGAGCACCATCATCAGTCCTCCGAAGAGGAGTCTCTGTTAGTGAACTCCCCCGAGAGGGGGAGAGACTCGCAGGAGAGACCGTTGAACTCAGCTGCCCCCTCGAAGATGTTCAGAGGGGGGAACTGAGCCTCCAGCAACAACAGCAGTAGGGAGTCCTCCAAAGAGGAGTCTCTATGAGTGTCCTCTCTCGCGAACGAGAAAGAAGAACACTTTGTAGAAGAGACTGATGAAGGTGCCCCTTAGGGCCGTGGGATCAGCAAGCTGACCATAAAGAGCAACCCTCCGAAGAGGAGCTCCTGCAGTTGCTCAGCCCCTTGAGCGTAGCTGCAAGTGCGACCACTCAGCACCAAGAGCAAAATCGCACGAACACCAGGTCCGGCCTTGCAACCGCTCAGCCCCTTCAGCATGGTTACAAAAAGCGGTAGCTCAGCACCAAGAGCATAATCGCCCGAGGACCAGAAAAAAAAAATTAAGGTAGGAGAAGAAACCCCCCAGAAGGGGAAAAAACTCATACCTGGGAAGGGAACCTCCCTCGGAAGGGAAGTACCCACCCAAGGAGGCGAACCTCCTGAGCGTTCTATATGAACTAAGGAGCTGACAGTTGTCACGGGAGAACTTCTAGGAGAAGGGACACGCCCATGACGAAGTCGTAGAGGAGGTGGCAAGGGCAGACTCCCCAGGCCCCAACAGGACAGCTCTGCTTCGTAGGCACAATAGGCAAACGAAAAACTAGATAGTTAACTGTGAAAATAAAACAATTAGTTAACATTAATTCCCCCGGGGGAACTCCGAAGAGGAACCCCTGCGGGAAAAGAACATAAGAATTACACACAGGAATGCATCCTCCTCCCCCACTGACACTCACGGGAAGTAGGGGGGAAGGCGGAGAACTGTAACAAAACAGAATTATAACATTTATAAAGATGTAATTCAACTAAGAATGTTACTAATAGTAAGAACGAATGAATCCCGAAGGGAAGCGTTCTACACAGAGCTGAAAAGTTAACAAATACAATTAGATTTAAATAAAAAATAATTGAGACAAAATAAACGGAGAAGCAACTCAACCCGCAACGGGAAGGAAGCTACCGTAATACGTAGTAGTAATAAAAGGGTGAACGAACTCAGGGAGAGAGAGAGAGAGACCATAGTCAAACAAAAACTCCCAAGTTCCCCACGCTGATAGACCAAGTTCCCCGTAGTGAAGGAGGAACAGCGGAGAAACATATAGTAAGTAAAGTCCAGCGATGACGATTCCCTACGGCACCCGCCGAAGGGAAACCAAAGGACCAAGGGAGAGATCGTGACCATTGAAAGTCACCGTAGTGGCCTGAGACCACACGGAGAAGTTGTCGTACAATGAGTGGACTTCCTACACACACACAGCACAAACACTGAAAAGGAAACTTACTGTATTTTTATACTCAAATATATACATAAACATAAGAATGTTTACATATATATTAAGTATAAGAAAAGTAATTAATTAGTAAGACAAAGCATTAATTGCTGCCAAGCGAGGACGGGACAGAGACGTCTGTTCATTGTCCGAGCCAAAAGTGAAGTGAAGCAGTTCACCGGTGTGTGAGGGGGGAGGGGTAGCTAGCTACCACTCCCCTAACCCCCTGCTAACTAGCGCGGGGGTAATACACCCTCGTTAAAATTCTAATGGCTTGTCCTTTCAGCTACGCCGAAAGTAAACCCCATGTAAATAGCGTGGTTTGTATTTCGGTTACGGAACAAAGATTATTTTCAAGGAAATATTCGTCCTATTTCCGATAAACTTGTGACGTCATCACCCTGAAAAAATGGTCGTAAAGTCGAATGTCGCATAGGTCGTAAGTCCAGCAATACCTGTATATATGTTTAATGAGATCTGTGTTACAGTATGGACATGAGTCATGGTATGACAATAAAACATTCTCAAATAGATTTAGTAGATTAGAGAAAGAGGCCCTCAGAAGAATATTGGGAGTTAAATGGAAGGGCAGGATTTGAAATGAAACTATATGAGAGATTATTGAAGTGCCATATGTGGATCAGATCATGGTGAGGGGTGGATGGATATGGTTTGGGCATGCTCTTCGCCCTCCCCTAGAGAGATTGTGTCCACAAGGCGCTATAAGAGTTGGAAAACCCAGATCCACAAGGCTGAGGACTATGAAGTGTGAAGGAGATGATGAATGGTGAAGTATTGAATTAAAAGCTCAAGATAGAGACAAATGGGAAAATCTAATCGAGGCCCTTTGCGTTAATAGGCATAGGAAGAGATGATGATCATAAGAACAAATATAAATGTAATCAACACACCAAGTTAACCCTTTTACTCCCAAAGGACGTACTGGTACGTTTCACAAAACACATCCCTTTACCCCCATGGACGTACCAGTACGTCCTTGCAAAAAACTGCTACAGTATTTACAATTTTCTTTTCATATTTTTCATAATTTTTTGAGAAACTTCAGGCATTTTCCAAGAGAATGAGACCAACCTGACCTCTCTATGCCGAAAATTAAGGCTGTTAAGAGCAATTTAAAAATATATATATACTGCAAAATGTACTTGAAAAAAAAGTAACCCCAGGGGGTTAGGGATTGGAAAGTTCCAAATAGCCTGGGGGTAAAAGGGTTAAGTAATATGAATTAAACAACCCAACTAAATTAAATAGTCAACATACAAAATCTCCTATGGTATCCACTTCACTTTAACACTTACGGCAACTACTCTTTGTGTGCAACGAGTTGTTTAAAATTATATTGATACAGCATATTGTATTCACATTGGAACATTGTCCAACACCATGTTTAGGTCATTAACCCTTTTACCCCCAAAGGACGTACTGGTATGTTTCACAAAACTCACCCCTTTACCCCCATGGACGTACCGGTACGTCCTTGCAAAAAAATGCAATAAAAAATTTTTTTTTTCATATTTTTGATAATTTTTTGAGAAAATTCAGGCATTTTCCAAGAGAATGAGACCAACCTGACCTCTCTATGACAAAAATTAAGGCTGTTAGAGCAATTTAAAAAAATATATACTGCAAAATGTGCTGGGGAAAAAATAACCCCTTGGGGGTTAAGGGTTGGAAATTTCCAAAGAGCCTGGGGGTAAAAGGGTTAACTCTAAGTAATAAGTTCTTTAAAGTTAGGTCTCTCGCTATTTATGAACATCAAATCCTTATACTACAGCTAAAGTCCCCAAATTTTCACCTCTATTTTTATTTCCTTTTTTTTTCTGCCACCACGGCCTCTGTAAGATTGGCACTGAAGAATCTTTAACCCAGCGACAAAAAATGGCACTCCACAGTACGGAACCCCCACAGTTTCAAATCGTACTTCATTCTCATCATTGGCACAAGCTGAAAAGAAATTTATAATAGATTATATTTAGCCAGAAAAAAAAGTTTTTTCATATACTATGCTAAATAAAATTTCGCTTGAAACTAAAATATTCACAAAATAGATTAATTTTTACATACAAACCAATTACTTTTCGTAACATGTCACCTCGGTCCACTGCAAAAACTAAAACAAAGCTGGGTCCAGTAGGTTTGACATGTGCATAAGGTCTTACGTCCATGGTGATTAAAATTACCACTTACTTGGACCCTGGTCTAACTGTGAAAGTTTTGGGGTATGGATTGATTGAATGATTATTAGATATCTGCAATTATAACAGCAAAGGTCACTGATGCCACCAAACTTAGTTAAAATTGCAATCCAGACTGCACATCAGTCACTTAAGACTTGATTATTATAATTATTATTACTAGCAAAGCTACGACCCTAGTTTAAAAAGCAGGAGGCTATAAGCCCAAGGGCTCTAACTGGGTAAAATGACAAATTCGGAGATAATTTGTATTTTTCCTAACCATACAAACCTTAGCAATTTACATAGGGTATTGCTTTCGGCGTAGCTGAAATGGCGAGCCATTAGATTTTAAACGAGGGTTAACTACCCCTGCGCTAGTTAGCAGGGGTAGGGGAGGGGTAGCTAGCTACCCCTCCCCCCTCACACACTGGTGAACTGATTCACTTCGCTTAGAGGTAGGAGTTGACTTGGGGGACAGGGCTGGCGGGCAAATATGTGTAAATAGCTAAGGTTTGTATGGTTAGGAAAAATACAAATTATCTCCGAAGTTGTCATTTGCTCCGTAACCGAAATACAAACCACGCTATTTACATAGGGTGACTTACCCCTTAGGAAGGGCGGAAAGTCCCCAGCCTTACTGGCTTTTGGCTTACCCGGGGACCCGAAAACCGAGTGAGCAGTACTCGAGAAAGGGGGTCCCTGCACTTTGCACTCTCCATAGCTTGCTACGGACGTGCGGCCTACATAAGTTGTGTGTGGAGGAAGTTGTGACTCGTCCTAGGAAGTTGACCTGGAGTTCTTTAGATAGAAATTTAGGCTAGGACGTTCCCAATACCACCTCGTCAGGGTATGAGGAACGCAAACAGTATCATAGTTAATACTAGGAGCACAAGGGAGCATGGTTTACCTGCAGTGGTTGAGGTCAGTTATGCAGAGACCAGGATGCTGCTTTCCCCAAGGGAGGGGAGAAGGGAGAATGAAGAAAGAAGTAAGGGCCAGACATACTCTTTCAATCACGCAGACTAAAACCGGGTAACAATGCCCCCAACCTTCTGCTACCTGTCCATTAAGGAGCCTGAGGTTAGACCAGCTGTTGTGCAGCCACCACAGGGCCAATAGAGAATGTATCGAAGCTCCTGTGGGTCACGTCCTGCAGGTAGTGGGCTGTGAACATCGTCTGGCGCTTCCACACCCCAGCTTGCAAAACCTGCGTCTCAGAGAAATTTCTCTTGAATGCCAGGGACGTAGCGATGCCCCTGACATCGTGCGCTCTAAGGCGGCGTGACGGAGGAGGGTCAGGATCCAAGGTATGTTGAATAACCTTCCGGATCCAGGCCGAGATGGTGTTCCTGGTGACCCTCCTCTTTGTCCTTCCTGTGCTTACGAATAATGCTTGCACCTGAGGACGGACTGCAGCTGTTCTCTTCAAGTAATGCCTCAGACTCCTTACTGGGCAAAGTAACAGATGGTCTGGGTCACTTGTTACAGAACGAAGACTCGTTACCCTGAAGGAGTCGAACCCAGGGTCTGACACCCCAGGGTTCTGGGTCTTGGCAACAAACTCAGGGACGAACCTGAACGTTACCTTCCCCCATCCCCTTGAATGGGCGACGTCGTAAGAAAGACCACGAAGTTCACTGACCCGCTTGGCCGAGGCCAAAGCGAGCAGGAAAGCCGTCTTCCAAGACAGGTGACGCCTGGCGTAATGGTTCAAACGGGGCTCTCTTCAGAGCCCTGAGGACCTGAACCACGTTCCAAGGAGGAGGTCTTACTTCTGACTGAGGGCAGGTAAGCTCATATCTGCGTATGAGTAGAGAGAGTTCTAACAAAGAGGAAATGTCCACTCCTTTCAGCCTAAACGCCAGTCTTAAGGCTAAGCGATAGCCTTTCACCGCTGGAACTGAAAGGCGCATTTCCTCTCGTAAATACACAAGAAACTCCGCTATTGCTGGAATAGTGGCATCGAGTGGAGAGATACCCCTCCCACGACACCAACCACAGAAGACTTTCCACTTCGCCTGGTAGACTCCGATAGAGGACTTGCGTAGGTGGCGAGACATCCTGTCCGCAACCTGTTGCGAAAATCCTCTCTACGTGAGGAGACGCTGGATAGTCTCCAGGCGTGAAGCCGAAGCGAAGCTACGGCCTTGTGGAAGATGTTGCAGTGTGGTTGTCTGAGTAGTTCGTGTCGTGGGGGGAGTTCCCTCGGAAGCTCCGTCAGGAGCTGCAGAAGGTCCGGGAACCATTCCGCGTGATGCCACAGCGGAGCTACAAGAGTCATGGAGAGATTGACCGATAGTCTGGTCTTGTTGAGTACCCTTCTCATCAGACAGAATGGTGGGAAGGCGTAAACGTCGATGTTGTCCCACCTCTGCTGAAAAGCATCTTGCCAGAGAGCCTTGGGGTCCGGGACTGGAGAGCAGTACAGGGGCAGCTTGGAGTTCAAGGCTGTCGCGAACAGATCTACTGTCGGGGAACCCCACAAAGTCAGGACTTTGTTGGCTATCTGAGGATCCAAAGACCACTCGGTACTCACTATCTGAGTCGCTCTGCTCAGACTGTCAGCGAGCACATTCCTCTTGCCTAGAATGAAGCGAGCAGAAAGTGTGACCGAGTGGACTTCGGACCACCTCAGAATCTCTACTGCAAGATGGGATAGCTGTCGAGAAAAGATACCTCCTTGGTTGTTGATGTAAGCCACTACTGTAGTGTTGTCGCTCATCACCACTACGGAGTGACCCGCCAGGGTCCGTTGGAACTGTTGAAGCGCCAGGAAAACGGCCTTCATTTCTAGCAGGTTGATGTGGAGGTACTTTTCTGATTCTGACCAGAGGCCTGAGATCCTTTGGTTCAGAATGTGGGCCCCCCACCCTTCTTTTGACGCGTCCGAAAACAGAGTCAATTCCTGGGGGAGGACGAGAAGGTTCACGTCGTTCAGCCACCACCGAAGGTCCGTCAGTTCCGTGGATCCTATAGGAACCAGAAAGTCCGGAGAATCGGAGCCTTGATTCCACCGGGACTTTAGCCGCCATTGCAGGGATCTTATCCTGAGGCGGCCGTTCGGAACTAGACGTGCCAGGGAGGAAAGGTGACCTAGAAGACGCAACCACGAATGGGCCGGAAGCTCTTCCCGCCTGAGGAAAGGTTCTGCGACCCTCCTCAGCCTTGCCATCCTGTCGTCTGATGGAAAGGCTTTGTGGAGATCGGTGTCTAATATCATGCCTAGATATACCAGTCGTTTCGTCGGAAGCAGAGAGGACTTCTCGAGGTTTACCACGACCCCCAGGTCTCAGCAAACCTCCAGAAGCCTGTCTCGGTGTCGAAGAAGGGTCGACTCCGAGTCTGCCAGGACCAGCCAGTCGTCCAGATAACGGAGGAGACGTATGCCGTTCCTGTGCGCCCAAGACAAAATCAGAGCGAACACTCTGGTGAACACCTGAGGAGCTGTGGAGAGACCGAAACACAGCACCTCGAACTGGTAGATCTTGCTGTCTAGGCTGAATCTCAAGTACTTCCTGGAAGACGGATGGATTGGGATCTGGAAGTACGCGTCCTTCAGATCCAGTGTGCACATGAAGTCTTGCGGTCTCACTGCAAGTCTGACCGTGTCTGCTGTCTCCATGCTGAACGATGTTTGCTTGACAAACTTGTTCAGGGCTGAGAGGTTGATGACTGGTCTCCAGCCTCCAGATGCCTTCTTTACAAGAAAGAGTCTACTGAAGAAGCCTGGGGAGCCATCGTCGGCCTCCTGGAGAGCATCCTTCTTGAGCATGGTCTCGACTTCCGCCCGAAGGGCTAACCCCTTTGCCGACCCCATGGCATAGGAGCTCACTGGATTCGCTGTCAGGGGAGGTGGAGATGTCGTGAATGGGACGCGATAACCTTGGCCGATCACAGAGACCGTCCAAGAATCGGCCCCAAGTTGCTGCCACCTGTGCACGCAACTTTTCAGGCATCCCCCCACAGATGGACACGCGGGGGGATTGCCAATCCTAGCGCTTGCGGCCTCGGCCGCTGCCTCTAGGATTCTTACCTCCCCTAGAGGACTTGCCGCGCCTTCTGTCCTTGGTCTGAAAGGGCTGCGGCTTAGACACCCCTGTCTTAGCTGCCGGAGCCTGTTTCGGTGTCTTGCGAGGCTGCTGTTGCTGTTGAGGTGCCGGAGGCTTGTAGGGCCGAGATGTCAGGGCCCTCTGGAGGAGAGAATCTTGATTCGATCTCCTCCACCTCTCGGCTGTTCATTCTATGTTCTTGGGCTCAAGCAGATCCCTCCCAGTAATGGAGGAGTGCCTGAGCCTGCAGACGTCCACGGCGGGGACCTACGGATGGAACCTCTCGGCCACTGCGTCGCGACGCTTGAGGATCGAGTTAGCCCACAGGTTAGCCACCTGGTGAGCGAGGAACTCGATCGAACGCGTACCCGAGAGGAGGAAGGTCTCCAAAGCCTTCCTATTGCTCTCCTTGGACAGATCCTCAGAGCGCAATAGGATGCCCAGAGATCCCAGCCAAACGTCCAGCCACGAAGTTGCCTGCATGGCACTCTTCGCGACCTTCTCAAGGTTCAAAATCTCTGACGCCGAGAACGTCACCTGCCGGGCAGAGAGCTTCTCGAGAGGAGTTCCCCTGGTCAGCTCTTCCACAGAATGGTGGAGCGGAAGGGCCATACTGGACTCCCCCATGATCTCAAAGTACCTCCTCTGATGTACTCGAGGAGGTGGGAGGAGTTTGAACCCGGCAGAAGAACGACCGGAGGAGGCGAGCTCGGAGAGCTGGGCTTCGACTCTGTCCCTGGCCCCTTTTACCCCTTTGGACCAAGGCAAAGCTGCGCTGGACTTAGGGGGCTTCTGGGTGCCGTAGACTTCGTCTAGCACCGTGTCCTTGCCCTCACGAGGGGCAGTCTCCGGGTCCTTAAACTTGTTGAGCTGCCTCATCAAGCCTAGGACCTGCCAGAAAGCGTGTTCCGACTCGAACTGGTCTCCTCCTTGTGGACTGGCAGCTAAGTCTCTGGTCCCCAAAGGCTCATCTTGGGGAGATACGTGGACGTCCTCCCGGGGTTTAGTTGGCTCTGGACGTATCCTGGATGACGATTTAGGAATCGTCTTGGAGTCCTTGGGCTCCCTCCTAGGAGGGATACAGGACTCCAGCAAAGAGGTCCGGAAGGGGGCATCCTCGCGAGCAGCTTCTCTCCGAAGAGGAGGGGTTCCTCCCATTGGTGCCGTGGGAGATAACCCTGCCTCGCTGGACTCTCCTGAGGAAGGAGATAACTCGTCCACAGGAGAAGGAGAAACAGCACGCATAGGAGAAGGCATATGAGTCCTCCTAACCGACCTCTTGGGAGCCAACTTCTCCCAAGGAGAAGTCACCACAAAGTCCACTTCTCTCCTTCTCTTCAGCGGGGAAGAGCCTGCCATTGGTTTAAGTCCCATATCAACAGCCTGAACCACTGCGTTCATAATGTGACGGAACCAAGGCTGACAGGTACTGACGCAGTGTCAGTTATTCCCGCTGGAGGGAAGGGGATCTCCTGATCCTTCGGAGTGGACATCACGGGGCCTGCCTGAAAAGAAGAGGAAAAAGAGTGTTGCATGGACCTCTCCGTAGATCCTTCCTGGTCCTGGTTCTGGTGGGTAAACCTACGCTTGCGCGGAGGCGATCCAGAGGCTGATCTGGAAGTCCGTGTCCCTGTCTGTTCCCTGCGGGAATGGAAATCGCGGCGGTTCTCACGCGAAAAGGCATTCAAGGAATCGCGCGCGGGCGCATTGCCGCGTGTGGAAGAATGAGCGTGGATGCGTATGCTCGTGGGCGCGTGGGCGAGATGGCGCACAGGCGAAAGGACACGGTGGCGCGATGGCGAGCGATCGCGTTGGCGCGCACGTGAAGGAGCACGAGGCCACTCGGGTGAAGGTGTGCACTGAGCACTAGGCGATCGACGGTGGCGCGTAGGAGAACGCGAAAAAAGTCGCGAGCGACTTGGCGAGCGTTTGCCAGGCGTGGAGCGCTGGCGCGTTGGAGACCGCTGGGGCGATGGCGAGCGATGTCGCGTGCGTTCCGGAGAACGATGGCGCGTACCACGAACAGGCGAACGACTGCGCGCAGGTGATTTATCGCGCTGGCGAGTCGGAGACCTGGGGCGATCAGACTGAAGAGGGCGAGGGCGCTCAGGAGAGCGCTTGCGCACAGGCGAGTGATCGCATGAACGCGCAGGAGAACGTTGGCGCGCAGTAAGATTACTGAGCACAACTGAAGAGGTGGACGAACGCACAGGCGAACGCTCGCGAACAGGAGCTTTAGCTCGCTGTTGCGCCGGAGCGCGTGGGCGAGGCGACGGGTTAGTACCCTTGCCTAAGTCCAGATCAGGTGATTGTGGACGAGATGATGATCGTTGGCGCGCTAGGCGCACATCAGGCACAGGTTGATCAATAGCACGGCTGCGCACAGGAGAACGTGGGCGCGCAATGCGCACATCAGGAACATGAGGGCGCTGCTTCGCAGGAGACCTGCAAGAAGGAGAGCGCTGGCGAGCAGGTGATCGCTGCTGCGCAGGGGAGCGCTGGCGACCAGGTGATCGCTGCGAGTTAAGTCCGAAGACTTTAACTCTGGGGAGCGCTTGAGCGCTACTGCACGCGAACGCGCAGGTGGGCGCGCAGGGGAACCCTGACGCGCGAGGGACTTACCCACACTGTAAAAAGAGTCCTTTAACCCCGAAGGGATCGGTGCCTGTTGGATAACAGGGTGAGAAGGCGCCCAAACTGCATCTGCAGCCAGGAATGGAGAAGGCAGGTCGGAAGGTCTGGCAGGCATAGGGGATCGCGAACGATCCGCGGAAAGGTCAAGGGGCGCTGCTGTGACGGGCTGCTCCTGACGGGGGGGCTCCTCCTTAGGGGGAGGATCAGGAGAGGGCGACCCAAAGAGGTGCCTCCTAACTCCTTTATAGGGAGAAGGAAGCCCTCTGCTGCGAAGAGGCCTTACGTCAAATACGACCACGAGGAAGGGCGTCCGGGTCATCAGTCCTCCGAAGAGGAGTCTCTGTCAGCGCGCTCCCCCGAGGGGGAGACCGTGGGACTCACCTCCCCCCTCGGAGGATCTTCGGAGGGAGGAGGAGAGCCATCAGCAACGTCCGCAACAGGAGCAGTATCAAGGGTTTGACCAGACCCGTCGGAAGGCTCGGCCAAAACAGTGTCGACAAACTCCGAAGGGAATACCTCAGGTATTACCGGCGACTGTTTGACCGCAGCCCCCAACTGGATCAGGTCAAACAGGGCTTCCTTGGAGGGTGTGCCCTTAAGCCCCAAGGAAGCCCAAAGCTGAAAAAAATCATTATTAGCAACAGTTTGATCAAATTCTTCAAAATTCAAATTATCCTCCCCCGGAGGAGAAGAGGGAGCTGCCACGCTAAGGGAGGCAACGCCCTCTCCAGCACCCCGAGGTCGGGAAACACCACTAGGGCCTGCGCTACCACTCGGCAGCCTCTCATGAGAGACCGATCGAGTGGGAGCTTCGGAGGAGGTTCGGGCGGCGGAAGAGGAGTCCTTGGAGCCTTCCTTCTTCAAGGTTGCCCCTGAAGGAGAACAGTCTCTCTTAGACTTCTTACGCCGGCGGCCGAACTTCTCCCACTGGGAGGCAGACCACTCCCTGCACTCACTGCACGTATTCTCTCTATCACACCGTCGGCCTCGGCACTGCGGGCAAAGGGTGTGAGGATCGGTGTCCTCCGCTGACATGAAGGTCCCACAAGGGCGGCCAGCGAGTCCAGGGCACCTGAGCATAACGATGACAACGGTCGAGGCCAACTTCCAAGCACACAGAACTAGAAAAAGTCAAAAAAAAATTAAGGCTGTCATTAACGAGGACGAAAAACAGCAACGTCTGTCTTCGTCCGAGCCAAAAAGTGAAGGGAGACAACTCACAGGTGTGTGTGTGTGTGGGGGGGTGTAGCAAGCTACCCCTTCCTTACCCCCTGCTAACTAGCGGGGGGTAGTTAACCCTCGTTAAAAACTTAATGGCTCGTCATTTCAGCTACGCCGAAAGTAAAACCCTATGTAAATAGCGTGGTTTGTATTTCGGTTACGGAACAAAGGAAGATAAGATTCTGAACTTCTACTTATAGGAGGAACAACCGTGGTACTGTTCCTAACATCTCTGAATGCAGGAGGCTAGCGTAGGGGACTAGATATATTAGATAAATGCCTACCAAAGACTTCATCTACTTATCCAGCATCAGATATTAAGAGGCTATCAATTCTTAATATAGGCAAGGGAGATGGACAAAATTTCCCTTACAAATTTTGGATTTTATTCCAGACTAATGAAATAGGGGAAATGACAAATTCGTAGATAATTTGTAATTTTCCTAAAGATACAAACCTTTGCTATTTATTTAAGGGTATTACTTTTGGCGAAGCTGAAATGATGAGCCATTAAAATCTAGGGAAGGTTAACTACCCATACTCTTAGTTAGCGGGAATAGGTGGGGGTAGCTTGCTACCGCTCCTACTCACAAACCTGTGATTTAGCTCACTTTGCTTGGAGGTAGGACTTCAAGGGGGATAGGGCTGGTGGGAAAGTTTGTATGAATAGCTAAGGTTTGTATCGTTAGGTAAAATACAAATTATCTACGAATTTGTCATTTGTTCCGTAACTGGAATACAAACACGCTATTTATTTAGGGGTGACTTACCCTTAGGAAGGTTGGACATCCTGCAAATCTGGCTTTTGGCTTTACCCGTGGGCTCCTTATCTGAGTATGTTAGCATTCAAAATAAGGAGTTCCTGCGCCTCACTAAAACCTTTCTACGCAAGGTTCACGGCCTAAGCAAGCTGTGTCGAGATATTTAGAAGTGCGACTGTCCAAGTAAAGGTATTACGAGTCTTTTTGTAGGAAAAACTGTTGTGACCAAGACTTTCCCAATACCACCTCGCCAGGGTATGGGAACGCAACAGTATTAGTTTAATACTAGGTACACAAGAGAGCATGGTTTACCTGCAGTGGTTTGAGGTCAGCTTATGCAGAGAAACCAGGATGCTGCTTTCCCCAAGAGAGGGAAGGATGAAGAAAAGAATAAGAGCCAGTCAAACCTTTTCATTCACGCAGACTAAAACCAGGTACCATTGCCCTCAACCTTCTGCTACTTGTCCAATAAGGAGCTTGAGGTATTATACCAGCTGTTGTGCAGCCACCACAGGGCAGATAGAAAACGTATCAAGCCTCGTGTGGGTCACGTCTAGCAGGTTTTGGGCTGTGAAAGTAGTTTGTCATTTCCACACCCCAGCCTGAAGAGCCTGCATCACTGAGTTCCTCTTGAATGCCAGGAAAGTAGCTACGTCCCTCACATCATGAGCTCTGGGGCGACGTGAAGGACGAGGGTCTGGATTCAGCGCATGATCTATGATCTTGCGAATCCATGCTGAGATGGTGATCTTGGTCGTTCCTGTGCTGATGAAGAGTACAGGTACACGAGGATGGGCTGCGGCTGTTCTCTTAAGGTACAGCCTCAAACTCCTCACTGGGCAGAGTAAAAGATTATTAGGGTCATCTGTTACAGAACGAAGACTCAAAATCCGGAAGGAGTCGAATCGAAGATCCGCTACTCCCGGGTTCTGAGTCTAAGCAATAAACTCAGGGACGAAGCTGCACGTTACCTCTCCCTAAACCCTTGAATGGGCGATGTCATATGAGAGATCATGAAGTTCACTGACTCGCTTGGCCGAAGCTAAAGCTAGCAGGAACAACGTCTTTCTAGTTAGGTGGCGATCTGTTGCCTGGTTTAATGGTTCATAGGGAGGTCTCTTAAGAGACCTTAGAAATTGAACCACGTTCCAGGGGGGTGGTCTCACTTCAGACAGAGGACAGGTAAGTTCATAACTCCGTATAAGTAAAGAAAGTTCTAGCGATGAAGAAATTTTCATTCAGTTCAGTCTAAATGCGATGCTTAAGGCTGCGCAATAGCCTTTTACCGCCGAGAATGACAGGCACGAGGAACTCCCCTATTGCTGGAAGAGTGGCCTCGAGAGGAGAGATACCCCTTCCACGACACCAACCACAGAAGACCTTCCACTTTGCCTGGTAGACTGCTGCTGATGACTTTCACAGGTATCCAGACATCCTGCTTACAACTTGTGAAAATCCTCTCTGAGAGAGATGATGTTGGATAGTCTCCAGGCATTAAGTCGTAGCGAAGCTACGGCTATGTGGAATATGTTGGCATGTGGCTGTTTGAGTAAATCGTGTCGTGGAAGGAGTTCTCTTGGAGACTCTGTCAGGAGTTGCAGAAGGTCCGGAAACCATTCCACGTGATGCCATAGCAGAGCTATGAGGGTCATTGAGAGGTTTACCGATGCTCTGGCTTATGCGAGTATCCTCCTCATCAGACAGAACAGGGAGAAGGCGTAAACGTCGATGTTGTCCCACCGCTGTTGGAATGCATCTTACCAGAGAGCCATGGGGTCTGGGACTGGGGAGCAATACAACGGGAGCCTGAAGTTTAGGGCCGTTGCGAAGAGATCCACAGTCGGAGAACCCCACAAAGTCAGGAATTTGTTGGCTACTAGATGATCCAAAGACTACTCGGTACTCACTATCTGAGATGCTCTGTTCAGGTTGTTGTTGGCGAGCACATTCCCCTTGCCCGGAACGAAGCATGCCAATAGTGGTATCGAGTGAATCTCGGCCAATCTAAGTATCTCTACTGCTAGATGGGATAGGAGCTGCGAAAAAGTACCTCCTTGCATGTTCATGTAAGCCACTACTGTGGTGTTGTCCCCATCCTTTTTTGAGGCCAGTCGTCCAGGTAACGAAGGAGTCGGATGCCAATCCTGTGTGCCCAAGATGACACAGGGCAAACACTCTGGTGAGGACTTGAGGTGCTGTGGAAAGACCAAAGCACAGCACTTTAAAATGACAAATTCGAAGATAATTTGTATTTTTCCTAACCATACAAACCTTAACTATTTACATTGGGTTTACCTTTTAGCGTAGCTGAAATGGCGAGCCATTAGAATTTAACGAGGGTGTATTACCCCGCGTTAGTTAGCGGGGGGTAGGGGAGTGGTAGCTAGCTACCCCTCGCCCCCCTCACACACCGGTGAATGCTCCACTTTCACTTAGAGGTAGGACTTGTCTTGGGGAACAGGGCTGGCGGGCAAATATATGTAAATAGCTAAGGTTTGTATGGTTAGGAAAAATACAAATTATCTTCAAATTTATCATTTGTTCCGTAACCGTAACCGTAACATTGGGTGACTTACCCCTTAGGAAGGGTGGAAAGTCCCCAGCCATACTGGCTTTGGCTTTACCCGGGGACTCAGAATCCGAGTGAGTCGCACTCGAGAAAAGGAGTCCCTGCACCTCACAAGTTCCTTGCTCCGCAAGGAACCGTGTGGCCTACATAAGCTTGTGTGTGAAGGAAGAAGTGTGACCCGTCCTAGGCAGTTGACCCGGAGTTCCAGAAGGAACTCTGGGTTAGGGCGTTCCCAATACCACCTCGTCAGGGTATGGGGGACGCGACAGTATTGACTCAATACTCGAAACACAAGGAAGCATGGTTTACCTGCAGAGGTTCGAGGTCAGCTATGCAGAGACCAGGATGCTGCTTCCCAGTAGAGGGGATGATGAAGAAAGAAGTAAGGGCCAGACATACTTCTTTCGTTCATGCAGACTAAAACCTGATAACAATGCCCTCAACCTTCTGCTACCTGTCCAAAAAGGAGCCTGAGGTTAGACCAGCTGTTGTGTAGCCACCACAGAGCGATAGAAACGTATCGAAACTCCTGTGGGTCACGCCCTGCAGGAAGCGGGCTGCGAAGGTCATTAGACGCTTCCAGACTCCAGCTTGTAGCACCTGCGTCACAGAGTAGTATTACTCGAAGGCGAGGGACGTTGCAATGTATCCGACATCGTGCTGTAGGGCGACGTGACGGGGGAGGGTCTGGAGTCAGGTCGAGATGAATGTCCTTGAGTCCGAGCTGAAGAGGTATACTGGTGACTCTCCCCCATGTCCTTCTTGTGCTCCCAACCCGGTTGCACGTGAGGACAAACTGCAGCTGTTTCCAAAGCTAACCTCTCGATTCCTTTACTGGCAAGAAGGAGAAGGTTTTGGGACATCAGATACAGAATGGTGACTCGAAATCTTGAAGGAATTGGACCGAAGGGCCGGGACCCCAAGATTCTGAGTCTAGAAAACAACTCAGGAGCGAACCTGAATGTTGCCTTCCCCCATTCCTTAGAAAGGACGGAGTCGTACGAGACCAAGAAGATTGCTTACACACTGGCCGCGGCCAGAGTGAGCAGGAGCCCCAAGACGGAATACGATCAGAGGCCTGACGTAAAGGGTCTTGAGAAGATCTCTTAAGGGACTAAAAAGTCCGAGCCATGTTCCATGGTGGAGGTCTCACTCCGACTAGGGCAGGGACGTTCGCAGCTTCGCATGAGCGAGGAAAGGTCCAGCGGGAAGGAAAAAGTTATTCCTTTAAGCCTGAAGGTCAGGGAAAGGCTGCGCGACAGGCTTCATTGCCGAGAGCGGAAAGGAGTTTCCTCCCGCCGAAAGGCAATAAGTTCATTATTGCTGGAGAAGAGGCCTCAAGGGAAGAGGTATATCTCCCACGACACCAACCACCGAAGACTCTCCACTTCGCCTGGAAGACCCCTGCGGATGACTATCGCAGATGACGCGACCTCCGTCCCGCGACTGTAGCGGGTTGTCTCTTCTTGAGGAGGAGGCGTAGTGTCTCCAGGCATGAAGCCGAAACGACGCCCCGGCTCGTGAAAGATGTTGCAGTGTGGTTGTTTGAGTAGCCTGTGCCGTGGGAGAAGCTCTCCCGGGAGTTCCGTTAGAGGAAGCAGAGGGTCCGGAAACCGTTCTGCGTATGGTCCCAGTGGAGCTCTCAGGGCCATTGAAAGGTTGACAGACAACCTGGTCTTGTTGAGACCCATTCTCAACAGACAACAAAGGAGGGAAGATGCAGGCATCGATGTTGTCACACCATCACCGGAATGCATCTTGCCAGAGTCTCGGGGTCTGAGACTGGGGGGAATGAACAGCGGAAGCTTGAGGTTCCAAGCTGTCGCGATCAGGTCCCCAAGACCAGGACTTGCTGGTTACTCAAGGCCAAAGACCCCCAGGTACACTCTCTCTACGAGGCTCTGCTCGGATAGTCGGAGAGAACATTCCTATGCCCGGAATGAGCGAGCTGATGGTGGTATTGAGAGGATCTTGAATCATCTCAGTATCTCTACTGCAAGATGCGAAGGTATGAAAATGCATCCCTTGTTGGTTAGAACACGCCAGTACCATGAAGTCGTCGTGCACGGAGCGACTCGGCAGGAGCTGTAGGATCTGTAGAGGGGCCAGACTACGGCCCCTAAGCCTGCCTGAATGATGGAGAGGTATCCTTCAGGTCCTGACCATAGGCCTGGACCGGAACATGCCCCCCCCTCCCTTTTCTTTGACGAGTCCGAGAACAGCATAAAAAATGTGGGGAAAGGACGAGAATATCCACTACCATCAAGAGGTTCCATAGGTCAACCCCCATTGCAGGTCTAATCGTCCCGCTGGTCCCATAGGGGCCAGAAAGTCCGGTTAATCGTTGCTTTGAAACCACCGGAACTTGGGCCGCCCCACAGGGAACTTGTCCTGAGGCGACCATTCGGAACTTTAAACGGGTCAATGAGGAAAGAGACCTAGGAAACGTTCCAAGGTAGGGCTGAAAGCTCTGCCCGACTGAAAACAGGTACTGCGATTCACCTCAGCCTTGCCACAGTCAACTGAAGGGAAGGCTCGGAGGAGGCGGCAACAGAATCTGGCGTCCCCAGGCGGTCACCCATCTAAGTACCAACCAGACTCGATGTTGCTTAACCTCGCTGGAGGGACGAGAAGCGGGGTTTCCAACGTGGTAAGGCCGTTGACTCAATATCATGGCTAGATACTCCAGATGTTGAGGCCGAAAAAGAGAAGGCTCCTAGCAAACTACCATGAACCCCCACTCATGGTAAGGATCCGGAAGTTTGTCCCGGCGTTGAAGAAGGTTGAACCCGAGCCTACCGAAGTTGACCAGACCTCCAAAAGGCGAAGGAGGCGGCAGCCTGCTCCCGAGCGGCTATGAGAAAAGCAGGGAGAGTTCTCTGGGGAAAAACCTGCGATGCCACGGCGGGATCGCCACACTGCATCTTAAGCAGGAATACCTGTAGTCTAGGCTGAATTCCACGAGCTTCCTGGAAGATGGATGGAATGGAAACTGAAAGTACCCGTCCTTCCGATCCAGGGCCTAAGGAGTCCTGTCGCCTCGTTACCAGTCTGATCGATACTGCTGTTCCACGCTGGACGAAGTTTGTTCGACAAACTTGATCAGAGCTGAAAGGTCGACTACGGAATTCCCGTCTCAGATACTTTCTTACGAGAAAGGATCGACTGAAGAAGCCGGGGGATGAAGCCGTCGACGATCCTATGGAGGACCTTCTCCTAAGGCATGGGTCATTCTGCCCAAACGGGCAAACTCTTGCCGACCCTATGGCATAGAGGTTCAGAGACACTGAATTCGCTGACAGAGACGGCAGGCGCGATATCCTTGGCTGATCACGGAGATCGTGCAGCAATGGGCATTGGGAAGCTGTCATCCGTGAAACCTGCAAGGGGGGGTTGCCAATCCTAGAGTTCGTTAATTTTGCCGCTCCCTCTAGGACTATGCCCCCCCCGGGAGAGCCTCCCGTGCCACCTGTTCCTGACAGGAGGGGACTGCTATTGGACACCTTGTCTCAGATGTTGTAGCCGGTCCGATAACTTGGGCCGACATGGCTGAAAGAAAGAGGCGCTGGAGCCCTGCAGGGTCTGGAAGAAAGCGCCTTGGAGGAGTGAAAACGGAAGTCGACTTCCTCCGCACAACCGCTGTCTATGTCTCTGTCCTTGGGCACAAACAAACTCTTCCCAAGGATGGAAGGGTGTCTGAGGTTGTCGACATCCACGGATGAGACACCCGAAACGAAGCCCTCGGTCATTGCGTCCAGATGGTCCAACATCGAGCTTGCCCGCAAGTTCGAAACTTGGCGACGAAACGCCAAGGTGCTTGAGCCCGAGAGGAGGAAAGTACCCATGACCTTCCTGTAGCTTCCTTGAACAAAACCTCGGGTCGCAACCGAGGAGGGAAAGGACCTGGTAAGCCCCTTTCACGAGATGGAGAAGAGGAAGGGGTAAACCAGTCACCCTTGGCCGATGGAGAAATCTCGAACGGAAAGCTCCCTGGCAAAACCCTTCCAGGGAATGACGGGGAAGGGCTAACCCAGGTTCTGGAAAGAAGAATGTTGCTCAGACCTCCCTGAAGATTCTTCCTGCCTTTGCATGTGCCATGCTCTGCGTTTACGGGGTGAGGCCGTGTTTTGGACATACGTTCCAGAAGACTCGCCAGGCTGGCCATGCTGCGAAACCCCAACGGGAATCGCGGATGCAATCGCCCTGGCGCTCGCGCAATGGTAAATCAATGGTTTGCGCGTGGGCAAACGTGGAAGCGCCCATGCGCGGGCACGCAGGAACGCAAACGGAGGTGCGCGAAAGAGCGCAGAAAGAGGGCGAGCGTGGTAGGAAGGGCGAGAGCTGGTGGTCGGCGAGCGATAACCCATAGGCGAGCAATGGATACTGCAAGAATTAAGCCGACGTTCGCGCGATGAAACACCGTCGGTCCGCGCGACGGAACACCGTCGGTCCGCGCGACGGAACACCGTCGGTCCGTGCGACGGAACACCGTCGGTCCGCGCGACGGAACACCGTCGGACCGCGCGACGGAACACCGTCCGCCCGCGCGATGGAATACCGTTGGTTCGCGCGCGGGCGAACATTGGAGAGCATGTGCGCGGTCGCGCATGAGCGTAGGTGTGCAGGCACGTGGGCGTGCGGTCGCGCGGGCACGTGGGCGTGTGGACGCGCAGGCACGTGGGCGCGCGGGTTGAGCGCAGGCGGTCGGGAGACCGATGACGAGTAAGCGGGCGATGGCGCGTTGACGAGCAATGGCGCGTTCTGGCGAACGATAGCCCGTAGGCGAGTGAAGGCGCGTTGGCAAGCGATGGCGCGTCGGCAAGCGAAGGGGCGTTGGTGAGCGGTGGTGCATTAACAAAACGCTAGCGCGCAGGTGAAGAATCGCGCGGGCACGTAGGCGATTGCCAACGCGCGAGAGACTAGTGATGGTTAGCGCAAATCGCGCTAACAGAAGGCGCGCAGGTGCATCAGGAAGGTGAGCGCTGAAGCAAGCTGTTAATCAGGCGATCCTAGACGGTCAGAAAAAACCGTTGGCGCTCATTGGTGCGTGGCAGAAAAGGGCGCGCAGATGTGCGCTGGCGATCGAAGAAAGCTGGCGCACAGAAGGACAGAAGTAAAGGTGAGCGCTGGCGAGCCGGAGGAAGATCTACGGCAAGACTCAGCTACCGGAGATCGTGGTCCACAGCAGGCGAGCGCTAGATCGCTACTGATGGTGTCCAGGGAAACTGACACGCGTGGCAGATCGATGGCGATCGTTGACGCGTAGGAGATCGTTGACGAGCAGGCGAACGTTGACGCGTCTATGGTCGCTGGCGAGCTGGAGATCGCTGGCGAGCAGAAGGCAACGCGTGGAAGCCTGTGCGTAGAAGAAGAGTCCTTGTCCAAGACCTGAACCGAAGTTCTAGATCGCGAGGGCGAACGAGGGCGCGTAACAGGAACCAACAGGAACAGCAGAGATGATCATCATGAGAGCGCTGACGAACAGGAGAGTGCTGGCGAACAGGAGAGCGCTACCGATCAGGAAAGCGCTGATGAGCAGGAGAGCGCCTGTGCGCTAACACTGAGCAGGAGAGCGCCTGTGCGCTAACACTGAGCAGGAGAGCGCCTGTGCGCTAACACTGAGCAGGAGAGCGCCTGTGCGCTAACACTGAGCAGGAGAGCGCCTTTGCGCTAACACTGAGCAGGAGAGAACACAGCAGAAGGGCGCGCAGGGGAACCCTGACACGCAAGGGAAGCACCCCCGTGGGAGGCAACCCTTTGCCCCGAAGGGATCGTTGTCCGTCGGGAGACTGATGTCTGTCGGAAGACCGTTGTCTGTCCGTCGGAAGACCCTTGTCCGTCGGAAGACCGTTGTCCGTCGGGAAGACCGTTGCCCGTCGGAAGACGAGGTCAGACTGCTGTCCATCTGCACCAGGGGCGAAGATCAAGAAGAAGGAGTTGTAGGCTGCATACGGAGATTCAAAAAGGCGCCTCTTAGTACCCTTATAGGGAGAAGGGAGGCCCTTACGATGTAGCGGACGGTGAGCCTTACGGCGAGGGAGGCCAACAGCAACAACAGCAGAAGAGTCCTCCGAAGAGGAGTCTCTATGAGTGTACTCTCTCACGAACGAAAGAGAAACACTTCGTAGAAGAGACGGGTCAGCCAGTGACCTAAAAGGAGCAATCCTCCGAAGAGGGGCTCCTGCAGTTGCCCAGCCCCTTGAGCGTAACTGCAGGTGCGACCGCTCAGCACCAAGAGCATAGTCGCACGAAAAAAAGGCAAGAGAAGAACCCTCCAAAGGGGAAAAAACTCAAGCCTGGACAGGAAAAACTTCCCTCGGAAGGAAAGTTACCCACCCAAGGAGGCGAGCCTCCTGAGTGTTCTAAAATGAACTGGAGAGCTGTCAATCGTCACGGGAGTACTTCCAGAAGAAGGAGACACGCCCCTGACGAAGATCTATAGGGGAGGCAGCAACAGCCGAACCCCCAGGCCTCAACAAGACAGCTCACTCCGTCGTCACATTACAGAAACGAACTAGATCGGTAACTGTAAAAAAATAAAACAAAATCATTAGTTAACATTCATTCCCCCGGGAAGGCTCCGAAGAGGAATCCCGAGGGAAAGGAACACAAGAATTACACAACAGGCACGTGCCTTCACAACCACTTACACTCACGGAAGGAGAGCTGTAACCAACACAGAATTATAACAATTATAATTATGTAACTATGTAATTATGTAATTAAGTAATTTAAAAATGAATGAACACTAAAGAAAGAACGAAAACCCCGAAAGGAATCGTTCTACAAAGCTGAAGAATCAACAAATACAATTAGCTTCATAAACTAATTGAGACAAAACGTACGGAGTAGCAACCCCCCCACACGGGAAGGAAGCTACAAAGGCGTGTAAGTAACGTAGTAAAAGGGTGAACGACCTCAAGAGAGAGAGAGAGAAAGACCGAAGTCAAACTCGATCGCGACCCATGAAATTACACCATGGTGGCCTAACTGCCGGGGGCTCCACGGAGATATCGTACACTACACACACAAGCACAAACTCTGAAAAGGAAACTTACTGATTTCTATACTCAAATATATACATAAACATGAGAAAATGTTTACATATATATTGAGTAAAAGAAAAGTAAGTGATTAAGTAAAGACAAAACAAACAATGGCTGCCAAGCGAGGACAAAGACAGAGACGTCTGTCCATGTCCGAGCCAAAAGTGAAAGTGGAGCATTCACTGGTGTGTGAGGGGAGGGAGGGGTAGCTAGCTACCACTCCCCTACCCCCCCGCTAACTAGCGCGGGGGTAATACACCCTCGTTAAATTCTAATGGCTCGCCATTTCAGCTACGCTAAAAGGTAAACCCAATGTAAAAAGCGCGGTTTGTATTTCGGTTACAGAACAACTGGTATTTCCTGTTGTCTAGGCTGAATCTCAAGTTATTCCTTGAAGACACATGGATTGGGATCTGGAAGTATGCGTTCTTTAGGTCCAGTGTGCACATGAAGTCCTGTGATCTTACCGGTAGTCTGACCGTGTCTGCCGTCTACATGCTGAACAGAGTTTGTTTGATAAACTTGTTCAGAGCTAAGAGGTCGATGACTGGTCTCCAGCCTCCAGACGCCTTTATCACAAGAAAGAGTTGACTGAAGAAGCCTGGAGACCCATCGAGAACCTCCTGGAGAGCGCCCTTCTTACATAGGGTCTGGACTTCTGCCCCTTTGCTGATCCCATTGCAAAGGAGTCTACTGACACTGGATTCCTGGTCAGAGGAGGGAGAGATGGTATGAACGGGATGCAATATCCTAGATGAATCACAGAGATTGTCCAGGGTTTGGCCCCGAGTTGCTTTCACCTGTCCAAGCAACATTGAAGGCATCCCCCTACAGGTGGATAAGCAGGGGGAGAGCCTATCCTAGCGTTTGCAGCTTCGGCCATTCCCTCTAGGATATTTTCCTCCCCTGGAGGCCTTTGTGCCTTTCCTGTCCTTGGCAGGAAAGGGCTTCTTAGATACCGTGGTCTTCGCTGCTGTCTTGTTCGTCGTGGTCTTGGCTGGACGGGACTGCTAAGGAGCTGGTGGTTTATAGGGCTTGGATGTCAAAGCCCTATGAGCCTCCATCTCTCAGCAGCATGTTCCACGTCCTTACGCTCGAATAGATGGGCTCCCTCTAGAGAGGAATATCTGAGCCTACCGATCTCGCCATTTAGGACTTGTTGTTGGGATCTCTCAGACACCGCATCCCGACATTTCAGGATGGTATTCGTCCAAGTTTGAAACTTGTGGTGGGCGAAAAACTCGATCGTGCAAGTGCCTGAGAGCAGGAAAGTCTCCATTGCTTTTCTGGTATGTTCCTTGGAGAAATCCTCAGTCCTTACCAGGATTCCCAAGGTCCCTAACCAGACATCAAGCCACAAAGTAGCCTGCATGGTGTACTTCATGACCTTCTCCTGGTTAAGAATCTCAGTTGCAGAGAAAGAGACTTGTCAGTTGGACAATCTCTCTAGAGAGCGTACCTTGGTGAGCTCTTCCAAGGGGTGATGGAGAGGAAGAGCTGGACAAGGCTCGTCCAAGATCTCAAAATACCTCCTCTGTTGGACACGAAAAGGTGGGAGAATCTTGTTGGTAGAGCCGGAACGTTGGAAGGAGGCATGTTCAGAGAGCTGTAGGGGGATCTTAGCCCTATCGAGGTTTACCAGATGTTCTGGGTATGGACAGCATGGCACCACACAGCAGTATGCTCACTAAATACTCATATGCATGTATTGAACTATGGAATTCAATTATCTAGCAATAAATTTTAGTGGATTTATTAAATAACCCCAGTCGGCTTCCCCCACCTTCCAGTTGGGTAAACATAATGGTATATTTTTTACATACTTAAGGTGAATGGGCCAATGATCACTGCCATGATCATTCTGGTCTACTGCCCATTGATAGTCTAACCTCAAAGATGAAGAACAAATAGTGAGGTCTATGGCTGAATCGGAACTGTGGTAAACATCATGTCTTGTCTACCATCATTCATTTAAGTGATGTCATTCACGCCAAGCAGTTGTTCCACTATCAACCCCCCTCAATCAACGTTGTTCTCTCCACAGGGTGTGTTTGGCATTAAAATATCCCATCAATATAAAGGGTTGAGGAAGCTGGTTTATTAAGGATTGTAAGTCATTATGTTCTAGCTGACGAGGATTACCATGTGTATCCTGAAGTCTATTTTCTAAAGTTGGATCAAGATAAAGTGAACAAATTGTGATCCATTTGTCAGTAAAAATTTGGATTGCACAAGCCTGTAACACAGAATTCAGGTGGACAACTCTGTGATTAACAGACTTGCGGATCATGATGCCTGTGCCTCTCTGAGCACGAGCGGCTATCAGGGGTGGAGACCTATAAAAAGAGAAATTATAACCTAAATTGGAAGTATGATCTCCCAATTTTAGTCTCTTGTATACACATTGTGCAGATATATCATGTTCTTTAAACAGAACCCGAACTTGCTCTCTATCTGAATTAACCCTTTTACCCCCAAAGGACGTACTGGTACGTTTCACAAAAGCCATCCCTTTACCCCCATGGACGTACCGGTACGTCCTTGCAAAAAAAATGCTATAAAAATTGGTTTTTCATATTTTTTGATAATTTTTTGAGAAAATTCAGGCATTTTCCA
This sequence comes from Palaemon carinicauda, assembly GCF_036898095.1. Classification (NCBI taxonomy): domain Eukaryota; kingdom Metazoa; phylum Arthropoda; class Malacostraca; order Decapoda; family Palaemonidae; genus Palaemon; species Palaemon carinicauda. The sequence continues at coordinate 34,176,003 of NC_090745.1, forward strand.
AGAGAATGAGACCAACCTGACCTCTCTATGATAAAAATTAAGGCTGTTAGAGCAATTTTAAAAAAATATACTGCAAAATGTGCTGGGAAAAAAATAAGCCCTTGGGGGTTAAGGGTTGGAAATTTCCAAATACCCCGGGGGTAAAAGGGTTAAATCCACGGATGTTTCATTGCATGAGCTATTATTTGGACTTTTTTAAGGTATTTTTATGATCTAACAACTTAGGAATCTGAGACCTGGAGAGAGATCTTACCAGCTACGCTCTCAGTACTTATTGATTTGAATAGTACAGACAAATTTTAAAGTGCTGGGCTTTCAGTTGCCCTTCCAGTTTTATTTTTAGTAATTCTACTATGACTGAGAAGGTGGAGGTGATGGGGGAGGAAGGGGCCTATTTTTTCCAACAGATTTGGCCTCATTTAATCGCCGTCATTGGATTGGTGAACTGTTACGTGCGGTGATGTTACAATTTGGTATGAAGAATCTTCAACATCGGGCAGTAAGAATTCTTCAAGATGTTGAATCGATATGGTCTTAATTGGACGGGCTATTAGAGCACCACCAAGAGGCTTTGTGATCCCCAACAGAGAGGGACAGATTATCCCCACCAGAAAGGGTCGAAGGATGCCCACCAGTGGGGGCAGGAGTTACACCAGAAGAGGCAAGAGCCCCACCAGAAGGAGAAGGAAGAGCCCCACCAGGGGGGACTAGGAAGCCCGGGTCGTCCCCTGGGAGCCCCACCGGGGGGAAATGGGGAGTCCAACCAGGGGGGCCCCGGCGAGTCCAACCAGGGGGTGCCTGAGGAGCCCCACCAGAGGCCACCTGAGCAGCCCCACCAGAGGGCACCCCAGAAGCTCCACTAGAGGGCACCCGAGTAGCCCCACCAGAGGTGGTAGAAGTAGACCCACCAGAGGTGGCAGGAGGAAACCCAACAGAGGGAGCAGGAGGAGCCCCACCAGAGGGGGGGCCCCGAACTCTTTATTGCATCTGAATAAGATCTTCTCGCTACTAACTTTTTTGCATATCCGACACTGATGTGCTCTGCAATAGATTTCATCAATGCCTCTTGTTCTTTCTTTAATACAGGGCATTCTTTATCACGGTCTCGATGGTCACCCTTGTGCGTGAACACATTACAGGTGTTGAACAATCCCTATGCTCAGATTGAGCACACGATCCACAGATCTTATTCCTGGTGCAAATACTAGAGGAATGCCCAAAACCTAAATAATTAAAGCACTGAAGCACTCTCGGTCTACACGGACAAACTCTAACTATTTCTCTGTCAAAAACAATGTCTGGAGGCAAATAAGAATTAGCAAAAGTTAAGATAATCATTGATGAGCAAGGCACTTTTAATACCTTCCAAATCATATCTGGACACATTTCCAAAATCTGTCACATCCAACTCATATATATCCTCATTAAAGATAACCCCCTTTGCATAGCTGAAGTTGAAATGTGGTTTTATTTGTTTTATTATTCCATCAGGATCAAGCCTAAGATTATGAAGCATTTGTGCTCACCAGAAAACTGTTACGTCCGAAGCGAAATATCTCTGGTCTATTAACCCTTTTACCCCCAAAGGACGTACTGGTACGTTTCACAAAAGCCATCCCTTTACTCCCATGGACGTACTGGTACGTCCTTGCAAAAAAATGCTATAAAATTTTTTTTCATATTTTTGATAATTTGTTGAGAAAAATCAGGCATTTTCCAAGAGAATGAGACCAACCTGACCTCTCTATGACAAAAATTAAGGCTGTTAGAGCAATTTAAAAAAAATATACTGCAAAATGTGCTGGGAAAAAAATAACCCCCTGGGGGTTAAGGGTTGGAAATTTCCAAATAGCCTGGGGGTAAAAGGGTTAACATTACCAATATTCCGGTTTACTAACCTCTTCACTTTGAAGAGGTTGCCTCTCTCACTTCATGTGTTAATAATCAACCACTTAGCTGAATCCAGTGATTTAGATATTATAATTAATTTTGGATCTTCAGGTTCATGAGGAAGTCTATAGACATCTAAATACCTAGGTCCCTCTTCTGCCCTAAAAAGCCTAACATTCATAGTATGTGAATTAAACTCCTCGTATACTCTATGGGCTTCTGTCACTTTATCAAAGATAATCCAGTTTTCAAAAAATTTATTATCGTTCCCAAGACTATTTCTGATTTTCTTTTATTCATCCAAATTTTGGAAACTTTTATCTGTCTTAAAAACTCCAGTCCAAAGGCACAGGTTAAACCAAGAGGATTACTGTTTTGATAGGTTCCTCATATGGTTCCTTAGTAACAATGGAGCTCATAGAAGTATCATTAGCCAACATCAGAGAAGAAGCGGATTGGTCGTCAACGGGTTTTGTTGGGATCACCATAAGGTCGAGAAGACATATTTCATCTGATTATTCCCCCCATCCACCAAGGAGCCACACTTAGACGATGGGGTCATCCCTCACATTAAGGCCGACCTAGAGGCAACATCCAGATGTACACCACGCCCTCAGTACTTGAGGCGTCAAGAAGTCCGTCCAGATCGGACAGAGCACCGAGGACAGGGTTTGACGTAAAACTTTCCCCTCGCTCGGGAACGTCGAGTCCTCGAGTTCTGCTGAGATGGCATGCCGTCCATCCCACCCTGCGGCAAATACAAAGAGGCAGCCAAACACATGCAAAGTCATCAACAAGTTCTTATAGAGGAAAAAATGAAATAAAACAAAAGGGAAAGAGAATTTAGAGAAAGTGCTCACTAATTTTGTTGGATCAACAACTGGGCACCAAGGTCCAGTGGAAAGAAGTTCCCACCAAACACCAGAGCCCAGCTGTCGATCCCCAGGCACAGTGTAAAATCCGGACGTCGGATGCCGTCCGGGAGAATAGAAAACCGCTTGTATCACCAGTAAAGGCGCCATAATACACCACTTTTTTGACACTGGTAATTTTCACTGATACTTTCTGTTATTTCCTGAATAAATGTTCATAAAATATTGATTTATTTTCATTTTATTGTGAATAATCTCAATCGGACGTCAACATTACACTATTTAACTCAAAAAAAGAGACCAGAAATTACATACGAACATGTGGTTCAGTTTTGCAATTGAGTATATTTGCTTATATTTATGGTTATGGGAAATAATATGGTGCAGGGTGGTGGATTAGTTGGTTAGACTGTCAACTGCCTTCCCGTGGCTCTGACTGGGCAACAGGCACAGGCTATTATAAAACGAACAAAAACAAATTGATTGATAAAATTTCAGTACATTTCAAGTGAAATGGGCTTCATTTCTTACATGTAGTATCCTGTGTCTGGCTAAAGTTGGCAATATTTTAATTGGTTAGTGGATCATAATAAACCCATTGGCAACTAAATGCAGGGTAAAGGGAGTGGTAGGCCCTTTCTCTTTATGTTACTTCACAGCCGGGTAAATTCTTATCTGTGACTGCTGATTGGCGACGTCCGGCTTTTATCCTAACAGGGTAAAATAGCGGGCAGTTAAACAGTGTAATGTTGACGTTCGATTGAGATTATTCTCAATAACAGGAATGTTAACCAATATTTATCGAACATTTATTCAGAAAAGAACAGAAAGTATCAGTGAACATTACCAGTCACAAAAAAGAGGTGTATTTTCACGTCTTTCCCGGTGATACAAGCGATTTTCTATTCTCCCGGACAGCATCCGACGTCCGACGTCGGGATTTTACACTGTGCCCGATCCCCGATCCCCCATCCTCGTCAAGGCTTCAGCATCTGGGGAGCATCATGTATATGGAAAAAATAGTTTGTTTTAGCACTATATACCCTTTTCCCAAAACTCTGGGTTCCCACTGGGAGCCCCCCATTATCGGCGGATATAGATGCATATATATTACATTAGGTATTTATTTGCGAAAGAAAATAAGTGTCATTTTCGAAGGAAATGGACGGTTTCTATGCGGAAAAGTTGGTTTTAATTACGAAAGCTTTCCCTGTCCTTAACTATAATAAAACCAAGGATTAAAAATTTTCTAGGTTATGTGGTGTTCTTGCGTCTGTTTCCGGAGCCTTTGTATATCAGCGGCCAGTTCCTCCAACATGCATAAAATATTGACAATTATAATGGTTGTGAATGAATAAATAAGATAAATAAAATACAATTTTACAAGGGTTAACAATAAAAGAAAAATCTCACCAGGAACATCCACACAGCCAAAGTTCTTTGTTGACCTTAGTAAGGCGTAAGTAGTTTTGGTTTTCCTTTCGTGCTCCTTAATAATCTGGTCGGCCTCTTCGAGAGACCTTACTTGATAAGTTGACATGTTCTTGTCACTGTCTAATTCAATGTGTAAGTTTAATATTTAGAATTTAGGTCTAACTCCCGCGCAAGATGTTTACATGAAAGTGAACACGACATGCGCGTTCACTAACATCTAAGTACTTGATGTTTAGATTGGATTTTATTTGTTTCTAAGGAATTAATATATTTTCGCCAATTTCTAGACTTTTTTTAATATATTTCAGAACTTTATATCAATTCTTAATCAACTCATACGATAACTTTGAAAGAATTTGAAATTGGAGTAGCATATTTGGGACGTTTTTAAGAAAACGCTTTTATTCTTCGCGACTATTTCTATTTAGCTCTACTTGAACGCAACCCTAGGACGCCTGAATGAAGTTTTTCGAAAAGATCAATCATTATGTTGCACATAAATGAACTTTGTGAGATTCATAAAGCCTAATCTTATGAAATGTCATTACTTAAATTTTTATTTCACAAATTAGGACTCAATTGTTCAAAAATTTACGCTGTTAAATAGTCAGCAATGCAGCTAACAGTTACGATTGACCGAAACAAAATGAATCAGCACAAAAGCATAATGAAATATTCATCAAAGAAAACGTTTCATGGGTAACTAAAGAATTTGTTGCTTTATTTTGCTTCTGTTTAAAATGTTGATTTAGAAGATATAGAAGGAAAATGTTTTACTGAAATTTTGGTTTCATTGTATATTAATACATCTCAATGTATCCTGGTATTCCAACTACTTTTTCTTATAGGAAAAATTACGCTCCCTTCGAAAATAACACTCGTTCCCGTCGCAAATGAATAGTTACAGAAATATATATACATCTATATCCTCCGATAATGGGGGACCCCCAGTGGGAACCCGGGGTTTTGGGTGGGGAAAACATACTGGGGAATCGATATATAACCGTAAATCAGTCCTTTTCTTCTCTATACATTTCTTTCTGGTATTTATTATAACCGTAGAAATAGACAAATCAGTATACCTGGATATATTTGGGAGGAGCCGTTTCAAAGGTTATTTCTTGTAGTAATACAGTAACCAGTGCTGCCAACGCCTGATGTAGATTAAATGTTAGCATTCCATACCTGATGTAGATCAAATGTTAGCGTTTCATGCTAACATTAGCACCCATTTGTTCGTTTGTTCGTTCGCCCCACCTTCCGTCCTTCGTTTCTCTCCATTATTACTCTTTTTATTACCGTATTATTTTCTCATTTTATATTCCCATTCAATATAATTTATCATACATTCCATTTTACCTTCCTATATTGGGTTTATTTGTTTTGTTATTTCCTTTCCCATTTGTTCGTTCGTTCGTTTCATCAGTTTCCGATCTGCGCATATATCCCCCCGCCCCCTGCGCAGGAGTTTCCACTCCCCCTTTTACTCTTTTTATTAGTGTTATTTTCTCATTTTTTATTCCCATTCAATATTATTTATCATTCATTCCATTTTACCTTCCTATATTGGTTTTATTTGTTGGGTTATTTCTTTATCCCTTCCCGGTTTCACATAAATACTTACCCTGGACTAGTTTTTTTATCCAGTTAATTCTCGGTATGATCTCCTCATTTTATATTCCCATTCACTATTATTTAACGTTCATTCCATTTTATCTTCCTATATTGTTTGTATTTATTTTTGTTGGTTAGTTCCTTTTCTCTCCCCTGTGTCTTATAAAACTTTTCTTTCGTCTAGTTTCCGTATTTAGTTCATTCATGTTTTCTCTTTTGTTCGTTGTTTTTCCCTTAACCAATCATCACTCTAGGCCTAATCAAATATCTCCCTACCCCCCCCCTTCCTTTATCTCTGTATGCGCTGTTTTCCGACCCTTTGTTCCCCTGCCTTTCCCGTTTTAACCTTTGTCCTAGTTACTCGTCCTTCGTTACTAGTGCGTTTTTTTTCTCGTATTTTGAGATGGAACATATTATAGAAACTTGTACCGGTTGCAGCATTCCGTATCTAAAAGCAGTGGCTCAATTCCATGGTGATTTTGGTGATAATTCAGGTTATGTTGACCATTTTCTTAATCCCAGTCATAGAAGTTAATCCGTCAGTCTCTTCCTTCCGAGTCCAGCAAGTTTCGACGTTTTCTTCATAAAAGTAAGTCATTCCTCAATAGTCATTATTCGTGTTTTGTGACCGGGGTACTTCTAGGCAAGGTTAGGTGGGTTTGTTAGGTTCTGTGGACTTTCTGTACTTTTTATATATTTCGTACCACTTATATGGAGAAACTATTGAATATATCTGAGGAGATATTTAGCAGTTCTAGCTCTAGTAATGACATCGTGTCGTTGGTAGTTCTGTGTACCATTCGTCTCCGTTGGTAGTACTGTGTATCAAGGTAAGTCATTCCCCCATTCTTATTATATATGTTTTGTGACCGGGGTACTTCTAGGCAAGGTTAGGTGGGTTTGTTAGGTTCTGTGGCCTTTTGGTACTCTTTATTTATTGTGTAATATTTTTATGGTAGTATTATTTAGTTTACTTATGGAAAAATTTATTTCTTCCTCTAGTAATGTCATCGTGCCGTTGGTAACACTGTGTACCATTCGGCATCGTTGGTAGTCCTGTCAATCATTGGTAACGTTACTTATGTTATCGTCCCCGTCATCTGTTGTTTATATATTTTAACTCAGTATATGTGTTAATATTTATATGGTTCATTTGTATTGTATTTCATTGTGTGATTTCGTACAGGAAATATATGATTTCTTATAGTAGATATCGTGGTTTAACTGGTTTTCTCATTCATTTCATCCGTAATAACATCACAACCAATTCGTCAACTTATAACTAACCGAATTGGTTGATCTGTTTGTTTGCGATTGAAATGGATATCAAAACCTGTTAAATCTCGTTATTTGCTATAGGAAATCATATATTTCTTGTGCGTAGTCACTAGATGTAATAATATACAAAATTACCGAAATTTTTGTTATCAAATACATATAAAGAGCAAAGGGTGTTTTTATTTTTTTTACTGGTAAGGCACTTTCTGTGAGTGATTTACTTACTTTTACTTTTAAGGCTGTTTTCCTGGTCCTATCACACAAAGGAATCCTACAGGACCTACAGGAACATCAAAACCTGTTTTTTTTTTTTTATTTACATTCTTAGATATTTAGAGTATCACACATCGTACTCTTTTTTGATGATAAAATCCACATTTACCTAAAAACTTAGAAAACAAGAAAGTCCTCAGTTACTTCTTCAAAACCTTAATATCTTTAGTTTTTTTTGGATGTCTAGTGGGAACTTTGGGTAATATTTCGATACAGTCCCACTACAACTACCTACTAAGAAGGGAAAAAACTCAAATATGATACCAGATGGGCACAGCAACCGCGAATTAGAAAATAAATTTCTAGCATTCTATAAAAACTAAATTGAAAATATAACCAGATCATTTATAAATATCCAAGATCATATTAACGCTACACCAGATACCCAGATAAAATTGACGAGATTTAACAATATAACACAAGATGATATCACCAGGATTATCAAGAGACTAAAGAAAACTATCTGTGCGATTGACCCAATGCCAATATTTGAAGTAACTGGAGCAAGTAACTTTTCTAGTCTACTTTACTTTACTTTAAGGGCTGCCCTACTCTCTACAGGACCTCCACGGTCCTTTTATGATCTTGATTCGGGAACATTTAACATTTCACAATACGTACTGTTCTCTTACTGTTTGATCATCACTGTAAGGACACTCGTGGAATAAGAAAGTCTTCAGTTTCCTCTTGAAAGTCTTAATATCTTCAGTTATTCGAATATTTCGTGGGAGCTTATTATATAGTCTCGGGGCCGCATATTTAAAGGCTCTGGAGCCCAAAGTGGACAGAAATCTAGGTTCCAACAGTTTTAAACCATCTATAACTATTCTTGTGTCGACACAACTTGTTGGCTGCACAATATGTAGCAATTCTCTTAGATATTTTGGACGCCCGGTTCTCATAACTTGATGTGTTACTGTACATATTTTAAATTCAATTCTTGCTTTAATCGGCAGCCAATATAAATCAATTAGTATAGGGGTGATCATTTCTCTAGGTGGGACACCTTTTATCAGTCTTACTCCTCTGTTTATCATGTTTTGTAATGTCTTAAGTTGTGCTTTTGGTAGATTGTAGTAGATGGAGTTACAGTAGTCAATTCTGGTAATCACACAGTTTATCACAAGTTTCTTTACGGAACATTCATCCAGGTACTTTTTTTTTATAAAATAAAAGCAATATCTTTTAGATGATAACCAGCAGTGTTACTGCATTATTTATTTGGGCATTGAGAGACAAGTGGCTGTTAAAAAAAAATACACCTAGATGACGAACTTTACTAGATATCGGCACTGAGTCATTATTTATGTTTATTTGAATATCACACAACCCAAGCAGCTGCTTCTCACAGTCACTCTCGGTCTCACACACAGTTTCTCTTTATTGTTGAAGCTTAGCTCAAAGAGGAAGGGCGTCTCAGCCAGCTCAGGGAGTCCATCAGGCTCCCTGGCCTTGCCTAGCTCTTACAGCCCGAATTTCATTTGTAATACTATCTACAAATCTAACGACTTCCCTTGCCAGGAGTACTGCCCACCACATGCCAAGGAAAGGTGCATTCTATGTCGCAGATACTCTTATTTAAGAAATTACGAGTGGGGCCATCTCGTACTCAAATCGATAATAAAAAGATACTGAACATGGAACCAAAGAGAGGATCAGTGAACGGTGCAGTGGGTGTGAGTGTGAGAAAAAAAGGAATTGAAAACATGAAAAGAAGAGGAAGAAAATCAAAAGAATATTCAAGTGAATAGGAACAAGAAGAAAGCCTGGCTGGTCTAACCAAGGTATTTTAATTGGCCTTGGGTGATGTTAGGTTCCACATAGGCTGTGGGCAACTAGATAAAAATGAATATAGAAGAATCGG
>NC_090745.1:34190227-34210377 GCF_036898095.1 Palaemon carinicauda
TATTCAGATTCGAGAATTGATAAATAAGAAATATCCAGTTCTGGAAAGAAACTGAAGACATTCTTGTTCTCTTCAATGTTTCGATTCTGTGGATTCGACAATAAATGGCAGTTGTAGAGTGATATCGTTACGATAAACTGATTTTGTAGGTCCTGTGGAGAGTCAAGTTTCCCTACGTAATAGGACCAGAAAAGAAATCCTTAAAGTAAAGTAAGTAAAATATACAATATATGCATTGAAATCATACATACTTTCATATACAGGTCTTTGTCTTCAGACAAATTTTGACTATCTACACATTGGTACTTTTACGTGTATACAAAAATCTTATTAAATTTTACCACACTCGTTTTGTAGGGGGGAGAGAGAGAGAGAGAGAGAGAGAGAGAGAGAGAGAGAGAGAGAGAGAGAGAGAGAGAGAGAGAGAGAGAGAGAGAATCACCATTTGATCCACATTTTTGAATGTAAGATATTCGTTTTGTGTTAACATACATACATACATACATATGTCAGACAGAATCATCACACATACATACATACATACATACATACATACATACATACATACATACATACATACAGAACCCTCTCACATTAGGTTCATTTACTTTGCAAGCAGTGATAAAAGACTTATTATAATGAATGTCCTTCTTCTCTTGTTCTACAAAACGACGCAAAATAAGTGTAAGCACACCTCTTCTTTGGCCTATTATTTCTCTCTCTCTCTCTCTCTCTCTCTCTCTCTCTCTCTCTCTCTCTCTCTCTCTCTCTCTCTCTCTCTCTCTCTCTCTCTTTCATGCCCAGGAATGACCTGAGCTTTAGCCATTCCCTAGGGGCCCAAGGGGACCACAAAGGACCATTATATGTCTGGAGATCCTTCAATCCTACAACCGTTACATTCAACAACACCTGACAAATACAAATTTACGTCCAAAATGAGGAGAAGCGAGTGGAAAGGAGGAGGAGATTGAGAGAGGAGGAGATGGAGAGGAGGAGGAGATGGAGAGGAGGGGGAGATGGTGAGGAGGAGGAGATGGAGAAGAGGAGGAGATGGTGAGGAGGAGGAGATGGTGAGGAGGAGGAGATTGAGAGGAGGAGGAGATGGAGAAGAGGAGGAGATGGTGAGGAGGAGGAGATGGAGAGGAGGAGGAGATGGTGAGGAGGAGGAGATTGAGAGGAGGAGGAGATGGAGAGGAGGAGGAGATGGAGAGGAGGGGGAGATGGAGAGGAGGAGGAGATGGAGAGGAGGGGGAGATGGTGAGGAGGAGGAGATGGAGAAGAGGAGGAGATGGTGAGGAGGAGGAGATGGTGAGGAGGAGGAGATTGAGAGGAGGAGGAGATGGAGAGGAGGAGGAGATGGTGAAGAGGGGGAGATGGAGAGGAGGAGGAGTTGGAGAGGAGGAGGAGGAGAAGGAGAGGAGGAGGAGATGGTGAGGAGGAGGAGATGGTGAGGAGGAGGAGATGGAGAGGAGGAGGAGTTGGAGAGGAGGAGGAGGAGAAGGAGAGGAGGAGGAGATGGAGAGGAGGAGGAGTTGGAGAAGAGGAGGAGATGGTGAGGAGGAGAGGAGGACTCCGTGTATTGATAACACTATTTTCTATACAATTTAGCCTAGATATTTAATTCTTAACCAATGAAACAAATGTTGTCTAAGCATAAGACTATGTTCTTATTCCGATTAATAAAGAATATGAAACCTTAGTTCTCCTGTTATTCATGCGGATTCTTACAATACAAGAGAGAGAGAGAGAGAGAGAGAGAGAGAGAGAGAGAGAGAGAGAGAGAGAGAGAGAGAGAGAGAGAGGGGTTAACTGATTTTGTGTAGTGGTTCGTTGCAATGTATGGTCCTTTTACATAGGCGTATGGGTCGGGGACTCTGAGGGCTACAGGCCCCCACTTTTAGCGGAAAATTTACTTTTCTAATTTACTTCTTTACCTTTTACTTCAGAGAAAATTAAAAGATATTAAACTTCAAAAATTTAGTAACTAATTTTTCATAAGAATTATCATTCAAAAGCAATTCCTGGAATAGAAGGAATTTGTTAAAATGCATTTCCATGTTTGGATAAGGAATATATATATATATATATATATATATATATATATATATATATATATATATATATATATATATATATATATATATGCATGTATACATTTAGTGTATGTATATAATTTTATATAAATATACATATATAAATATCATGATATTTGAGCATATGTATATATGTACATAATTATATATAAGTATACATACATAATCATTTATATATATATATATATATATATATATATATATATATATATATATATATATATATATATATGTGTGTGTGTGTGTGTGTGTGTGTGTGTGTGTGTGTCGAAAACAATTTGTGACCCTCGATGGCCATCTCTCAGAGGTTATGGATGTCAAAATAGGTGTTCCCCAGGGATCAGTCCTGGGACCGTTATTTTTCCTCGCCTATATCAATGATCTACCTCGATCAGTAGGTAGGTTAAGCTCCATACTCTTTGCCGATGACACTACGCTTCATTTTAGACGTAAAAATATCTACTCCCTCTGTGATACACTAACCAATGATTTAACTCGTGTAAAAAACTGGCTACTAGCAAATAAGTTAACCTTAAATGAAAGAAAGACATACTTCATTATCTTTTCTCTACGAAGAGTTCCTGTTAACATAAGGGTTGCTATAGGAAATCACACTCTGGATCAGAAGTCCAGTGGTAAATTTTTAGGGATAATTCTTGATAATAAACTAACTTTCTGTGAGCATGTAAATATGACAGTTAATAAAATTGCCAAAGTAATGGGTATCATATATAGATTAAAAGAGTATTTCCCCTTATATATTATTGTATCACTCGTTAGTATCTCCTCACCTAAATTACTGCAATACGGCGTGGGGGAGTAGTAGTAGTAGAAATGTCTTGCAACCATTAATTGTAATTCAAAAAAGACTGGTAAGAATCATAAGCTCCAGTGATTACTTAGCTCATACATCGCCACTTTTCCGGTCTCTCTCGATATTGAAGCTGGAAGACAATTATAAGCTCTCCTTAATGAATATGATGTTTCAAACACTTATTTTGAACAAATTTCCAGATTTAAGACGAAAAATAATTCAGGAACAATCAGTTCATCCATACGGAACAAGAAATTCAAACTTAACTCTTCCTTTCATACGTATTAATAGATTGCGAGCAATCGTATCTATACCAAGGTATTAAACTTTGGAATACTCTGCCCGCTTATCTAAAGGCACTGCTTAGCGTTCGGTCTTTTAAGAAATCATATACAAATCTCCTGTTATCTGGGTATTAAGCTTTATTAATAAATATTTATACTTGCCTACCTAACCACAACGCAAGTATGTTTCATTGTTTAGAATATTTTTTTATTTGTAAAACTAGTTCTTTTACTGAGTTTTTTTGCTTAATATCTACAATTTTTTCAATGTATATACCATTAGCTTTCATATACCATCTTTCCTTATCATATAAATATGCATTTCCATTTGTTTTTAGGCTAAGATTCTCATTTATATGTATCTATTTGTATACATATGATTATGTATATGTATGCGTACATTTTGTATATCTATATCCATATTTACTTTATTTTTTATTTTTACTTGATTGATGATATTATCTTGTTGTATTATTGCCCGAAGAGCTCTGCTCCACATGGGCCTTGGACTGAGTCTTTTTTTCTTTTTGTAAATCTTTGAATGTAAATATCTTTTGTCCTGTCGGGAATTTCGACCCCGATCAATCGAAATTCCCGCCATTTGACTCCGCCTACGACTACGTCAAATTGGAGGGAGAGGAGAAACTCGCGGGGCGAATGAATGTAGTTCCAGACGTGAACGTTTAGGAGCCAGAAAGGGAAACCACCTGGTAGGAAGGCGCTGAGACTAATAAAATCAATTGCTGATAATTTAAGATTAGGAAAAATAAAGTCGTTCTGTTGTAACAGGATAAAAAAATTCCAATGTAGAAATTTAGGTTCAGGACAAATTGCGCCAAAAAGGTGACGTCGGAGGTTGCAAGGATAGCTCGTCCTCTTTGATCCAACGTCCCCGACCAAAGTAAGTCCCCTCTAATTGTTATCTCTCCTCTCTACCTTGTCTACCAGGTTGGTTGTAGTAGAAGTTTGTGTGCAAGACTTTCAGTTTTTATATCGCAGTTTAGTGTAAAGATCCTTGTGATTGGGGATCTGATTCCTGAGTTAAATAAGAATAGGGATATTTGGTGTGTGATTCGTTGTGTATTGAATTCGAATTGGCACTATTTTCAGTTTGTTAATGAGTCCGGTGTGGACTTTGTGCTTGAAGAGCACATGCTGCATTACCTAGGGTCAGTCTTGTTTTTCAGTAAGTCTTGTGAATGCTTAAGAATGTTTGTCTTTATCAGAGTTTATTTTTGTAATAAAATTGTAAATTTTTATCGCCGTATTTTAATTAAATCCTGGAAAGTTTTGGGAATCTTGCCCTTAAGGCCTTGCGATCCGCCCAGTACATCGGGCAGATTTAATAAACTGGTGAAAATCACGACATTTGGTCCTTCGAACCGGATCGCAAGCGCTTCCCAGAGCCGGACAGGACTAATTTAAAATATGAGCTTTTGAGAGAGGAGAGAGACTAACAATTAAGGTCCTCTACGTCTCGATGTGCGATCACCCACGTGGGTCAGTTCTTTGAGTCCCTTAACGTTAAATTATCCTTTTTCTCCTTGCCTTGTCCAACCCCCCCCAAACGTAAAGTAAAGTAATTAAGATGGCTGTGTCCACGATCGTGCATATCGAGGCGTCGATGGGCCTACTGGAGGATTTGCTAAGCGAAACGCAAAGGGCACTGATAGAGACCTACTCCGAGTCCGTTTACCAGAATTTGGTAACGGAGTTGCAGGCAGAGGTCCGACAGCTTAAAGAGCTGTACAAAAACCAGAGAGTTAAATTAGAGTCTAGTATCGAAGCCCGAATTAGGCATATGCTAGGTGAAGCGACACGCGCTTCCACACTATTGTACAATAGAATAGATAAAGTGAAAGGCCCTTCAACGGGGAATGTTGCCCTCCCCAGGTTGAAGCCGCTGCCTCTCCCCACGTTTGAAGGGGAAGTGCAAGAGTACGCATCGTACCGTGAATTATTCACGATCCACGTGGATCGAAGAGCGGATTTAGACGAAGTGTCTAAATTCACGTATTTATTGGGGACGTTGGGCAAAGAGCCGCTCCGGATTATCAAATCTCTGAGGTGTAACCGCCGCGAACTATAGAGTAGCATTAGATTTATTAGATAAGCAGTATGGCAACGTGCACCAAACGCTCGTGATTCTGCACCGCAAGTTAGCAAACATCTTTGTGCCGTCACTAAACCCAGTAGAATTAAAAAGGTTCCGTTTTGAGGTTAACTATCATTATTGAGCAAATCAAAAGACTTAGTACCAATGACTTAGGCCAGGGCATGGTCATGAGCCTCATTAATCAAAAATTGTCAGAGGGAAAACTATACCGCAAGGTGGTAGAGCATTTGAGGAAATGCGACTATACGTTGGACGAGTTTTTTGAGGCAATAGATTTCATAGTAAGAATGTTAGAAGACGATGCATTGCAGAGAGGCGACAGTCTTGAGAGTGACAAAAGACCAGACAGTAGTGTAAGACCGAAAACCCATCCCATCCACCAAAATTCCTGCCCATTTTGTAGCGAACGGCACCCGCCTCACGGATGTCGCCAAGTGACAGACGTAGCTGCTAGACGTCGCATTTTACTAAAAAGGGGTCTTTGTTTCAATTGCACGAAATCAGGCCATCGTAGCGATAAATGTCCCGTATCAAATTCCTGTAGAAACTGTAATGCTAAGCACCACACTGCGATTTGCGACGCGGGTAGACCGCAATCAATCCCTAGTCATAGTAATAGTCAATCAACAACGTCCCGCCCCGTAGTAAATGCGACGCCTGCACAGAACCAAAATGCCCCCCGTCCGTCTAAGGTTAAAGTAGAATCTAAGCCGTGCACGAGCGCAAAGATCGCGCAGAGGTCTGATGTGGACCTCCCATGCACTATCTTGCCAACAGCCATGGCAAGTATTCAACAAAGGCAAGGTAGTAAGCGAGTCCGCCTATTTCTCGACTCAGGAAGCCAGAGGAGCTTCATCTCTGCAAAAATTGCCCGTCAATTAGGCCTACCGGTGGTAGGAAGAGTATCCTTGAATATCGCTCCGTTTGGTTCCGAGGAAATAAGCGGCCAATACGATGTAGTAAGTTGCAGGGTTGAAATGGGAAAAGAATCGTGCGTATGAAATTGGTGGCACACGAACACGTGGACGTCCCGATTCATAACGTGGGTTATGTTAAAGTCAGGACAGCATCTGTTGACCAAGGGAGTCACGTTAGCCGATCCAGCAAACCAATCAGATACCATGAAGAACGTTCACATATTAGTTGGGGCTGATTATTTTAGCTATTTTGTCATAGGTGTAGAAAAAGTAGATGGGATAAATCTTTTCTTAACGCATAATGGTATGTCCCCGTACGGGAAGGTGCCACAGTGGCTGTTCCAAGGGGAAAAGGTCGAACAAGTAAGAACGTTGAGAGTGTGCAGAATCACGGACGAGCCATATCTGTATGATGTAGATGAGTGGTGGCGATTAGACCGTGTTGGTATCGCCCCATCTGAGCAATACACTGTTCGCGAGGCCGAGGCCGTGCGAAAGGTATCGCAAAGCGTTGTAAGAAAACCTGAGGGATATCAGGTTAGCCTACCATTCGGATCGGATGCTAGGCCAGAAACAAATTATCGTAACGCTATGGCGCAGTTGGAGTCGTTGCAGACAAAATTCAGAAAGGATAGGGAATATCTTGACCAATATCAGGGAGTGATAGATAAGTATCTCGAAGCAGGTTTTATATCAGAAGTGAAAAATCCCGTAGTGGAAGGTTATTACATGCCACACTTTGGTGTTAAGAAAGACAGCCGTACCACCCCCCCTTAGAATCGTGTTCAATGCCTCTGCCAAGTCACAAGGTTGCAAGTCCTTGAATGAATGTCTTTTACCTGGGCCCAATTTGGTAGAAGTAGCATATAGTTTACTTATAAGGTTTAGGTTGAATCGATATGCCATGTTAGCCGACATAAGTAAAGCATTCCATCGTGTTTTGTTAGATCCTCGTGATGCCAAATACACACGATTTCTGTGGCGCAAGGCAGCTGGTCGAGCGCTTACCTTCGCCTTTAGAGTCGTGGTGTTCGGCATCACAGCTAGTCCATTTTTGCTACAGCAAATATTAAACTGTCATTTTAAAGAGGAAGGGCGCCCAGATTTAGTAAAATCTTTTTATGTTGATAATTATCTGGCCACGTTTGAAGATATAGAACATATGAGGCAAGAGCATGAGTCTGTTCATAACATCTTAAAAAGGGCGGGTATGCCCTTAGAAGGGTGGGCCAGCAATCACTTGGCCTTCGATAGCGAGAGACAGTGGAATGAGCCTGTGAGTGTGAACGTGCTCGGGCTGCGATGGGCCCGGGACGTGGACAGATTGTGTGTGAAAGAAAGCAAAAGGATCTGTGAGTTGGGGGAGGGATGGGTGCCCACGAAGCGTAGGGTACTTTCCCTATTAGTCTCCATATATGATCCGATAGGTTTGATAAGCCCATTATTTGTAAGGGGAAAGCTTTTCCTTCAACAACTATGGGAGCATAATGTAGGTTGGGATGATGTTTTAGGAAGAGAGAGGGCTAAAGAGGCAAGTGAATTGTTGAATGATTTGAAAGCGGTGAGCGACATCACCTTTCAAAGATCAATAGGAAAAAGAGGCTTACAACTTCATGTGTTCACCGATGCCAGCAGTAAGGCATATGGAGCAGTAGCATATACTAGGGACGAATGCAATCGGGTAAGTCTGGTAACGAGTAAAACCCGGATCACTCGAAAGGGATGAGCAAGCTGACGATCCCTAAGCTAGAGTTGCTGGCCTTGTTGTTAGGCAGCAGACTAGCAAGAACGCTCAAGGATCTGATCGAGCCACGGGAAATAGTAATGTGGACCGACAGTAAGGTAACGTTGGCATGGGTAGCATCGCCCGATGCCAGGTCTAATAAAAATGTGTTTGTTTCTAACAGAGTGGCGGAAATTAATTTTATTCAGCAGGTTTGTAGTTCAGTCTGAACCATGTCCCTAGTCAGCAGAACCCTGCCGATATCCTATCCCGAGGCGCAACGGCTCAACAATTGCAAGCTAACCCCCTGTGGAGGAACGGTCCAGAATTTCTCAGGACCACGGGAAGGCCTGTTCCTTGCGAGGAGGAAGATTTACTACATCAAACTCACGTAGTAGCGGCGGTGCAGGAGTTGAGGGAGGAGATGTGTCCTACCCCCCCAGGCGAGATTTGGGACGTCCTGAAGAGGGAAGTAGGGTTCCAATTCTTGTTACGAGTAGCCAGACTAGTTTTAAAGTTTGCTAAGATAGAACGGCATCCGTTCAGTATTGTTGTAAAATTAGAGCAAAAACATTATTTGCCTACTGTTTATGCCTACTTAGAGGGCGGAGTCAGACCCCCTCGTGAAGTTGCTAATTTTGCTAGACAATTGAATTTAGTTTTGGTAGATAATCTCATCTGCACCAGGGGACGAGTGTCCCATGTAGGAGAAACTGATCATTTAATTCTCTTGCCAGCCAAAGGGCATTTGGTTAGGATGTATCTAAATTATTTACATCAGTTACATTTGCATTGTGGGGTGAATACTCTAATAGGTATCTTTCGACAGAAATGTTGGGTGGCGGGTCTACGTTCCATTGCGAAGCGAACCGTGCGGCAATGCCCTGAATGCAAGCTGGCCTTCCAGCCTCTAACGAGACAGCCACCACCACCCCCCCTGCCAAAGGAAAGGATCACCCTCACAAAACCGTTCACGGCGGTCGGAGTGGACCACACAGCAGCAATACACACGGAAACACGGCCAGGGTATATACTTATCGTAACTTGCATGGCCAGCAGAGCCGTGTACCTTGACTTCTGTCCCTCTTTGGAAGCAGAAGAATTCGTGTTGGCACTTAGACGGTTTAGCGCCACCCACGGTGCCCCACAGCTCATCATGTCCGATAACCATCAAACCTTCAAGGCTGCCAGCCACCTCCTGCAGGGACTTTATGAAGAGGATGAAGTCCAGCAGTTCCTGAGGAAAACTGGCATAAAGTGGCGGTTTCAGACGCCCCGTGCACCTTGGAAGGGTGGGTTCTTCGAGCGTTTGATAGGAGTAACGAAACGGACCCTCCAGATAGCCCTCGGAAAGAAGTACCTGCCGGACGCCCACGTGCTAACCCTCGTGAAAGAAGCAGAAGCAGTGGTGAATAATCGACCGCTCATGTACAGCGGTGACGAGCGCGAGGATGAAGTCCTCACCCCCTCCCATTTGATAAGAGGACACCAAGTCCACCTCATGGCCCCCATCTTACCGGACGACCATCTGAACGCAACCTTCACCTCTCGGAAGCTACGTGATCGTTACGTAAGATTGACAGATTCGCTCAAAGCCTTTAGGGAACGCTGGAGAAAGGAATACTTGAGTGCCTTGAGGGCCCGGCACGACAGTCGGCCCGGGGAACCCTCCAAGCTGCACCCCGGAGACATCGTGCTAGTGAAGCAGGACAATAAGAAGAGAGCGACTTGGCCACTGGGACGTGTCGTGGAGACGTATCCTGACGACAACGGAGTCGTACGCTCGGCGAAAGTGTTGTTTGAGGGTGTCGAATCGCTGCGAGCTGTCAGCCACCTGGTTCCCCTAGAAATAGCCCCCTCTGAGGATGACCATGAAGGAGACGACGGCGATGACGGAGAAGAGGGTGCTTACAGTTCGACAGCCGGAATGCCAGGGATAGCGGAGACGTCTGGGAACGACCAGGGTATGGCAACAGCTACGACAACTCAACAACCAGCCACAGGAACGGACGACAACGACGAGGAAGGTGAGAACTATGCAGTTAGTGAAAGAAGTGAAAATGAAAATGAAACAGAGCAGACGAACGCACAAGGACGTTCTGCACGCCCATTGAGAAGGGCTGCCGCGAAACAGCGAGAACTAATGGACTGTCTGCTGAAAAGTGACGATATATAAAAAGTAGCTGTAAACTGTAAGTGAAAAGGGGGCGTGTCCTATCTGGAAGGTAGGGAGGGTGGAGTTTGTGAGGTGTGCGTGAATCTGCGGAGGTTGGAAGTGCTTAGGGGTGGAGTACGGGGACGGGATGGTCTCTCGTGCGTACAGACCGAGCGTTGCACAGAACCTGCCCCTCCCTCTTGTACTCCATTAAGTAACGGCCTGCATGTAGCAGCGCTATAGAAGTCTCGATTATTGTGAGTTGAGACAGACTGAATTTGAATTGTCATATGTATTTCTGCCATTTCTTGAATTGTCTTAGGCCCATTGCCTAATTGTCTTTGCACTTGAATTATTATGATTGTATTTCTGCCATTTTTTGAATTGTCTTAGGCCCATTGCCTAATTGTCGTTGCACTTGAATTATTATGATTGTATTTCTGCCATTTTTTGAATTGTCTTAGGCCCATTGCCTAATTGTCGTTGCACTTGACTTATTATGATTGCATTTCTACCATTTCTTGAATTGTCTTAGGCCCATTGCCTAATTGCTTGCCAATTGAATTGTAAAATGTGTACATATCACTTATTTCTGCTGTTCCTTATGTGTATTACACGAGTACTTTAGAATTGCTAGGCCCATTGCCTATTTTGATCTGTTATATGACTATATTATTGATTGTGTTTATTACCCCGGGGTAACATTGCTGTAGTATATTGTGCGTACTCTGTTCGAGTCGTTGCGGAGCGCTACGCAGCGAGCCTAACAGAGTCTCGGAGTAAGCCACTCCCCTCACCCCGAGTCTAGCTCCATCCAATTGACCGACGTTTCATCGCTCCTTATTTTGGGGCGTGGAGGATGTCGGGAATTTCGACCCGATCAATCGAAATTCCCGCCATTTGACTCCGCCTACGACTACGTCAAATTGGAGGGAGAGGAGAAACTCGCGGGCGAATGAATGTAGTTCCAGACGTGAACGTTTAGAGCCAGAAAGGGAAACCACCTGGTAGGAAGGCGCTGAGACTAATAAAATCAATTGCTGATAATTCAAGATTAGGAAAAATAAAGTCGTTCTGTTGTAACAGGATAAAAAAATCCAATGTAGAAATTTAGGTTCAGGACAAATTGCGCCAAAAAGGTGACGTCGGAGGTTGCAAGGATAGCTCGTCCTCTTTGATCCAACGTCCCCGACCAAAGTAAGTCCCCTCTAATTGTTATCTCTCCTCTCTACCTTGTCTACCAGGTTGGTTGTAGTAGAAGTTTGTGTGCAAGACTTTCAGTTTTTATATCGCAGTTTAGTGTAAAGATCCTTGTGATTGGGGATCTGATTCCTGAGTTAAATAAGAATAGGGATATTTGGTGTGTGATTCGTTGTGTATTGAATTCGAATTGGCACTATTTTCAGTTTGTTAATGAGTCCGGTGTGGACTTTGTGCTTGAAGAGCACATGCTATATTACCTAGGGTCAGTCTTGTTTTTTTTCAGTAAGTCTTGTGAATGCTTAAGAATGTTTGTCTTTATCAGAGTTTATTTTTGTAATAAAATTGTAAATTTTATCGCCGTATTTTAATTAAATCCTGGAAAGTTTTGGGAATCTTGCCCTTAAGGCCTTGCGATCCGCCCAGTACATCGGGCAGATTTAATAAACTGGTGAAAATCACGACATGTACAATAAACATTATTATTATTATTATTATTATTATTATTATATGTATCATCATATAAGTGCATATAATTAAACATAATTATATATATAGATAAATAGATAGATAGATAGATATACGATATATATAAATATATATACATGTATATATATATATATATATATATATATATATATATATATATATATATATATATATATATATATATATATATATATATATATATATGCGTTTGTGTGTGTTTGAGTGTGTGCATACATACATATACCAGCAAATTTTCTTAATTCGTGAATCCACTAACCTCTCTTCCTTCTCCTGTTTTGCTTGCAATCCCTATGGGCCCATTCTGTTATCATTAATGTTCATATATCATCTGTCCTTCTCATTATATGTCCTGCCCATGTCCATTCCTTCTTCTTATATGTTGTTAGAATATCCTCTACTTTTGTTTGCTTTCGTATCCATGTTACTCTTTTTCTGTCTCCTAGTGTTAACACTATCATTATTCTTTCCATAGGTCTTTGAGTTGTAACTAGCTTATGCTCTAAAGTTGATACTGGGGTAACACTTACTGTCTGTCCTATGTATGTATATTCATTAACAATCTCTAGAGGTTCCTCCTTAGTCCTTATTTGATATCTCTCTGCCTTTTCACTGAACATTATGTCAGTTTTGCTCATATTCCTTTTAAGTCCTACAATTCTGCTTTCTCTAATGAAATTTTCTATCATATTTTCCAATTCCTTTCGTGATTCACTAAATAGAACTAAGTTATCTGCAAATCTTAAGTTATTAAGGTATTCCCCATTAATGTTAATTCCTAAATTTCCCAATCTAGATTCTAAAAACCCTTGGCCATGCTGTGAATAATTTAGGAGAGATAAGGTTTCTTTTTCTAATATTTTTCCCAACTGGAAATTTCTCACTAAATTTATGCAGTTTTAGGATTTCTGTCCTCCCCGTATCTTCAAGTGTTCTAGCATAAGTATCATCTATTCCTTGTCTTTAAAGGGCTTTCATTACTGCTGAAATTTTGACAGAATCAAATGCTTTTTCATGGTCTTTAAATGCCATACATTAGGGTTTGTCCTTCTTCCATTCGCTTGGATAAGGTTAGTTGTTGAATATCCGCTTCTAAAACCTGCCTGCTCTCATGGCTCATTAAAGTCTAGCTTTCTTTTCATTTTGCCTGTTATGATCTTTGTAAATATTTCATATATTAGTGAGAGTAAACTTATTGGGTATTAATTTTCAGGTCTTTTGTTTCTTTTATGTGAAATAATAAATGATAAAGTTTTTCCAAGCAGAAGGCGTAGAGCAGTTTAACAAACATTTTGTGTAAAATTCAACGATATTTACTGCTATGGAATATCCTCCATCTATTATTTTTTTTTCTTTTATTATGAAAATACAATTACATTTTCTTAACATACTTTTTTTTCCTTTTATAAAGAAATATTTACTTAACAAATTATATTTTACATTTTTGTATATACATTATAACATCTAATATATGATAAAATTACATTTTTATTTTATTATTTTTCTAAATATGTTATTAAGTTTGAAACATACTGATTTGTGAAAATATTTCTAACTTGATTCTTATATCCAATAATATTGACATTAAATGTATTTAACAGTTTAATCTTTATACACTTAATAATTTGCTGTTCCCAACTGTCTTGCCATCCAGACACTTGAAATAAAATCTATTATTATTACCATTGCTGTATTTTCATCTCTTTTTGAGTTAGCTTCAAAATCTAGTTTTATAATCCTTAACCTGTTATTAGTTTTCAATTGACAACATTTTCTAAGCAATTCGAATACCCAGGACAACAAATTCTTAACCAAAGGACAGAAATATACCAAATGCATGTTAGTTTCTATGTATCCACAACCGCATTCCTTAACATCTTTTATTTTCATCATAACTAGCCTATCATTTGTACTTAAAATTTCATGAACATACTTAAACAAAATTTCTCTACTTTTATTCTCTATATACTTATTATTTACATGTTCCCAAATTAGTTTCCAGTTGAATAGTGGATACAATTTTTCAATATTTGGAACATATTCACTCAGTTTTTCTTCAAACTTTAGGTCCCCCGCCCCAAAAAGACTGCTTTTCCGCTTATAAGTTAAAATCTGTTCTGTCTTAATGGTTAGATGCAAAGAACAAATTATAAGCGGTTTGCTCTTTCTATAACTAGGGCTGTGGCTTAGCTAATAATAATAATAATAATAATAATAATAATAATAATAATAATAATAATAATAATAATAATAATAGGAAGACGTGACCAATATGTGCCACTTCTACAAAATATCACACCTTAATGTCAAGATTAATGAATGAAATCCTGGAAAAGTGGCAACGTCCAACGCATTCTAGGCTGACTTTAATTTCTTTTCTCCGATACTATTTAAGAAATATAAATAACTTTTTTCTTTTAAGCCAATAAACACAATTATGAAAAAAGTAGTCTCAATCATCTTTGCATTGAAATATATTATATTCTCTTCTCCAGGATAAGATTATCCAAAAAATCAAATGATTATCTATTTTTTACAACACTTGTTTTCAACTGACCAAAAGACCATGGCGGTTAACGGATGACCCAAATCTAGTTATATTCATAAGAAATAAAATGTTAAAAACCAAAATTTTAATAAGAAATACTTTAAAAAAAAAAATTTAAAAAAGATATTTACGAAAGAGTATATTTATGATAATTACTTAAATATGTAACATTTGTATTATAAGTTAAGAACGTTTGCACAATAACATTTATCGTATACTATATGATTTTTATTAATTGATTTATTTTGTATTGATTTGATGTGTAATTTTGTAAAACAATGTAAGTTCAAATCTGTATTTTGTAAAGAATAATTACGTATATAATGTAAATTGATAAAATGTAATTGTATTTTTATAATAAAGATAAAAAGTCGATGGTTGATGGGAAGAGATTCATTTCGAGAGGCCATGGGTAGGCCTACGCTGTGAGTGGATGCAGGTGTTGTTATTCCACAGTTTAGACCTTTTTATCAATCCCTTCGCCCCAATGGTCTCTTGGGAACCATTTACTATAGTAAAAACCAATCTGTCATGGTCACTGAGACGATATATCTGTCCACTGTGTAGCGTACTCGTTTCAAAATGATTCAACCACTTTAGGGAGAGATGAACACTGCACTTGAACACAAGTCTGAAAATGGGTGTGAGACTGATAAAATGAAGTTTCTTTTTGACTAAACTTACAGGATTATTCAGAGATTGAATCTAATCTCTCTCTCTCTCTCTCTCCTCTCTCTCTCTCTCTCCCCAGAAAACTTTCAATCAATCAATCAATCTCTCTCTCTCTCTCTCTCTCTCTCTCTCTCTCTCTCTGTCCAGGAAACTTTCAATCAATCTCTCACTCTCTCTCTCTCTCTCTCTCTCTGTCTCTCTCTCTCTCTCTCTCTGTCTCTCCTCTCTCTCTCTCTCTCTCTCTCTCTCTCTCCCCAGAAAACTTTCCAATCAATCTCTCTCTCGCTCTCTCTCTCTCTCTCTCCAGAAACTTTCAATCAATCAATCAATCTCTCTCTCTCCTCTCTCTCTCTCTCTCTCTCTCTGTCCAGGAAACTTTCAATCAATCTCTCACTCTCTCTCTCTCTCCTCTCTCTCTCTCTCTCTCTCTCCAGAAAACTTTCAATCAATCAATCTCTCTCTCTCTCTCTCTTCTCTCTCTCTCTCTCCAGAAAACTTTCAATCAATCAATCTCTCTCTCTCTCTCTCTCTCTCTCTCTCTCTCTCCAGAAAACTTTCAATCAATCAATCTCTCTCTCTCTCTCTCTCTCTCTCTCTCTCTCTCTCTCTCCTGTTATTCTTCCCGAACATATATATATTTCTGAAGGTAAGGTTTTTATTTTTATTGTGATTGAGAACCAACTACATTTTTTCGAAAATATAATCCTAGGTTATTTTCCTGTTTTTCCTACCGTCTCAATAACACTGTGGTAGAAGAAGTTTGAAATCTGATTGACCGATTACATGTTGGAGGTCACAAGGGTAAATTTATTAGGCAAAGATCATTGAGCTATATTTAATCCCTTAAATGGTTGATCTTGTAGTGTAAAATGCAGTGCTTGAGACTGCATGAGCTATCACACTTAAACGATGGAAACTTCAACTCGTGATGTCCTGTCACGATTTTAGGGAAACATTATAAGTATTTAACAAAGAAAATGAATCGTGGGCCATTTACTGATACAACCCAAAGCATAATATACAGTATATGTAAGTCTGAAGCCACAAATTGTTCTTGAAAGAATAGTTCGTCGAATAATCGAAGAGGGACGAATCACGCAAGAAGAATATGGAAAACCCAAATTTCCAGAAAAATAAGCCATTATCCTCGAACCTGTTGGCAGATTAAAATTCCATACTTTTTTCCGATGACACCACGCTCCATCTTTGTCATAAAAATATTTATCCTCTTTGTCATCTTAACTGCTCACTTAAATAATGTTAAAAATTGGTTACTATCGAATAGATTGACCTTAACTGGGAGAAAAAAATATTTCATAATCTTTTTTTTTTTTTTTTTTTTTTTTTGCGCAAAGTTCCCGGTAACATAAGAGTTGCAATAGGAAATCACACTCTTGACCAAATTGTCCAGCGGAAAATTTCTAGGAGTAATGTTTGACAATAAATTAACCTTCGGTAAGCATGTGGATATGATAGGCAATAAAATTTCCACAGTGATAGGTATCATATATAGGCTGAAGGATTATTTCCCGCTATATATATTTAAAACAACTCTACCACTCTTTAGTATCTCCTCATCTAAATTACTGCATTACAGCGTGGGGAGTTGCAGTAGAAACGTCCTGCAACCGCTAATCATTATGCAAAAAAAAACTGGTGAGAATAATAACTTCGAGTGATTATTTAGCTCATACATCACCTCTATTCCGGTCTCTCTCGATTCTGAAGTTGGGGGACACCTACAAACTCTCCTTAATGAATTTGATGTTTCAAACACTTTCGCTGCATAAATATCCATCCATTAGACAAAAAATAATTCAGGTACAATCAGCACACCAATATGGAACAAGAGACTCTAACTTAACTCTTCCCTTCGTACGTGTAAAAGAAATGTGAACAGTTTTATCTCTATCAGGGAGTTAAACAATGGAATACTCTGCCTGCTTATCTTAAGACAATGCTTAGCATTCGTTCTTTTAAAAAATCATATACTAATCTGTTATTATCTGTGTACTAAGTTTTATTAGTAGACATTTCTTTCATGACCTAACATTAATGCACACTATAATGTTCTTAATTCTCATATTGTTTATTGCTTGTATACATTTGTAATTCTAGCATTTCCAACCTAATCAATGTTTAATTTCAAAAATTTGCAATGTATAATATTCCACCCTTCTTTATCATATAAATATGCATTTTCATTTTGTCTTTAGGCTAAGAATCTCATTTATATGTATCTATGTGTATATTTACACACCACACACACACACACACACACAGTAATATATATATATATATATATATATGTGTGTGTGTGTGTGTGTGTGTGCGTGTGTGTATGTATGTGTTCATTTAGTTTATCCCTTATCAATATTTGCTTTTTATAATTTTTCTTTAATTGATGATATTATTTTAGTTGTAATTATTGCCCGAAGAGCTCTGCTCAACATGGGCTTCGACTGAATCTTTTTTGTAAATATTTTAATGTAAATATTTTTTGTCCAATAAACATTATTATTATTATTATTATTATTATTATATTATTATAATTAATCAAAAGAATTTGAATGATCTCTTCTTTAAATTAACTTTCAAGCTCATTATAAGCATGGCTTATGCTTAGATGTCAGTTTTCGATATATATATATATATATATAGCTTACTGTATATATATACTGTATATATATATATATATACATATATATATACATACAATATATATATATATATATACATACAGTATGAATAATATATATATATATATATGTATATATATATATATATATATGTATATATATATATATTATACATAAATATATATATATATATATATACATATGAATGTGTATATATATATATATATATACGTACATACATATATATATATATATACGTACATACATATATTATATATATATATATACTGTATATATAAGATGGTGATGTTATTTAAAGTGATCTCATCCCAGCAAGTACAGTTGTAAGAAAGGGTGAGGAAAATTGGAATCATTCCTGTATTACTGTTAATTTCTTAATCTTCCTTTCTTGTTGTTTTCACAGGTTTTCGACTTGTGTCTAAAAAGAGCGATTCCTTCAAGGAAAAATGAACTGAGTGTTCACGCTGGGACACGATAAGTTCTGGCAAAGAGATCTTTTCAGCGGGCCAAAACAGAATGGTTTGAATTTTTTTTTTTATATAGTAGAATATCCTTCTATTTATTCTTTGTTATCATTTGAATATAATCCTATCTATAAAAAAGTTTGTAATATTTTACATTTCATTGTTTTTTTTTTTTTTTTTTTTTTTTTTTTAAGGTTTCCCCCCTCATTTTCATTCACCAGGTTATGATTTATATAAAACTAATTTCCTTTTTCCTTTTATAATCTATCTTTGAAACCACAAAGTAATTTGGCATATTTTCTCATGACTACAATTCCATTGGTCTTCCTTCTAATAGGTTATTACTTTTAAGAGTGCATAATTCTTTGTTTATATTTATACATATTTAAGTTTTGTATATAAAACATAGCATTTTATTTGAATTCGGCCATTAGCAGGTAAAATATATGACCTGCAGATGTAAGGAATATTCATGTTAAAAAGATTATTACATCCATAATGTAATACATGTAAATAGTTAGCACATAAGCACATCATTATGAGATGAATAATTTGTTTACAATAACTATCCCAGTTGTAATAACATGATTATATATTAAATTTACATTACGAAGCATCTCCGTCACTCCATTATTATTATTATTATTATTATTATTATTATTATTATTATTATTACTACTACTTGTTAAGCTACAACCCTAGTTGGAAAAGCAAGATGCTATAAGCCCAAAGGCTCCAACAGGGAAAAATAGCCCAGTGAGGAGAGGAAATAAGGAAATAGATATATGATGAGAACCAATTAACAATAAACCATTCTACAAAGAGTAACAACGTCAAAACAGGACATGTCAACATAAAAACAGTTGTCATTGATTGAAGAGCTTCTCTGACCGGAGGTATAAATAAGATCAGCCATTTAGATTTCCTTCATGACATGGGTCTTTGCTTGGGCCCAAATCCTCTGTATCATGGTCTTCCACTATCTCGGATTAGAGTTCTCTTGCTTGAGGGTACACTCGGGCACACTATTCTATCTAATTTTCTTCCTCATGTTTTGTTAAAGTTTTTATAGTTTTTATAGGAGATATTTATTTTAATATCATTCTTAAAATATTTATTTTTTCCTTGTTTCCTTTCCTCACTGGGCTATTTTCCCTGTTTTGGCCTTTGGGCTTATAGCATTCTGCTTTTCCAACTAGGGCTGTAGCGTAGCAATTATAATAATAATAATATAATAAAAGAAAATAATAATAATAATAATGGGATTATATTTAGTGATATGGAAGTGACCTAACCACTCGATGTCTATTTTGTCGAGTCATTGTGTCTATAACTTAATCATTTCTGATTTCCTCGGACACTGACTTGACATACCCAGTAAATCACACTTGTTCAAATTATCACTTTGATTTGCACCATTCATGGCATTGTCTTCTTTTGTCTGCCATTGCCAGGATTTGCTAATGCTTACATCTGTTCTCTAACCTGGAGGAAAAACGAACATTGTTTTTGGTGCTTGAGTCTCAGAATGAGCAGGGGTGAAGGGGGGTTAGGGGGTGGGGGGGGTGGGGGGGGGGATTATCCATTAAACTTCATGGTTTACTAGGCTTTCTCCACCTGCATCTAGCCTTTGATAAAAGACGATTGCAAAGAATTGGACTAGGGAAATGATGGAAGATGAAACTTGGTTTTAATAATACTATTGCGAGTTATGAAATAAACTCTCTCTCCTCTCTCTCTCTCTCTCTCTCTCTCTCTTCTTTGATATTGGATTGAAGTACTTGATAAAGTCGTTAGAATTTGGGCTAATGATGATTTGGTAATGTGGTTACCGAATAATAATAATAATATTATAATAATAATAATAATAATAATAATAATAATAATAATAATAATAATAATAATGCATTTTATTCAGTATGTCATTAAACGGAATAACAAATTTATTAGAGAGAGGAGAGAGAGAGGAGAGAGAGAGAGAGAGAGAGATTGTGCTT
>NC_090745.1:34218377-34238377 GCF_036898095.1 Palaemon carinicauda
TACAAAACCCTTGATAACAATTATTCTGTCAAAATTTCAAATAGCTTTGAGGCTCTTTTACAATGTGAAGACGAAAAAACCCCAAACGAACTGTGGAACGAAGGAAAGGATATCTTTCTAAAAGTTGCAGAAGAAACCATTACCAAGAAAACCAACAAAAGGAATCAATGGACATCGGAAGAAACCATAAAAGAAGTTGAGCTTAGAAGGCAACTCAAAGCAAAAGGGATCAATGATCCTGTTGAGGATACAATTTACAGACAACAGAACTCCAAAATTCAACGGATGATGCGGAAAGACAAGGAAAAGTTAATACAAGAACAATGCCAAAGGATTGAAGTAAATTACATTAACAACTCTACCAAAGAAATGTGCAATGGTGTGAAAAACCTCACCAAGAAATTCAAACCATCTGTTGACACCATCAAAGATGAAGATGACCTAATCCTTTGTGACAGAGAGGAAGTCAAAGACAGATGGAAAGAATACTGCACAAAAGAAATGAATCCATTGTAACACCAGTCCCATACGGGCAAGTGTCTTCAGAACCAGAACCACCTCCTCTGATTGATGAGATTAGAGAAGCTATCAAAGAACTCAAACTTGGAAAGAGTCCAGGAAAGGATCAGGTCACAGCCGAAATGATAAAGAATGGAGGTGAGAACGTCGAGATATTCTACCACAGGCTCTGCAAAAAAATTTGGATCGAAAACAAATGGCCAGACGATTGGGGGGAGTCAGTCTTTGTCCCCATCCCTAAGAAAGGTGACACCCTCAAATGCAGCAATAATAGGACAATCTCCCTCATTAGTCACAGTAGCAAAATTCTTTTGAAAATCATGGCTAAGAGAATGGCAAACAAACTGAACGAAGAAATCGCTGACGAACAAGCAGGATTCCGTCCTGGGAAAGGCACCAGAGACCAAATCATGAATCTCAAGATGATCCTTGAAAAAAACAGAGAACGAGGAATCGACGTATTCCTTTGTTTTATTGACTACACTAAAGCCTTTGATACAGTTGCACATGACATCTTATGGAACGACATGTACTCTATGGGTTTTCCACCTCATGTCATCTCACTTCTGAAAGCACTGTACAATCAACAGAAAGCAGCAGTGCGAACATCTTATGGCCTAACGGATTGGTTTAACATCGGACAAGGTGTCAGACAAGGATGCATTGTTTCTCCCCACCTCTTTAACATCTACTCGGAAACCATAATGAGTAATGCGCTTGAAGACTACGAAGGAGGCATAACTGTTGGAGGACAAAAGATCACTAATCTCAGATATGCCGACGATGTGGTTTTAATCGCTGGAAGTATGGCGGACCTCCAAACATTAGTATCAAAAGTAAAAGCTGAGAGTGAAAAAGTGGGACTGTACCAAAATGCTAAGAAAACAAAGGTCATGAAGTGTCAAAAAGCCCCGTCTGATCAAGAAATCCTACTAGACGGAGTTGACCTAGATAATGTCACTGAATTTACTTACCTCGGAGCAACTTTCACCAATAATGGAGACGACTCCCAAGAGATCAAAAGAAGAATTGGTATTGCAAAGAATGCAACCATCGCTCTAAGCAATGTGTGGAAAGACAGACATATCACTCTAAACACAAAGAAGCGGCTTCTCAAATCACTTGTTTTCCCCATCGCATCATACGGCTCAGAATGTTGGGTTTCAAAAGCTACAGATCGGAAAAGATTAGAAAGTTTTGAACTATGGTGTTACAGAAGAGTCCTTAGGATAAGCTGGATTGAGAAAAAGACTAACATGGAAGTTCTACAAAAGATCAATATCGAAAAAAGATTACTTGACATTTTGGATGAAAGAAAACTAACTTTTATTGGACACCAGGTTCGGAAACACAATACTCTGGAAAGAACGCTACTAATTGGATCAGTCTATGGTACAAGAACGAGAGGAAGGCCTAAAACTAGAATAAGTGACAATATCAAGGAGATGTGCGGGCTAACGATGGTGAGTTGGAAAGGAAGGCTCAAGACCGGAATGAATGGAGAAGTTTTGTGCAGAGGGCCACAGCCGTTCGACATCTAACACCCCGTAATTGATGATGATAATGAGCGAAGACTTTCAAAGTCCATTGACTGGAAGAAATTCAGGGAAGAGGCGACTTTCCTGGGATCGTGACCTGCGGGCGTAATGTCAGGATCCGCTCTGCGAATAAAGAAGGTGATCTTCACCCTTAGTTGTTTGAGTGACAAATCAGAACCCGATATTTACCCTCTAAAGAGCTGTCCTCCACCAAAGTCCAAAGTTCTTCAAAGATAGACCTTTAGGCTCTCCACTGGGCACAGAGAGACATCTTCCTTCAGAGGGCAGATTCCCCAGGGACCCCACCTTTTTGTGGGTAGCTCATTCTTGTCGAGAAACATTGGGTCAGGAAAGAGGGGGAGCTCGCCTGTTTCAGCGAACTGGATTTGGCCTTCTTCCCTTGATAATGCCACAATTTCACTGACTCTAGCTCCCGAGGCGAGAGCAAATAAGACAATCACTTTTTGAGTCAACACTTTCAGAGAGCAAGTTTCATTGTCCAAACTTGAGGCAAAATGGAGCACCTTGTCAAGAGACCAGGAGATGGGTCTCAGCGGGGGTGCGGGTCTGAGTCTAGCACATGCCTTTGGCAACCTGTTAAAGATGTCACTAGACAGGTCTATTTAAGGCATATAGTAAGAGTCTTGTCAGGGCCGATTTGCAGGTGGAAATCGTGTTGGCTGCCAAGTCTTGTCCATGAAGGTGAATGAATAAGGACAAACAAAAATCCATTGATATTTCTGTAGGATTTCTAGCCTTGACAAAAGACACCCATTTCTTCCAAGATGACTCGTATTGCCTTCTGGTAGATTTCGTTTTATATTCCTCCAAGAAGTCTAAGCTTTTCTTCGAAATCCCAAACCTCTTCTTCACGGCTAGGGAGAGAAAATCATGAGATGAAGGTCTCAGGTTTTCTTTGATGAAGCGAAGACAGTCGATTTCGGAACTTGTTGGGTTGGAGCTGGGTCCGGCAGGGGAATTAGCTTGGGTTGCAGCTCCAGGATCAATGGGAACCAGTTGCTCCGGGGCCACTAGGGCCGCTATTCCTTGGAAGGATCTCAGCTTGGTAAGGACTTTTAGCAGAAGGTTAGGTGGAGGGAACAGGTAAATCTTGGTCCATCTGTTCCAATACAGGGACATGGCGTCCACTGCTTCCGCTCGGGGGTCCTCGTATGGGGCCACGTAGCGAGGAAGTTGTTTGTTGTCGCTCGTTGCGAAGAGGTCGATCTGCAGTTCCGGGACTTCTTGAGAGATGAAGGAAAATGAGTCTGCGTCTAGGGACCATTCTGACTCTATCGGGGCTGTCCTGGATAGACCATCCGCTGTCACGTTGCGGAATCCTTGTATATGAACTGCTGAGGTGCCATCTTTTCTTCTCCGCAAGGCGGAAGATGGTCAGCAACACTTGGTTGAGTTGGGGCGATCTTGAGCCCTGACGGTTGAGACATCTGACCACGAAGTCGCTGTCCAGGGTCAGTCAAATGTGGACTGAAGGACGTGGAGACAGCCTATTCAGGGTGAGAACTGCCATGGCCTCCAAGATGTTGATGTGAAACGTCTTCAATAGGGGAGACCATGTTCCTTGAACTTGGCGCTGATGGGAATGACCCCCCCATCCTTCTAGCGATGCGTCCGTATGGATAACGACCGAGGGAGGCGGTAGTTGAAGAGGTACCGACCTTTTCAGGTTCTTTGCCTCCGACCACAGCTTGAGGAGTGATGGGTCGGCAGAGGTTTCTTGAGATCTCTTCGAGCGTTTGATGCGTATCTTCTCCAGACTCCTGATGCATCTTTTAACTGTGCTCGTAGCACTGGGTCTGTCACTGAAGCAAACTGAAGGGAGCCGAGCACCCGTTCCTGTTGTCGTCTTGAAATCCGTTTGGATTTGAGGAGTCTCTTGACAGATCCTGCTATTTCCTTTCTCTTCTTTAGCGGAATGGAAAGACGGTGTGACTGAAGGTTCCAGTGGATTCCTAGCCATTGGAACTTCTGAGTTGGAGAGCATCGAGACTTTTTGGTGTTGATCTTGAAGCCCAAATGTTCCAAGAATTGGATCACCTTTGTGGAAGCTTGCAGGCATTCTTCTTCGGATGCTGCCCACACCAGCCAGTCGTCCAGGTAAGCCATCACCTGGACGCCTTGTAAGCGTAGCTGTTGAACGATCGTCTCTGTGAGCTTCGAGAATATCCTTGGGGACGATCGTCTCTGTGAGCTTCGAGAATATCCTTGGGGCTATGTTTAGTCCGAAGGGCATGGATCTGAAGGCGTACTGTCTTCTTTGAAGCCTGAATCTTAGGTAGGAGGAGGTCTGGCGATTCATTGGAATGTGCCAGTAGGCGTCTGCCATGTCTATTGAGACTGTGTATGCCTTTTGAGGCAGTAGGGCTCTTATGTGTTGAAGAGTCAGCATTTTGAACTTGTCGTTCACTATGAACTTGTTGAGAGGGGACAAGTCCAGAATGACTCTAACTTTGTCGGAGTCTTTCTTGGGAACCCAAAATAGTCTTCTTTGGAACCTGGTGGACTTTACCCTCTTGATCACCTTCTTGTTCAAGAGTTCTTAGACGTATTCTTCCAGGACGGGGGTGGAGTGTTGGAAGAATTGGTGGAAAGCTGGTGGTGGTGTTACCCAGCTCATCCCTAGTCCGTTCTTGATAATGCGGTGAGCCCAGGGATCGAAGGTCCAACGATCCTGGAAAAGGCAGAGTCTTCCTCCCACCGGAAGCATCTCATTGCTTCTGGTTGTCCGGGGGTTTACCACCTCGGCCGCTTGTTCCCTTTCCTCCTCTCCCTCTGGAGGGACGATGAGAGGAGTCTCTGCCGGTGCCTCTACCTCTGGGACGAAAGGTAGTCGACTGCCTTTCGTAGGCAGGCGTGAAGGTTAGTGACTGAGTCACCACTGGCTGGGGTACCAGTTGAAAGGTTTGTTAGGGCTGAACCACCAACTGGGGAGCAGCGGTTGCTGGAAGCTGGCGTTTACCCAGACGCTGCTGAGGTCTAGGTTTGTTAGGTTTCTTCTTCGATTGGGGGCCCTCATCCTGAGAAGATTTCCTTTTTCCTGACATGCCCCACTTCTGGAGAAAGTTCAGGTTCTCCATGGCAGCCCTGTCAACAATCTCTTTCACCAGGTCATTGGGAAAGTGATCTTTCCCCCAAATGTTGGAGGATATCAGCTTCCTTGCTTCGTGTTTGACGGTGGCATTCGCAAACACGAACTCTCTGCAGGCTCTCAGTGCCCTGATGAAGCTATAAAAGTCTTTTGTCAGAGTAGCAAGGTGGGTCTTGGCCAAGACCATGTAGAAGCCTGGGGTCCGTTGCTCCCCAGCCATCGTCTCCATTTGCACTTGGAGGGAAAGAGAGGCGCCCAGCCTCTCTTTCGTGTCCTGCTCCCAATGCAGAAGGTATTTGGTGAACTTAGGGAGGTTCTCATTGAACTGACGTCCAGCAATGACGTCCTCCAACTTTCCCACAGAGAAAGTTAACTGGATGTCTTTCCAGTTCTTGTCGTCGGGAGGTAGGGCGAGGGAGAGGGGCTTACATTCCTCCAATGTAGGGCAGGGTTTCCCTTCCTCCACCGCCTTCAGTACTGCTAACAGAGACTTCTCCGCAAAGGGAAAGACCATGGTGGTAGGAGCAAGAAAGGACGGGTGTTTCTTGCTCAGGGCCGGCACCTTGGAGTTGGTGTAGCCCTTGTCCTTCAGGCAACCGGCTAGCAGAGCTTGAGCCTTTGCATGGTCAAACACAATGACCTCTTTAGGCTCGGTTTCCTCCTTGGAAACGGGTTAGACTTGAGGCAAATGTAGCAGTCCGGGTATGATTCAAAGCTAGGCCAGAATTCCACCTCTTCAAGGGGGACGGCGCCTAGCTTGTCGTTCACGAAGATCCTGCCACTCGTGATAGGCATGTGCTCGGCATGCCTCCATGGGTTCGTCACAGAGCAGGCTGGAAGGTCCTTCACGGTGATCTTCCTCTGGGGTTGCTCCGTTAAACAAAGGATTTCCTTTTTGAAATTCTCATCCCTCTGGCGGAGCCTTTCGTCAAGGACCGCAATCAAAGCTTGGAAATTATCCTCTGGAGTGTCCGCTCTTGTGGGCATAGGAGTGGACGAAGTAGATGGGACTGGTTCTGAGATGACTACGGAAGTGATAGAGGGTGCAGGGGCGCCTTCTTCATCGGAGTCAGGAGCCTCTCTAGGTTCCTTTTCTTGACCCTCGGCCATCAGGGTCCTCTCGGTGGTATCCGACACCTCTGACATCCGCTCATCATCATCAAGGTGGATGTCCTGGAGTGCGTCCGAAACGTCTGGATCAACTGGCAGATGGACACATGGGATCTCTAGTTTTGGGATGACGTCATCCGCAGATGCTTTAGGGAAGAGCAAAGCTCTCATCTTCTCATTAGGGAGATAGGGCCCCATGGCATTCTTCTGGAAACCACGCTCCCACTTGCGTAGTTTTTCGCGAGCATTGTCCCTGGCCTCCGCTGATGGGGGGGCCTCGAATGCCTCGGTGAGCAGGTCCTTGCAGATAGTGCAGACCTGCGGGTCACAATATGGTAGAGATCCTTGGGTGACGGAGCAGCTGGCGTGGGTTCAGCACGCCAGGTGGCCGTAGAAGTCCCGGCGCCAAACACTGCAGAAGGTGCTCTCACACCGGATGTACTCCTCCTGTAAAGAAGAAAGGGCTACATGAGTATATAGAAGTCTATAAAATTGACTTAAAGTAATCTTAGATTAGCCTTAAAGTAATCTCAATTACATTATAAGATTCCTTTCCAAGTGTAAGCTTAGGATAGGTAAGCTGGAAATGAAGCAGGAAAGACACATACTTGTGAATCCCGCCCAGCCAATTGCCGCGACCTTACACCACTACGAACTCTAGGGCTTTCCTTCGAGTAAGCCCTAAGGGGGAAAGTTATCCAGTAGGGATAGGTAGCATAGCTAGTACTTCCTCCGGGGTATTAGCAATGGTGAAAGGGAAACAGCTGAGTTCATTCAGCATATTGAAAAGGGGAAATAATTATCCCCAATTCGAGTAGGTCCCGGCAAGGGACTGCGCATGAATGCACAGAGTATGCTAGAAAGTATTTGCTGCATAACTATACACCATAGTTTTCTGACTAAGGTATGTACTATACCATAGATGTACTGGCTATCGTATATAGCTATACAATAGACACTGCCGGCGCATTTCCGGCAGGGTGGAGTAAGGTGACAGTCCACTGTCGTAATATGAATTAGGTGGAGCCGGCAGCCCGCCGACGTGTCGGAAACACACCGGGCGTCGGCGAGTCTCCGATTGAGGGTAACTCCTCCCAGCCATCAGTCTATGTGGTGGGGAAAGGGCAACAACCTCGGGATTGATGGCAGATCGCCGGCATGTCGGCAGGCAACCGGCTGTAGGTACTCCAACCCTGACTTCAATCTATGGGACAGAGAGGAGACCTAGGCTAAGCTGTCGGCTGTTGCCGGCAGAGTTGTGCGACAGTGGACCGGCACTTGATTGAGAGAGAGAGAAAGCATAGAGGAAGGAAGAGGGAAGGGCGGCAGCTCACTACCCTAACCTCGCCTTCCTCGAGAAGGAGGGTTCAAATGGAAGGAAGAGTATGATCAGGCTTCCATCCAGCCGCAACTAAGCCGGCAGTCAGC
This sequence comes from Palaemon carinicauda, assembly GCF_036898095.1. Classification (NCBI taxonomy): domain Eukaryota; kingdom Metazoa; phylum Arthropoda; class Malacostraca; order Decapoda; family Palaemonidae; genus Palaemon; species Palaemon carinicauda. Next base: position 34,226,082 of record NC_090745.1, read on the forward strand.
TAGAGTTGCGGATGGCGGTCCAAGGGAGGACCGAAGAACACTCTAAGATAGGGAGGTCTTCCACCGGCAGACCGGACTAACAGGCAAAAGGACCGGGCCGATCCCACAACCCGCCGGCACTCGGTCGAGTTGTAAGACGGTGGACAGAGGTGTGATGGCTAGGCCATCACCAAAGGACAGAGGGGGAGGGGAAAAAGGTCCTGAGAAGGAGAGTAGGGGTTGGTGTGAGCCTTCCCCAACACTCCAAGGGGGGGTTCTATTTCAGTACCGGCACTATCCTAGGTATAGAAAGAAATCATTCTCCAGCCTAGGGTAGGTTAGTACAGTAAAAGAACGGCATGGCCGTGCCGTTTCAAACTATAAAGAAACAGAATCCCAGGGCCTGCCTAACCTAGGCTAGGGGAAGCATATCCCCCAGCCCGGAGAAGGCAGGTGTAGGACAAGTCGTTAGGCCACAGGGAGGAAGGGTCGTAACCCTACCAGGTGTGGCCTAGGGGGGAAGGGCAGAGCCCCCCCCCCCCTGTTTTGCCATCCAGCGGAGACCAAAAGGAGAGTTCATTCGCCTAATGGGGTAGCTGGGGGCAAACGACTGATACTCTGAGGTTCTGACCCCAACTCAAAGCTCATGAACTATGGCTATGGGCAGGGAAAGAAAATCCTAGCCTAACCTCACTTGAATACGATTTAAGGAAAGGAGAGTTAGGATGTAGCCTATGCTACCTCAGAGGGAGGAGAGATTACCTTAGTGCGAAGGTAACCGGGGAGGTGTGAAAGTATACAAAAGCCCTAAGCCTTAGGTTAGGGGCAAGGGAATCGACTACCAAGATCATCAAAACCCCTTGTATACTTCCTAGGAGAAAAACCCATGTGCAATCACTGAATCTTATATGTATAAATGCCTAATATGTTATTTTTATTAGTAAAATAAATTTTTGAATATACTTACCCGATAATCATGTAGCTGTCAACTCCGTTGCCCGACAGAATTCTATGGAGGGATACGCCAGCTATCACAATACTAAAAGGGGGTGTACTTACCAGCGCCACCTGTGGCCAGGTACTATAGTACTTCTTGTTGACACCTCCTCAATTTTTCCTCGGTCCACTGGTTCTCTATGGGGAGGAAGGGAGGGTCGATTAAATCATGATTATCGGGTAAGTATATTCAAAAATTTATTTTACTAATAAAAATAACATTTTTCAATATTAAACTTACCCGATAATCATGTAGCTGATTCACACCCAGGGGGGTGGGTGAAAACCAGTGTACAAGATTAAAGGATAGCTAAGTATCCCATATTTCATAAAACAGTTATCTCAAATAACAATGAAATAATAAGTACCTGGTAAGGAAGTCGAATTGAACCGTTACTCTGCCTCTTTTTTAAGTTCGTCTTCCTTACTGAGCGCAGCGTTCCTCTTGGAGGCTGAATCAACTCAAAGGTGCTAAAGTATATAGGGCTGCAACCCCTACTAAAGGACCTCTACACAACCTCTAACCCAGGCGCTTCTCAAGAATGAATTGACCACCCGCCAAATCAAAAGGATGCGGAAGGCTTCTTAGCCTACCGTAACAACCATAAAAACAACAATAAAAGCATTCAAGAGAAAGGTTAAAAAAGGTTATGGGATTAAGGGAATGTAGTGGCTGAGCCCTCACCTACTACTGCACTCGCTGCTACGAATGGTCCCAGGGTGTAGCAGTTCTCGTAAAGAGACTGGACATCTTTAAGATAGAATGATGCAAACACTGACTTGCTCCTCCAATAGGTTGCATCCATTATGCTCAGCAGAGAACGGTTTTTATTAAAGGCCATCGAAGTAGCTACGGCTCTTACTTCGTGGGTCCTTACCTTCAGCAATGCAAGGTCTTCCTCCTTTAAGTGAGAATGGGCTTCTCTAATCAGAAGCCTTATATAATACGAAACCCCGTTCTTGGACATGGGCCTCGAAGGTTTCTTGATGGCACACCATAAGGCTTCTGACTGTCCTCGAATAGGTTTAGACCTATTAAGATAATACTTGAGAGCTCTGACAGGGCAAAGAACTCTCTCTAGTTCGTTACCTACCATGTTGGAGAGGCTAGGTATTTCAAACGATCTAGGCCAAGGACGTGAAGGAAGTTCGTTCTTTGCTAGGAATCCGAGCTGAAAAGAACATGTTGCAGATTCGGTCGTGAAACCAATGTTCTTGCTGAAGGCATGAACCTCACTGACTCTCTTAGCTGTTGCAAGGCAGACGAGAAAAAGAGTCTTGAGGGTAAGGTCCTTGAAGGAAGCTGACTGGAGAGGTTCGAACCTAGGTGACATAAGGAACCTTAAGACTACGTCTAGGTTCCAGCCTGGAGTGGATAGACGACGGTCTTTAGACGTCTCAAAAGACTTAAGGATGTCTTGAAGGTCCTTGTTGGAAGAAAGGTCCAAACCTCTGTGGCGGAGAACTGAAGCCAACATACTCCTATACCCTTTAATCGTAGGGGCTGAAAGGGATCTCTCATTCCTAAGATGTAAAAGGAAGTCAGCTAATTGGGTCACAGAGGTATTGGTAGAGGATACTGAATTGGCTCTACACCAGCTCCGGAAGACTTCCCACTTAGATTGGTAGACTCTACGAGTGGAAACCCTTCTTGCTCTGGCAATCGCACTGGCTGCCTCCTTCGAAAAGCCTCTAGCTCTACCGAATCTTTCGATAGTCTGAAGGCAGTCAGCCGAAGAGCGTGGAGGTTTGGGTGCAACCTGTCTACGTGAGGTTGACGTAGAAGGTCCACTCTTAGAGGTAGAGTCCTGGGGATGTCGACTAGCCATTGAAGTACCTCTGTGAACCATTCTCTTGCAGGCCAAAGGGGAGCAACCAGCGTCAGCCGTGTCCCTTCGTGCGAGATGAATTTCTGCAGAACTTTGTTTATTATCTTGAACGGTGGGAATGCGTAAAGGTCGAGATGGGACCAGTTCAGTAGAAAAGCATCCACATGAACTGCTGCAGGGTCTGGAACTGGGGAACAGTACAGCAGAAGTCTCTTGGTTATGGAGGTGGCAAACAGATCTATGGTAGGTTGACCCCACAAGGTCCAAAGTCTGTTGCACACACTCTTGTGGAGGGTCCATTCCGTGGGAATGACCTGATTCCTTCTGCTTAGGCGATCTGCTGAGACGTTCATATTGCCCTGAATGAACCTCGTGACCAAAGTGAGGTTTTGACTTCTTGACCATATGAGGAGGTCCCTTGCGATCTCGTATAGGCTCCTCGAATGGGTCCCTCCTTGCTTGGAGATGTAAGCCAAGGCTGTGGTGTTGTCTGAGTTCACCTCCACCACTTTGCCTAGCAGGAGGGACTTGAAGTTCAGCAGGGCTAAATGAACTGCTAGTAGCTCCTTGCAGTTGATGTGGAGCGTTCCCTGTTCCTCGTTCCACGTTCCCGAGCATTCCCGTCCGTTCAAGGTTGCACCCCAGCCCGAGTCCGATGCATCTGAGAAGAGATGAAGATTGGGGGTCTGAATAGCCAACGATAGGCCCTCCCTGAGAAGGAGATTGTTCTTCCACCACAAGAGAGTGGTCTTCATTTCTTTGGTGACTGGGATAGAGACTGCTTCGAGAGTCAAACCCTTGTCCCAATGAGCGGCAAGATGGAATTGAAGAGGGCGGAGGTGGAGTCTCCCTAGCTCGACGAACAGGGCCAGTGATGAAAGGGTCCCTGTGAGACTCATCCACTGTCTCACCGAGCAACTGCTCCTCTTCAGCATGCTCATGATGCACTCTAGGGCTTGGCTTATCCTGGGGGCCGATGGAAAAGCCCGAAAATCCTGACTCCGAATCTCCATTCCCAGGTACACAATGGATTGGGAGGGAATGAGCTGAGACTTTTCTATGTTGACTAACAGACCCAGTTCTCTGATTAAGTCCAAAGTCCAGTTGAGACTCTCCAGACAGCGACGACTCGTGGAGGCTCTCAACAGCCAGTCGTCTAAGTAGAGGGAGGCTCTGATGTCCGATAAGTGGAGGAATTTTGCTATATTCCTCATCAGATGCGTGAACACCATAGGAGCTGTGCTTAGGCCAAAACACAGGGCTTGGAATTGGTAGACAACCTTTCCAAAAACGAATCTCAGGAAAGGTTGGGAGTCTGGATGAATAGGAACGTGAAAGTAGGCATCTTTCAAGTCCAACGAGACCATCCAGTCCTCCTGCCTGACCGCTGCTAGGACCGACTTCGTCGTCTCCATCGTGAACGTCTGCTTGGTGACATACGCATTGAGCGCGCTGACGTCCAGCACCGGTCTCCAACCTCCTGTCTTCTTGGCCACCAGAAAGAGACGGTTGTAGAAGCCCGGGGATTGATGGTCCCGGACTATAACCACTGCCTTCTTCTGCACAAGTAGCGACACCTCCTGGTGCAACGCTAGCCTCTTGTCCTCTTCTTTGTAGTTGGGAGAGAGGTTGATGGGAGATGTGGTCAGAGGGGGTTTGAGGCAGAATGGAATCCTGTAACCCTCCCTCAGCCAACTGACAGACTGGGCGTCTGCACCTCTCTTTTCCCAGGCTTGCCAGAAGCTCTTGAGTCTGGCTCCTACTGCTGTCTGGAGATGCAGAGAGTCAGTTTTTTCCTTTAGAGGCCCTGGAGCCTTTCCTAGACTTGCTCCTGGAAGAGTCTGGACGGGAGCTTCCTCGGCTGGGGGCTCTACCACGAAAGGGCGGTATGAACCTCGTAGCAGGAGTATCAGCCACTGGGGTGCGATAAGTCCTGGGGACTGAGGTAGCAACCTTAGACTTACGAGCCGATGAGGCTACAAGATCATGTGTGTCCTTTTGTATCAGGGCAGCAGACAATTCCTTAACCAGCTCTTCGGGGAAGAGGAACTTCGAGAGCGGAGCGAAAAGGAGTTGTGACCTTTGACAAGGTGTAATGCTGGAGGAAAGGAAGGTACAAAGCTGTTCCCTTTTCTTAAGAACCCCTGATACAAACATCGACGCAAGCTCGCCAGATCCATCTCTAATGGCCTTATCCATGCAGGACATTAATAGCATGGCAGAATCCTTGTCCGCAGGGGAGGTTTTCTTGCTGAGGGCCCCCAGGCACCAGTCTAGAAAGTTGAACATCTCAAATGCTCTAAAAACACCCTTCAGGAAGTGATCAAGGTCTGAGAAGGTCCAGCAAACCTTAGAGCGCCTCATTGCAGTTCTACGAGGCGAGTCTACCAGACTTGAGAAGTCAGCCTGGGCAGAGGCAGGTACTCCCAAGCCTGGTTCCTCTCCTGTGGCATACCAAACGCTCGCTTTAGAAGTGAGCTTAGTCGGAGGAAACATGAAAGAAGTCTTGCCAAGGTGTTGCTTAGTCTGCAGCCACTCCCCTAAGATCCTTAACGCTCTCTTAGAGGACCTTGCTAGGACTAGCTTAGTATAGGTAGACTTAGCTGGCTGCATGCCCAGCGAAAACTCAGATGGTGGAGAGCGGGGAATAGCAGAGACAAAGTGGTCTGGGTATACCTCCCTAAGCAGAGCCAAGACCTTACGAAAGTCAATAGACTGTGGAGAAGGCTTGGATTCATCCACGTCTGATGAGGGATCCAGGTGTGCCGCCTCATCATCAGACGCCTCATCACCAGAGTGTAGCGAAGAGATCGGACAGGTATGCTGAACAGCAGAGTCAGAACGAGCAGGAACAACAATATTAGTGGTTTCCTCTTCAAGAATCTGTTGAGGGAAAACCTGAGGCTCAGACTGCAAAGGCTGAACAAAAGAAGAAGCAGAAGGTAGGCGCATGGGTGGAGGAGGCTGACTCCTGGCATGAGTGGCTGAACTCAAGGGTTGCGCTTGCTGAGTGGTTGGCGGAAGCGGAGTAGCAAGTTCCTGTTCCTGCGGTGTGAGCGGAGCGCGATGAGGTAGAGGCTGCGCAGAACGTAGTAAATGTCTCGCAAGCTGAGGCTCCTGAGGCGCAAGGCTAAGGTGTTGTGGTGCTTGCCTTGTGGAGGGTTGAGCTCGCTGCAGCGAGAGCTGAGGAGACTGACTCATGGACGGGAGAGGTTGTTGTACCTCAACCGAGTGTTGCATCACTGGTGGAGCAGCAAGTGGAAGCGGAGGAAGAGAGGTATAAGCCTCCTGATCCCATTGCTGAGGTTGCCTTAAGGAAGGCGGAGGCTGTACACCACTGGGAACAGTAAACTCAGAACGTGGCTCAACATCGTACGCCTGGCAGGCGGTACTGCGGTCAGGCGGAGCGAGCGCAGGCGGAGCGAGTGCAGGCGGAGGCGGAGGCGCAACCTTCTCAGCCCGACACTCACTCATCAAGACCTAAAGCTGTGCTTGCATGGACTGCAGAAGAGACAACTTGGGGTCGGCAGACACTACGGTCTGCTGAGGCAAAGCCTGAACAGCTGAGATCTGTTGCGGCAGAACCTTACTCCTCTTGGGCGGAGTACAGTCGACTGATGACTGCGGCGAGTCAGAGCTGAGCCAATGACTGCAGCCCGGTTGAGCACTCGCGGACTGGACTCTGCGTTTGAGTGGTCTAGAGACCTGAGTCCAGCGTTTCTTCCCTGACAATAGATCAGCGGACGAGTAAAAGACGGGCTCAATCGTCTGCAGGTGGGAGTGACGGTCTCTGGAAGACACGCCCGCAACCACCGAGGATACTTCTGTGCGCCGATCAAGGCCTGCCGAACCCTTTTGCCCTTCGACATTGCTTCTCCCCTGGGCTTGGGAGCTTGCAAGAGGTCCCGGACTGGGAGAACGACTGACACGCACAGAAGTATCCTCACGCACCACACTGACACTGACACTAGCACTTGGCACTGCACTGACACTAGCACTCGTCACAGCACTGGCACTAATTCCACCCACTGCACTCTTGACCTTAAGTTCCTTGACTTCGGCCATAAGAGACTTATGATCACTTACCACTGACTCTACTTTATCGCCTAAGGCCTGAATAGCACGCAACACAACAGACATATCAGGCTGAGGGCAAATAGTAGGTTCGGGGGTAGCCACTACAGGGGTAGGAAAAGGTAGGGGATCATGAGGTGAGGAAAAAAGTGAAGAGTGAAAAGAACTCCTCCTAACTCTACCTTTCTCTAACTTAGTTGAATATTTCAAAAGACGGACAAAATCAAGTTCCGAAAGTCCGGCGCATTCCTCACATCGATTTTCTAACTGACAGGGCCTATCCCTACAGTCAGAACAAGCGGTGTGAGGATCTACCGAGGCCTTCGGAATACGCCTATTACAAGACCTACATCGTCTATGGGTGGGGGCTTGCGAAATGTCAGACATCTTGAATCCAAAGAGTTAGCCAAGTGGGGTTCCAAAATCAAGCAAAAGATCGTTAACCGTTAATCAGGACTATATAAAAGCTATCTAAGCTAATATAAGAAGGTTTCCAGTAAAGCGACAGCCGAAATCTGAGAGAATACTTCACCAAAAGCCGTGAAAATACTCGAAGATCATAAGCGTATCCCAGAACGTCTTGCCGGAAGCACGACAGAGGAAAAATTGAGGAGGTGTCAACAAGAAGTACTATAGTACCTGGCCACAGGTGGCGCTGGTAAGTACACCCCCTTCTAGTATTGTGATAGCTGGCGTATCCCTCCATAGAATTCTGTCGGGCAACGGAGTTGACAGCTACATGATTATCGGGTAAGTTTAATATTGAAAAATCTTCATTTCATAAATTAACACTAGGAACACTTATTATATCATGCATGAAAGTAAACTAAAACGCCTAGGCTATCGAGCCTAGGGGGTAGGCTAGCAATTCTAGCGTCGTAATTTCGGCTACCTACACTCGCCGGGAAACGAATACTATCGGCATAATTTAACTAATTTCTAGCAATGAAGACAAAATAACTAAGGCAACAGCTCCATCACAAAACACAGTATTTAAAGATAAAAAAGCGTTACTTTACGGCCAGAGCCGATTTATACAATACTGTATAAGAATATGGTACTCAACTTTCCAGAAGCAGAAGAGACTGAAGATTGTGACATGCTGGGAAATAATAGCAAACAACTGGGAAAAAACACCAGGTCATAGACGCTACAAGCGAAGGAATGGAGAAGGCGCGCGGTTATGACGTCAGCCAAGATGGCGGCCAATATGGCGTCGTTTATGACGTCATCCGAGTACCGTAACAGTAACGGAGGAGGAGAACTTCGTAACGGCTCCTCCCATAACTTGCCACCAACTTCCCCTCTCAAAGCGTAAACGCTATGTGGGGTGCAGATAGCTATGTGGCGTGTCAAACATACGTCCCATTATCATACGATATCCTAAAGGGAAACCTTATGGGTACTCGAGCCAAAAGTTAGAATTCTGTGAAACCTTTAGCTTAATTCTCTGGGAATATCTACTGTAGTCATATATACCCTTACGAAGCTACTGAAGGAACCTTCCATCAGGACGACATAGCCTAAGCCCAAAAAAGAACATTGTTGCCCTGAGTAAGGAAATCGACCTGGATATGGAGGCTGATGATGTTACAGAGCTGCTGGAATCCCATGGAGAGGAGTTCTTTGCCAGGAGCTTGATACAACTGGAGAAGCAGATTATAGAGGAAAAATAAGAAACCCACACCCCAGAGCATAAGGCTTTCACAAGGCAGGGTTTGTCAAAAGGTTTTATTGAGATACAGCAGGCATTGGCAACTTTTGAGGCTCAGGATCCTAACATGGAAAGGTTCACTAGGGTTTCCAGAAGCATCATGGATTTACTGCCGTGTTACAAGGAGATCTTGGATAAGAAGAGGATCCTATCTGTCCATTCTAACCTGGAGCAGTATTTCAAGAAAGTAGAGAGACCTGCACCTTCTACATCAGCTGCCTCTACTACTCCAGATTTGCCAGCAACAGAGCCTCTACCCTCTACCCCAGCTGCCTCTATTACTACAAAGCCTCTACTGTCTACCTCAGCTGCCTCTATTGCTACAGAGCCTCTACCGTCTACCTCAGCTGCCTCTACTACTCCAGCTTCTCCACCACCTTCTGTAGGTTCTGCCTCACTCCAGACTCACCTGCCCCAGCTTCTCCACCATCTTCTGCCTCACTTCCAGAGAATCCTGACTCACCTGCCCCAGTTTCTCCAGCAACTTCTGAAACTTCCTCTCCACAATAAACCTGTCTCTCCGTCCCTTGCAACATCCCTTCCAGTGTGCAAGCCAACCATAGGAATAAGGTAAGGAATTATTCTCTTTTTTTTTTTTTTTATTAATATTCACTTTAATTCATGCGGTAAGGAATTGTTTTCTCTTTTCCAAATACTTTTTTTAATGTCATTTGTTACATTTTATTATAGTACAATACTTTACAGTAAAGTACAGTACGTATAGAGTAATTCATTTACACCGCGTCCTAAAAACGGATCATTATCCTAAGCCGAGGACCCCCTGTAACCGGAACCAGAAGGTTCCAAGTCACGAGAACCCGAAGGTTCAGCGCGATGGAGGCCCGAAGGTTCAGCGCGGCAGAGGCCTGAAAGTCGCTCAGAGTCACGAAAACCAGAAGGTTCAACGTGATGAGAAGCCATTGGCTCACGATCACACCAGCCCAAAGGGTTATTGTCACGAGACCCCGAAGGATCAACGTGAGCAGAATCTACAGGTTCAAAAAGACATCTCCTCACTGCCAAAGGAGGAGAACGTTCAGGATGGAGAGGGGTCACAAATCCCTCCACCCAATGAACCTCCTGAGAGGAACGTAAAGCTGAATCCGCCCAAGGGGGAGACTGCTCCAGCACAAGAGCTACCTCCCCTGAAGGGAAGGTTTGTGCTCCCGAAGGAGAACTTTGCTTAGAGCAAGGTTCCTGCTCCGCTCCTGGCAGAGAACCGTAAGCGTAACTGGACAGCCGATACCCAGTGGCAGTCTTCTCTCGCGAATGATAGACGTGTTCCCCCGAAGGGTAAACCTGCCTCGGAGAATGCTCTGCCACCATCCTTGGTGGATCAGCAAAAACCTCGGCGTCGGAAAGAGACTCAAAGTCTGACTAACGGGCTGCAGCGCCTGCGCCCACAGAAGGAGGGTCAACCTCTGTGGAGGAAGGAGAAGAATGCCTTCTCTCTGCTACCAATTGAAGGAGTTCGAACAGAACTTCCTTTGAAAGGGGACCAATGATGCCCAGAGATGGCCAGAAAGATACAATATCAGTAAATGAGCAGGGACTCTCTTGGTGGAAGGAATGGAGCTATCTCACTATGGGAGTCAACGCCATCACCAAACCGGCAGGGTTGACCACGGGTAACCAGCCTGTGCTGCTACTCCATCGTATCCCAGAAGGGCCCGGTAGAAGAGCATTTTTGGAAAGAGGTTGAGGGATAAAAGCAGCAGCTCGCAATTTCTTCAATTTCAAGGAAGAACCCAAAGGCGAAGAATCGCGCTTAGACTTCTTCTTCCGACGTCCTAGCCTCTCCCACTGGGAGGGAGACCACTCCCGACATTGATTGCAGGTGTCGTCCATCAAACACCGATGGCCCTGGCAAGCCGGGCACAGCAGGTGAGGGTCCGTCTCAACAGACAACATAAAGGTACTGCATGTGCGGCCTTCGGGACTAGGACAAGTCCGCATACTGGGACTGCATTCATATGTACTATCTGAGGAGACAAAAAGATTAGTCACAGAAAGTCAAAATGCAGGAGAGAGAAACAGTACGCCCGCACTCTACCGAGCCAAAAAGAAAAGTGGTCACTCAACCGACAAGTGTGAGTGAACGGAGTAGCCGGGCTACCCCACCCCCACCCGCTAACTAGCGGATGGGGTAGTTATCCCTCACTATAATTGTCTAGCTCATCTTTCAGCTATGCTGAAAGTAATACCCCTATAAATAGTGGAAGGTTTGTATTTGCATCTGAAAAATTATATTCTAACTATCCCTTGTCACAGAGGAGAAGAACATGGTCCACTCCCGGGGAGACAGGTGTGTACTCCTGCTGTGGCCCCAACTGTAATACAGTACCATCGAGATGCAAAGAGCTGCAACTAAAGGCCCAAGAACTCCAACGGAATATTAACTCCAGAGTCCTCGTGCTCCCAGGTGCAGCTCCCTCGTAAGCCATTCTATAACGGGGAGACCTGTAAGCCCCAAGGAAGACAGGAGTTGATGCAAATGGCAAAAAGATAGACTCATCCGGTGGAGGGCCCCGTTCCCTCACTAAGGGAAGCAACGGTGTCCGCACCTAGGGTTGTCCGAGGATCAGTTCATCATTGTTCTACTCATTCGCCCTTTAACAGAGTATGTCCGCACCTAGGGTTGTCCGAGGATCAGTTCATCATTGTTCTACTCATTCGCCCTTTAACAGAGTATGAACAAACTGAAAAAAATGTCAAGTTAAAGGCCAGTTTATAACAATGTCAAGTCAAAGGCCAGTTTATAAAGGTTTTTCACTCACAAGCCAAAATAAAAAGTGAAGGGAAGGTTGGTCTACCCACCCTCTAACTAACGGTGATAGCTAGTTTTCAGTATTTGTCGAAATAATATACACTGTAAAGAGAAAATAGGTTTGTATTCATGTTGGAACAATTAATGATTAATTAGATATATCTAACCAAAAGATTGTACAGTATACAAAAAAATTTTAAAATTAGAGAAAGAAGGTAGAATGAAAAGTTACTTCTGGTGTTCTGGTAAGCATAATACACAAAGAACTATAAGTATTAAATCAACCAAATTAAGCTCTATGACCACAACAAAAGATGTCTTTAATCAGTATCAGCCAAAAAGAAAGTGGGGTTGACAATCCTGTGAGTGAGCAGTTCCTCGCCCCTACTGATAATTAAGTACACTATTAAAAATCTTCAATAACTGAATGTGCTGTTCCTTAAGATCACTTCTACAAAAATACTTTGCAAGTGTTTGCATTCCCATAGAATTGAAATGACTACTGTTCTGCAAAAGATGTTATAACATTATACTGAATGTAACCCAAAAAATTCAAGCATATATGAAAATATTTAATGACTTCTACCTGTACTACTGCAGGATTAACTCCATCTATCATCCCCCCTCCTTTCACACCACCATCACCATGCTCATGAAACTGAGCCTTTTCTTGGCGTAATCTTTCAATTTGTAAAGTATGTTGTAAATTTTCAGCTCGCAAAGTTTCACTTTGTTCAAAGAGGCGATTGTCTGGAACGAAAACATTAAAAAGGTAAATATGTAGAAAAAGTGACACATTTCAAAGTAAATTGTATTTTTCCTGATGATACAAACCTGGAGCTATTTTTAGGGATACAGTATTACTTTCAGCGAATCTGAAAGACGAGCCATGAAAATTTTTGCGAGGGATAACCACCCCAACTGCTAGTTAGCAGGA
>NC_090745.1:34243377-34245877 GCF_036898095.1 Palaemon carinicauda
AAAAAAAAGTTTATACATATATACACAAATCCTTTTAGGAATTGATTCTTGAATGTTTAGGACACATCTTGATGTATTTTGGATGAAGTCAGACCCATGGAGGTGAAGATCTGAAATGAGAAAAAAAGGGTAACTTTTTTTGGCCAAAAAAATTTGTCCAAATTTCATGAATTTTTTTGGGTACCCAAATGAAATAGGAAGTGGCTAATTTTTTTAGGGAATAAACATATGTTATCCTAAAATAGAAATATGTAAAAAAATCTTCATTATTTTGTAAATTACATTTATATCAGGGGCCATATCTAAAGGTAATTTTTTGAGTACTTAGAAATTTCGTAAAAAAATACATATATTTAATATATAATATGATATTTATGCAGGTAAAAATATACCAAAATATCACAAATTCTATAGGGAACAAGAATATATATAGATAGGGCAGCTTACGCTTCGGATATGTCCACAAAATGGCCGCCAACCACACTGACTCAGACTCCCTAATCTGCCACTTGAAATGTAGGAAGGGTATGTCAATTTCAAGGTGTTATTTACTAATCTAATTATTATTGGATATGCATAAAAATTGTATGGTGGGTTGCTGGATAATTGTCGATTATTTTACGACTATAAAATTAAAATTCCGACCCAAAAAAAATTTTTTGAAGGGAAATAAAATCGAAAAAAAAAATGTAAAACAATATTTTAGCTAAAAAAAACTTAATGATATTCAATCAAAAAAAAAAGTAAACAAAATTTTCCGACAAATAAACATCTAGAGGAATCATTACTCTGTGATAGTTCCTTAGTACGTAGTAATTTTGAAAGAATTGGGAAAAAACGAAAAAATGGCAATCACCGGAAAATCGAACACATACCTATATATACGCCATATCTGGCTAAAAAAAAGATAGGCATGGGTAGTCAGATCATCTAGAAACACTTTCCAACACTATAAAAATATAAGTTTTGCGACACTACTTGCCAATTCCTTACGGTAACATGACTAAGCAAAAAAATGCAAAACAAATAAAAAGGGGCACTCGCGGAAAAATGGCTAACATTCTAATATACGGCATTTCAGAAAAAAAAAATTCAGCCACGTGCTAGGCAAACCATCAAGGCACATTTTCCGACAAATAAACATCTAAATGAATAATTACTCTGTGATAGTTCCTTAGTACGTAGTAATTTTGAAAGAAATGGGAAAAAACGAAAAAAATGGCAATCACAGGAAAATCGAACACATACCTATATATACGCCATATCTAGCTAAAAAAAGAAGATAGGCATGGGTAGCCAGATCATCTAGAAACACTTTCCAACACTATAAAATTATAAGTTTTGCGACACTACTTGCCAATTCCTTACGGTAACATGACTAAGCAAAAAAATGCAAAACAAATAAAAAGGGGCACTCGTGGAAAAATGGCCATTCTAATATACGGCATTTCAGAAAAAAAAAATTTCAGCCACGTGCTAGGCAAACCATCAAGGCATATTTTTCGACAAATAAACATATAAATGAAATATTACTCTGTGATAGTTCCTTAGTACGTAGTAATTTTGAAAGAAATGGGAAAAAACGAAAAAATGGCAATCACAGGAAAATCGAACACATACTTATATATACGCCATATCTGGCTAAAAAAAAATAGGCATGGGTAGCCAGATCATCTAGAAACACTTTCCAACACTATAAAAATATAAGTTTTGCGACACTACTTGCCAATTCCTTACGGTAACATGACTAAGCAAAAAAATGCAAAACAAATAAAAAGGGGCACTCGCGGAAAAATGCCCAACATTCTAATATACGGCATCTCAGATAAAAAAAAGACATGCACGTGTTAGCCCAACCATCAAGGCACACTTTCTAACACATAAACATAAAAAAAAATCAATAATATACGGCAATTCCTTACTACGTAGTAAATTTTTACAAATATTGAAAAAAAAACAGAAATTGGCAACCGCAGTTAAATACCCAATATACCAATAACTACGTCGTATCTGACAAAAACAAAATCACGCATGGGTAGCCAGATCATCTAGACACACTTTCCAACATTAAAAAAGCAAAAGTTTTACGACACTATTTCGCAATATCTTACGGAAAAATGACTTGGCAAAAAAATGAAAAAAAATTAAAAAGGGACACTCGCGGTAAAATGCCCGACATTCTAATATACGACATCTCAGATAAAAAAAAAGACATGCACGTGTTAGCCCAACCATCAAGGCACACTTTCTAACACATAAACATGAAAAAAAAAATGAATAATATACGGCAATTCCTTACTACGTAGTAATTTTTACAAATATTGAAAAAAAACAGAAATTGGTAACCGCAGTTAAATACCCAATATACCAATAACTACGTCGTATCTGACAAAAACAAAGTCATGCATGGGTAGCCAGATCATCTAGACACACTTTCAAACACTAAACAAGCAAAAGTTTTACGACACTATTTGGCAATATCTTACGGAAAAATGACTTG
>NC_090745.1:34250877-34355877 GCF_036898095.1 Palaemon carinicauda
AGCTGGCACACAGAAGGACAGAAGTAAAGGTGAGCGCTGGCGAGCAGGAGGAAGATCTACGGCAAGACTCAGCTACCGGAGATCGTGGTCCACAGCAGGCGAGCGCTAGATCGCTACTGATGGTGTCCAGGGGAACTGACACGTGTGCAGATCGATGGCGATCGTTAACGCGTAGGAGATTGCTGACGAGCAGACGAACGTTGACGCGTCTGTGGTCGCTGGCGAGCTGGTGATCGCTGGCGAGCAGAAGGCAACGTGTGGAAGCCTGTGCATAGAAGAAGAGTCCTTGACCAAGATCTGAACCGAAGTTCCAGATCGCGAGGGCGAACGTGGGCGCACAGGGCGCGTAACAGGAACCAACAGGAACAGCAGAGATGATCATCAGGAGAGCACTGACGAACAAGAAAGCGATGATGAGCAGGAGAGCGCCTGTGCGCTAACACTGAGCAGGAGAGAACACTGCAGAAGGGCGCGCAGGGGAACCCTGACACGCAAGGGAAGAACCCCCGTGGGAGGCAACCCTTTGCCCCGAAGGGATCGTTGTCCGTCGGGAGACTGATGTCCGTCGGAAGACCGTTGTCTGTCCGTCGGGAGACTGATGTCCGTCGGAAGATCGTTGCCCGTCGGAAGACGAGGTCAGACTGCTGTCCATCTGCACCAGGGGCGGAAAATCAAGAAGAAAGAGTTGTAGGCTGCATACGGAGATTGGCGCCTCTTAGCACCCTTATAGGGAGATGGGAGGCCCTTACGACGTAGCGGACGACGTAGCGGACAGTGAGCCTTACGGCGAAGGCGGCCAACAGCAACAACAGCAGAAGAGTCCTCCGAAGAGGAGTCTCTATGAGTGTACTCTCTCGCGAACGAAAGAGAAACACTTCGTAGAAGAGACGGGTCAGCCAGTGACCTAAAAGGAGCAATCCTCCGAAGAGGGGCTCCTGCAGTTGCCCAGCCCCTTGAGCGTAACTGCAGGTGCGATCGCTCAGCACCAAGAGCATAGTCGCACGAAAAAAAGGCAAGAGAAGAACCCCCCAAAGGAGAAAAACTCAAGCCTGGACAGAAAAAAACTTCCCTCGGAAGGAAAGTTACCCACCCAAGGAGGCGAACCTCCTGAGTGTTCTAAAATGAACTGGAGGGCTGTCAATCGTCACGGGAGTACTTCCAGGAGAAGGAGACACGCCCCTGACGAAGATCTATAGGGGAGGCAGCAACAGCCGAATCCCCAGGCCTCAACAAGACAGCTCACTCCGTTGTCACATTACAGAAACGAACTAGATCAGTAACTGTGAAAAATAAAACAAAAATGGAGTTTTTATGATAAAACAAAGTTTTATGAATACTTACCTGGCAGTTATATATACATAGCTAGTAATCTCTATTTCGCCAGAATTTTTCTAAATGTGGCAACCGCCTTGTGGTGGTTGGGTGGTAACACCCGTTAAAGGGTGGTAGGAGGAATCATTCCCGTTTTCTATTCTTCAGTTCATCTATGCCCGACCTGTCTCCTGAGGGGAGGTGGGTGAGCCTTCGAATGTATATATAACTGCCAGGTAAGTATTCATAAAACTTTGTTTTATCATAAAAACTCCATTTTTATGAATAGAACTTACCTGGCAGTTATATATACATAGCTGATTAACACAATTGGAGGAGGGTGATAGACAGTAAACATTGTTGGGGAAACAACCAAAAAAGCTGTAGGATAAATAAACACCTTGATTCCTTACCTGCTAAGGTAGCTGACTTCAAAGGTTCCTGCCTCTTGAGTCGCTTTCCTTTAGGAGTGTCAGCCAGGATGTGACCTGCAGTGCTGAAAACACTCAATCGAGTCTGTCAACGGGGTGAGACCAACAATCTGACTAGACTTCAGGACTACCTATTGACCAAAATAAAAACTGCAACCTTACCAAACCAACCACCTAACATTTGCAAAGTAGATAAAAATTATCTAACTAGACTGAGGTGACTGTACACAAGTCGAGGTCCTCAGACAACCAATAAAAAACACCAACCTACGCACAAGTATACAAAACTAAGGTTGAGGGGAGGTAGTAACTCCTTTGCCTAATACAGAAGCCGTAGCTACGTATGGGCCCAAGGTATAGCATTTCTCATAATCCACTCTCACCTCTCTGAGGTAATGAGAGGTGAACACAGAGTTGCTCCTTCAGAATGTCGCATCCATAATTTGACGGAGCGACATGTTCTTGCGGTAAGCAAGCGAGGTCGCAATGGCTCTCACTTCGTGAGCTTGCACTTTTAAAAGTCCGAAGTGTTCCTCCTCACACAAGAGATGCGCTTCTCTTATCACTTCCCTCAGGAAAAAGGACAAAGCGTTCTTGGAAAGGGGCTTCTGAGGATCTTTCACAGAACACCACAGGGAGCTAGAAGAGCCTCTCAAATTTTTCGTGCAAGACAAGTAGGTCTTGAGGGCTCGTACTGGACAGAGAAGCCTCTCTTGCTCTTGACCCACTAGGTTGGTCAAGTTAGGAATCTCAAAGGTCCTTGGCCAGGGCTTAGAAGGGTTCTCGTTCTTAGCGAGAAAGTCTAATCTTAAGGCACAAACTGCCCCATTCAGATTGAAGCCTACCTGTTTTTCAATTGCATGGACTTCACTGACTCGTTTAGCTGTTGCTAAGGCCAAAAGAAAGAGGGTTTTCTTGGTAACCTCCCTAAGGGGAGCCTGTGAGATGGGCTCAAATATCTTGGTGCACAGAAATTTAAGAACCACATCAAGGTTCCAAGAAGGGGGCTTTAACTAGGTCTGCTTGGTCGTCTCAAAAGACTTCAAGAGGTCATGTAAGTCCTTATCGCGAGACAAGTCCAAGCCTCTATGCCGACAGACAGAAGAGAGCATACTTTTGTACCCCTTGATAGTGGACACAGCTAGCTTAGCGTCCTGCCTGAGGTACAACAAGAAATCCGCAATCTGGCTCACAGAGGTAGTGGATGAGGAAATCTTGTGCTTCCTACACCAAGCTCTAAAAGTCTCCCACTTGGACTGGTAGACCTTCTGCGAAGAGACCCTCCTCGCTCTGGCGATAGCTTTCACAGCTTGCGCTGAAAAGCCTCTCGATCTGACGAGCTTATCGATAGTCTGAAGGCAGTCAGATTGAGAGCGAGGGGGTTTTGATGATATCTGTCGAAGTGGGGTTGTCTGAGCAGATTTGGACTTGCAGGGAGGCTTCTTGGAAAGTCCATCAACAAGTCCATCACCTCCGTGAACCATTCCCTCATCGGCCAGAACGGAGCTATCAGGATCATCCGTCCCGAATCGAGGAGAGTGAATTTCCTGACTACCAGATTGATGATCTTGAACGGGGGAAAAGCATAAGTGTCCATCCCCGTCCAATACATCAAAAAGGCGTCTACTGCTATTGCCTCCTTGTCCGGAACTAGGGAGCAATAGATGGGGATCCTCTTGGATAAGTTGGAGGCGAAAAGATCGATGAGGGGTCTCCCCCACAGCCTCCAGAGACTCTGACAGACCTGTTGGTTGAGGGTCCATTCTGTGGGAAGGACCTGCCCTTTCCTGCTGAGCATGTCCGCCCTCACATTCTTCTGTCCCTGAACAAACCTCGTCAGCAGGTTTATCATGTTCTCCTTCGCCCAAAGAAGGAGCTCTCTTGCTGTCTCGAACAGAGACAGAGAGTGAGTCCCTCCTTGCTTCCTGATGTAAGCAAGAGCTGTGGTGTTGTCTGAGTTGACCTCCACAATCTTCCCAGACACCAAGTCCTTGAAGGCCTTTAGCCTCAGAAAAATGGCCATCAGCTCGTTGTTGATGTGCCATCCCAGCTGAATTCCTTCCCAATAGCCTGAGACCTCCTTGTTTCCTAGTGTTGCCCCCCAGCCTGACTCTGATGCGTCTGAAAACAACACTAGGTCTGGGTTCTTCTTGTGTAAGGAGATCCCTTCCCCTAACAAGGTTGGGTCTAGCCACCACTTCAGAAGATTCTTGACTTCTATTGGAATGGGGAAGGAAAAAGTGTCTTCCTGCATCTTTCTGTTCCACGTCTTCGAAAGAAAGTGCTGAAGAGGCCTTAGGTGGAGTCTCCCCAGAGAGACAAACTGTTCGAGGGAGGATAGAGTCCCCAGCAAACTCATCCACTCCTTCGCTGTGCACCTCTTCTTGTCCAGGAAAGTTCTGACTTTTACGAGACACTTGGTCTGTCTTTCCTGAGAGGGAGAAGCCCGAAAAAGAACAGAATTCAGAACTATCCCCAAATAGAGAATAGTCTGATTCGGTCTGATCTGAGACTTCTCCCTGTTGATGACCAGGCCTAGATCTTGAGCCATCATAAAAGTCTTCCGTAAATCCTCAAGACATTTCTCCCTCGATCGTGAACGAATCAGCCAATCGTCCAGATAGAAGGATATCCTTATCCCCTCCTGATGCAGCCAACCTGAAACATTCGCCATTATCCTGGTGAAGGCTTGAGGAGCCGTGCTGAGACCGAAGCAAAGAGCTCTGAATTGGAAGCACTTGCCCTGCATTACAAATCTCAGGTACTTCCTTGAAGTCGGATGGATGGGGACATGGAAATACGCGTCCTGCAAGTCGAGGGACACCATCCAGTCCCCTGGATGTACTGACGCCAGCACCGACTGAGTCGTCTCCATGGAGAACTTTGTCTTCTCCACAAAGACGTTGAGAGAGCTGACATCCAGGACGGGTCTCCATCCGCCCGAGTTCTTGGGGACCAGAAACAGGCGATTGTAAAAGCCTGGGGAGGATAGATCCCGAACCGGTTCTATCGCTCCCTTGTCTAGCATTTGGTCGACAAGGTCTATTAGGGCCTTCTGTTTCCCCGGATCTGAGTACCGGGCTACTAAGGCCAGCGGAGCATCTGCGAGAGGAGGTTTTTTCAGAAAGGGGATCTTGTATCCTTCCTTGATGACTGAGAGGGACCAGGTGTCCGCCCCTCTCCTCTTCCCAGACTGCCAAAAACCTGACAGTCTTGCGCCTACTGTCTGGAGGAGACGAACTTCATTTTCTGGAGCGAGGTCTGAAAGAACCCCTGGTAGATCTTGGTCCTGATTCTTGCCTTCTCCCTCTAAAATCTGGTCTTGAAGTAGTCCTGCCCCGAAAGGGCTGCTGGAATCTCCTTTCCTCCCGTTTCAAAGAAGAAGGAGGGGCTGCCAAGGGCTTACGAGCAGAACGAGATAAAAGGTCGTGGGTGGCTTTTTGGGCCAGAGAAAGCGTAATGTCATTAACCAGGGACTCGGGAAAAAGATGTTGAGAGAGGGGGGCGTAAAGAAGCTCAGACTTTTGTGCAGTGGTAACAGACCTAGAAGCAAAAGAGCAAAGCAGAGCTCTCTTCTTTAGGATCCCAGCTGAGAACAGCGCAGCCAACTCATTCGCCCCATCTCTGAGGGCCTTGTCCATACAGGACATATTACTGGTAAGGTCCCTAGATCCTTCCATCTGGTCAGTTTTCCTTGCCAGAGTCCCACGCGACCAGTCTAGAAAACTAAAAACCTCAAAGGCTCTAAAAATACCTTTGATGAGATGATCCAGTTCCGACATCGACCACATGACCTTGGCTGAGTTGAGAGCATGCCTTCTAGCAGAGTCCACTAAACCAGAGAAGTCACCCTTGGAGGAGGAAGGCAATCCCAGACCCAAAGGTTCCCCAGTTGCATACCACATGCCCGCTTTTGAAGCAAGACGAGCTGGTGGAAACGAGAAGGAAGTCTTAACTGCTTGTCTCCGCTCCTTCATCCAGTCATCAATCTTCGTAAGAGCCTTCTTTGCAGAAATAGACAGTATCATCTTGATGAAGGCCGACTGTTTCTTGGCCTTCTTTCTGTTAAATTGGGACTGAGGAGATTGAGGGGCAGCAGGTTGGAATTCCTCTCCAAAAAGTTCAAGAAGGGAGCGAGAGAGAACTTTGTAATCTCCCGCAGCGTCGGCAGGATTATCATCGTCATCAGAAACATCCTCGAGGTCCTGATCCACATCTGCAATATCCTTCGAACGAGAAGAAGGATCCTTAGAACCCGACAAGGCCAAATCAAAGGCATCGTCCTGCAAAAGACAGGTTGCATCCTGGAGTCCAGCGCTAGAAGAATCCTTGGAACGAGAGGCAGTATCGTCCCGAAAAGGCAGGCTGGTATCGCCCTGGCACCGAGAACGAGAGGCAGAGTCGTTCTGATGTCGAGAGCGAGAGGCGGTATTGTCCTGGCGTCGAGAACGAGAGGCGGTATCGTTGTGGCGTCGTGAACGAGAGGCGGTATCGTCAAGGCGTCGAGAACTAGGGTCGGTATCGTCATGAACGAGAGAAGGTATCGTCCTGGCGTAGAGAACGAGAGGAGGTATCGTCGTGGCGAAGCGAACGAGAGGAGGTATCGTGCTGGTATCATGAACGGGAGGCGGTATCGTCTTGGCATCGAGAACGAGAAGCAGCATCGTTCGATAAAGTATCGTCTCAGTATCGAGAACGAGAAACCGTATCGTCCTGGTATCGAGACGAAGTATCGCCTAGTGAAAGCACACATTCCTCATCCTGGCGTAGAGGGGGAGAAGTTTTCTTTAAAGAAGAACTCCGTTCTCTCTTAGAAGCAGACTTCTTGATAGGTAACGAGTCGTCTTTACGTCTGTCAGACTGGGCGTGAGGGCAGCTAAATGCTTGCACTAACGTAAAAAGTTGTTCCTGCATGACAGACATAAAGGATTTAGCAACATCAGCTGGGTCTTGTGGCCCCGAAGGGGAGGGCTGACGAATAACACTCGTAGAAGGGGGAGGATCTTCGGCAGTAGGCTTCGGCTTCGCCCTTTTCACAGGCACGGAGTCGAAATCATCCTCCGACGGACAAGGTTCATAACTGCTAGAACCGGGAGAGAAAGAACGAGACCGTTCGTCGCGGTTCCATCTCCTCTTAGTAGGTCTTGAAGCTTCAAACTTCCATTTACGTCTGGACGAATTCGGAGAAGAAGAAAACACATCCGACACGTCTTTCCCGTGACGGTCAAGAGCAGCCTGGGAATCGACAACAGGACTGTCTGAGGCGACGGCTGACCGAGGGTACGTACCTCTCACCCCCTTTCGGTCATCGACGTACCTTCTCCCTTGGTCCTGGGAGCTTGGTAGAGGTCTAGGCCTAGGGTAATGACAGGTTCGGTCAGTCGCCACCTCCACTGCACTAACACAAGCACTTTCACTTTCCTTACCTTTAAAGGCCTACAGTTGTTCTTTAATGGCCTTCAACTCGGCAGCCAGGCTAGCGTACCGAGGGTCATCCGTAGATACGGAACCTGTAGGAGGTGCAGGAGTTACTAACTCAAGGGAAGGATCAACTTCCAAAGAGGAATCAATTATAGGTTCAATAGATAAATCTACACTAAGTTCGTCTTCCTTACCACTAACAGACTTAGACTTAGACCTAGAAGCTCTCCTAACACTATCGAGCTCTAGTTTACGCACATAGCGCTTCATAATCAATCAATCTTTCTCATCCAAAACTTTACATTCCCCGCACCTATTATTAAGGGCACAAACAAAACCCCTACAATTCGAACACACGGTGTGAGGGTCTACCGCCATTTTCGGTAGTCTCACCTTACATTCCTTATTCGCACAGACACGGTAATGACTTTTTTCACTCATAATGAAAACAGCAAAAAAGCTAAGAGAAAACAAAAAACACGATCGCCAAAACCCCAAATCAGAGTACTTCACCAAAAAAGCAGACTGGTACACCGAGCAGGGAAAGCGAAGAAAAACTCTTAATGACGGACCAACGTGTTGTCGATCCGGCCGGCAGAGATGAACTGAAGAACAGAAAACGGGAATGATTCCTCCTACCACCCTTTAACGGGTGTTACCACCCAACCACCACAAGGCGGTTGCCACGTTTAGAAAAATTCTGCCGAAATAGAGATTACTAGCTATGTATATATAACTGCCAGGTAAGTTCTATTCATAAAAATCATTAGTTAACATTCATTTCCCCGGGAAGGCTCCGAAGAGGAATCCCGAGGGAAAGGAACAAGAATTACATAACAGGCACGTGCCCCCACAACCACTTACACTCACGGAAGGAGAGCTGTAACCAACACAGAATTATAACAATTATAATTATGTAACTATGTAATTATGTAATTTAAAAATGAATGAACACTAAAGAAAGAACGAAAACCCCGAAAGGAATCGTTCTACAAAGCTGAAAAATCAACAAATACAATTAGATTCATAAACTAATTGAGACAAAACGTACGGCGTAGCAACCTCCCCACACGGGAAGGAAGCTACAAAGGCGTAGTAAAAACGTAGTAAAAGGGTGAACGACCTCAAGAGAGAGAGAGAAAGACCGAAGTCAAACTCTATCGCTACCCATGAAATTACACCATGGTGGCCTAACTGCCGAGGGCTCCACGGAGATATCGTACACTACACACACAAGCACAAACTCTGAAAAGGAAACTTACTGATTTCTATACTCAAATATATACATAAACATGAGAAAATGTTTACATATATATTGAGTAAAAGAAAAGTAAGTGATTAAGTAAAGACAAAACAAACAATGGCTGCCAAGCGAGGACAAAGACAGAGATGTCTGTCCATGTCCAAGCCAAAAGTGAATGTGAAGCAATTCACCGGTGTGTGAGGGGGGAGGGGTAGCTAGCTACCACTCCCCTACCCCCCTGCTAACTAGCGCGGGGGTAATACACCCTCGTTAAATTCTAATGGCTCGCCATTTCAGCTACGCTAAAAGGTAAACCCAATGTAAATAGCGTGGTTTGTATTTTGGTTACGGAACAAATCTATTTTTGGGTGAGATAGCCATGTCGTCTTGATGGACCTGCCCTCCTTTCTTGGAAAGGCCTTAGCAGGATCCCTCCCTATCTTACTGTATATAGGGGTATTGGCCGAACACTAAAAGGAATGAAGATGGCGGGTGGATGCTACGTCATCCAAGATGGCGACGGGCATGACGTCATCCGAGTGAACATAACAGTAACGGAGGAGGAGAACTTTGTAACGACTCCTCCCTTATCTTGCCACTTAGTCCCCCTCGAAGCATAAATGCTATGTGGGGTGCAGATAGCTATGTGACATGTCAAGAATACGTCCCCTGTTATTATGCGATATCCTTAAGGGCAACTTTAGGGATAGTCGCATCAGAAGTTAGAATTCTAGAGACCTTTAGTTTAATTCTCTGGGAATATCCACTGTAGTCAAATATACCCTAGGAAGCTACTGAAGGAACCTTCCATCAGGACGACATGGCTATCTCGCCCAAAAATAGATTTTTCTGAGCAAGAACCAATACGTTAAAACTAAACACTGTAAATAGACATAATGAGGGGGAATGTAAACTGTGATTTTTTTTTAAATGAGGAGGAAAATTTTATACATCTTTTGTTGTTTTGCAGGAATATAGAAAAGAAAGGAATAAAATAATTGAGCTACAACAACCATACGAGGAAGACCTAAAGAAAATGGGTAGGGTTATTTTCATTTAGTGAGACAAATATATAAAAGAAAAAAGAAGTATTAAACCTGATGTGTTAGAAAAGACAAAACAGTATAAGAAGACAAAACTTTGGAGGCGGCATTGCAAAGGCTACAATGCCTCACCCCTGAACCTGAACCTGTAGTTGGTTGGGATAGAAGAGGTTAGTAATTAAAATGGTGGTAAATTTTCACTATAGCACAATATTCCCAATGAAGAAAATAAGTGTTCCTGGTGTATTTATAGGTATTTTTTAAAAGGGAAACTAACACGCAATACCAACTAGCCTAACTTTATCTGCTTCCCACCCAGCTTCACACCTGGCAAGATAACACTACATCATATTTCATATACCATTAAACTACCTTCATGATATTGTATTTCAGACAAAGATAAACAGCATTCTCCCCATAAAGAAAATGAACTAGACAAGTAATAACAAAGTTCACACATATCCCAGCCAACTACATACACTACAGTCAGTGTACACGTGTAGACCTACTGTAGCCTTAGTTTGGTTGACCAATAGGTCTTTAGTTGGATTAGCCTAACCAAACAATTTGGGGACTATATGGGACTTGACTATATTCAACATTTGTCTGATACTTGAACACAGAATTTAGCAAAGTAAGGATGGACGAAGTAGGAGATACAAATGGGGTGTATGTATGATAGCGGCCACCCGTATGCATTATCGTGCCTAACTTAGAATACGGCAGTGTAAGGGGGGGTCGCAGGGGAGCGTCAGCCCCCCTCCCCCGTTAAGTAAGTAGGTAAGGACACGGCTTGTAGGTTAGGTTAGGGGGAATGTTTAGGTTAGTCGACGTCCATTTTTAATGAACACGTGAGGAACTGGCCGCTAATGTACAAAGCCTCAGTCATTTGTGTTCATAACCTTTTTTCTATTTCATTTTTTCTTTTCTTTATATTTTTGATAAATAAATGTTGCCAGTGACTATCTACTGTAGTCTTCAATCATGAGTGATACTTGGTTCCCCTAAATACAAAAACCCATCCCCGGCTAAGATAAATTTGTTTTAAGGAATAGTCAGACAAGATACATTACAACAGAAAGAATGTTGTCTAGGTTGGCCAAAGAAGAACAGCTGATTGGGGGCAGTTGTAGTAAAACAAACAAATTATCTAGGGTTACTACATACGTGACTGAATGAGGTCACTGATGTTCTCGTTCTCCTTTTTATTTCTCTCTCGCAATCTAAGATAAATAATCTGTCGCCAATCACACTTTCTAGGCAGAGACATTTCGTTAAGGTAATAGGTTGTCTACCCATTGGCTAGACTAGACTGTCACTAGTGCATTGTTTGCAATTATGTTTCCTCCTCTTCGTCTTCTTCTTCTATTTTAGTAGGAGATCTGGCCCAATACTTGGAGCCAATGTACTCCCCTCTATATATGATGTAAGATAAAATATTAGATCTAATCAATGCAGTTGACAAGTTTTTGTGTTAGTCTGTTAGTGGATATTAATGCCTTCACCGAATGTTATGAATGATGTGTTAACTCTCCCACATGAGACTTAATACCTTTTATTCAAACAATATCCATGCTCCCCCTTCCATTGATATTGTTTTTATAGTGCAAAATATAGATCACACTTTTTTAAAAAAACATTTACATTTAAATACGTTTACATTAACTTATATTTAAAACAACCTCCTGTGATTTGTATATTGCAAAATCGTTGCATTAAATGTATTTTCTTTACAAAAGAACATATGTGTGGGTTTAGAGACTAAATTCAATCATTATTCCTCTGTTGGATGATTAATTCTACAAATGATTATAATGTTCCGTGAATTAGTTTTAATTAGAAATGTTATAAAAGCAGTTTTCACTCTCCTGTATATCCTTTTCTTCGTGTTTTCCTAATAGATTATTCAAAGAGCAATTCAATTTGAGGCCTATCAATTTTAGTTTTAGATCATTTCTTTGCAGATTATATTTCTTACAATTTATCATTACGTGTGAAATGTCCTCTACTACATTCCATGTACTACACAGAGACGTATTTGTCATCTTTAATTTATGTAAATATGCATTTACTCTAACATGACCCATTCTCAAATTTCCCATTAAGGTTTCTATTTTTCTATTTCTACAATAAGCTGTCTCCTAATTTTCTATAATAGATTTAAACGTACCGAGCCAGTTACTAGATTTAATAACATCCCATTCCATTTTCCAGATTTCTATAATTTTTTCCTCGGTGTTGTTTTCTTCTCTGTCATCGACAAGTGGTTGTTGATAGTACAGGGGTTGTTAAGCCCTTGTTTAACTCGTTTCCCAGGATTCCTTTGTGGCTTGGAATCCACTGCAGTTTTACAGAATTGCAATTGTTATTCATTTCTATTATTATCTCCTGTATATTATGCACTAATGTTTTGGGTCTTTTTGTATCCTTATTATTTATTACTGAAATGGCGGACAATGAATCTGTGAATATTACAGTCACTTTGCGCCTGTAATTACCCCCTGTCCATTTCAGCGCTTTGCATATAGCAAATAATTCAACACCTAGAATAGACGTTGTTGGGTTTAATCTAAAACTACAACAAAAGTCAAGGCTGAGAACAAAATAGGCAGCTGCACATGACAATTCCTCACTATTGATTTCTTTTTTGGACCCATCCGTATATATGTCTAAGTGGTTAGGATACTTTTCCTCTTTCGTTCTACAGAATTCTTGAACACATTTGGTATTAGGTTCTTCTTGGTCAATGTCAATCATTGGGTCAATACCAAGATACTTACAAAAACAAATGCCCTTTCTTACCATTGCATCCCTAACTTCACTTTCCACCTAATCATGATCTTTTGTACACTTAATATAAATGGCTTTTTTTTTTTTAAGTAACCAGAGTTCCCTCCTCTACCGTCTAGTCTCTTATCGTTTAGAACTTCCTGACTAGTTGGGTGATTCTCACCTAACTGTTTTATTTATACGTAGTAAAGCAGCATTTTGTATTGTATTTTTATTCTTACTGGTGTCACGTTACTTTCAACTTGTATTGATACAATGAGAGACGTATTTTTGGCTCCAAGTGTTATTCGTAAAGCGATATTTTGTATTTTTCCCATTTCTCTATGTTACTTCTAGCTGCTGACGAATATACTTCAATTCCATATTCAATTTTGCTTAAAATGTGGGCATTATAGAACACCAGCAAAGTTTTCCTATCTGCTCCCTGGGTGTTATAGGAAACCGCCTTCAATAAATTCAGTCTCGCGTAGCATATTGCTCTTACCTGGTTGATGTGATGTGTCCAAGTGAGGCCTGGACTGTCCCATACCAACCCTAGATACTTGTATTTATGTATTAGTTAGTGGATGGTTATATCTAACTGGAATTCCCTGAATCCTATTAATAGTCTTCCAAACTTCTTTCTGAGGTGTATTCATATTCGTTTTACCTGTGTAATTACCCCTAAGAAACTCTTTTTGTAATGTTATTTCATTTCTTTACAACTGCTTCTTTTTTGCGGAAGTCGATTTTATTGCAAGTGGTTGGGTGTTTGGTGAACAACTTTCTCGCTCGTCACCTCTCTCCCACTGCCTTACTGCTTTTCTCGTTCCACCATGTCGTGTTAGGCCCTGTCCACACTACCGGGCAGTGCCCGACGGGCAAACACTGTTACCATACCCCGTTTCAAGACACAAGGTGGGAGAGTGATCGGCGGGCACATATGGAGGTGATTAAAGATGGGGAAACTAGTGAGTAACCCGTGGGTGTAGTTGAGTAAAGGTGCATCCACACGGTCGAACAGTGTCTGTCGAACAAAATTGTTACCAGTTAACATAGTGAAAGAAGCGCCAATAACGTCAATAACGAGCACCAAGTGGTGTGCCTGTGTTCATAGAGTCCGAGCTTCAGACACTCTTTGTAGGCGGTGTGGCACTATGGACGGAGTTCTACTTGTTTACCTGATTAACTTTAACTTTTAGAAGATTAGGTATCACCTTCCCTGTAAACATGACTAGTTCTAATCCAGTTACGGAGGAGACCTGACTTTGAGATAGAAGAGAGCTCCGTTGCTAATCAAGCAGAGTCTATGCTTACAAAACATTAAAGAAAATGTTTAGAAAGACAGGAATAAACATGTAGCGGCAATAAATAAAATAACGTCAGAATTTCCGAGAAGTGGAATGTCTGTAACTGGTTTACAAGTCGAAAAGAACATGGAATCCATAATGGGTTGTTACAAATTAGAGTTACGCAAATTGGAGAAATAAAAAAGTCAAAGGTTTGTACAGAAAACATTTGCGCAAACAAATTATGGCGGTTTGATATACGAGTATAGCATAACAGAATCCGTTTCAATTATGGACACCGAAGTCTCATTTGCTCGAAGTGTTTGATCATGAGGAAAATATACAATTCTCTCTCTCTCTCTCTCTCTCTCTCTCTCTCTCTCTCTCTCTCTCTCTCTCTCTCTCTCTCTCTCTCTCTCTCCGAAAAAACAGGGGAAAGAAATTTTTAACATTTTATCTTTATCACTAAAACAAT
Organism: Palaemon carinicauda; assembly: GCF_036898095.1. Lineage (NCBI taxonomy): Eukaryota > Metazoa > Arthropoda > Malacostraca > Decapoda > Palaemonidae > Palaemon > Palaemon carinicauda. Next base: position 34,264,860 of record NC_090745.1, read on the forward strand.
TTGGATTTAGTTAAAAACAGATAATCCGAAGTATGACCAGTCTCAAACAGTTATTTCTTGGAATAATATAGGCTATACATTGCACGTTAATAACAATAACATCCTCAGTTCACTGATAGATTATTTTAAGTGAGGCGTATGTGATTCTGTAATGCCTCCAGACACGCTTCTGGAAAAATGCTTCCTCTTGCTTAGTTATAAAAGGTTTTAGGTTCTCCATTACAATGTATAAAACGTTTGGGCCCATCAGTATATAGTTTTTAAAGTCTGATTCATAATCAATTTAAGTTTCCATTAAAATGGATGAATGGCTTCTCTTTTAACTCCGTCGTTGCAACTAGTCCTTCCATGTACCATTCCATTGTTCTCCAAATATCAAGAAAAATCATGCTGCATAATTTAGTTTATTGAATTGTGCTTCAATTTTATGGTGCACTATGGTTATGATGCTCCGTACTTGAAGCTGATGACTACTACTTGATTCTCGAGTACAGACTATAACACTGACATGAATAACAGAAATACCAGCGGACATCAACTTCGGACATTTCTTCCAGTCTGTCTGGTAAAAGGAGTAGAAATCCTGGTAGTCAACTTCATCTGGTACCACTGTTTGTTACCATATCAACTTCCCTCATTTCAACGTTTATGACATCATTCTCTTTGAATTTCGATATGGTAACAGTTTTGTCCGACAGACACTGTTCGACCGTGTGGACACACCTTTATATTTAATACTTACCTTCTCAATAGTTTGTCTGATATCATTTTCACTAGATTTGATCATTCTATTGCTGATATCTTGTATTTCCCCACTTAGTTCCAATGCATTTGCCATTTCTATTGTGTCAATATCATTGTTCCACTTTTGCCAGTTAACATCTTCCAACACCTACCTCTATCTTTTCCATAACCCAGTTTGTTCAGTTTCCAAGTCACCATATATTAAAATTGGTGTGTGATTAATACCCCTGTCAGCTAGCTCTTTTATTTTGAAACCATTCGCTATTGTTGATGAACTTAGTCAAAAATCTATTGTTGAAAATGTCCCTGTAATAGGATTTCGTCTTGTAGGTAGGCCTAGTCCTGTTGGCGTAATTAGTACTAAATTGTCGTTTTCATTAAATACTTCCACTATTCTTTTTCCGCTGTTGTTGATTTTATTTTCGGCAATATCAGGTTCCCACAAGGAGTGATGATCATTAAAATCTTATACAACTATAAAATTTCTCCCCGTTTCCTCTATGTAATAAGCAAATTCCTCTTTAGTCAACCTGTCACGAGGGCTAGACGCATTTATTATATCTAAATCACCTCTCTTGAGATTGACCTCGATGTGTTGAACTTCCTTATTACCAGTTGGGTATTCTGTGGTGTTTCCCACTGCATAACAATCGTCACGTCTAATAAGGATTATTACACTCCCATTCTTTAACCTACTCTATCTTTCTTTAGTACTCTATAGTTTATAAACCTTACCGGTTGATCTTTCAAAAACGTTTCACATACACAGCAAACATGTGGTTTGACACTATGCATCAGTTTTACCTCAGATAGGTTGTTACACACACCCCTCGCATTCCATTGAATTATAGATAATTTTGACATATTAATATCCATCTTTACTTACAATTAGTTTTTCCCTTATGTTTAAATCCTTCCAAAGATTTTTCAGTTCCCCATTGTCAACAGTTACACCAAACGTTACAAGCATTTCCCTTTTAACATTTTCATCCATTAATATTGAATGACAATCAGAAATTTCCTTATTGGCCAAATTTTTTTGCACAACACAGATGAATCTACATAATTTTATTACATCTTTTGAGTCCCTTTTGATTTCAGTTTTAGAACTTTCTTTGTGTCCAATTTCCTTCCCTTCAGTTTGACAGCTTTTATTCGTTGTTATTTTCCCCCTTTTCACAATTTCAGGATTATTTATCTTGAAAGTTTCGTCTCTTATTTGTTTGGTAATAAGCTTTGAACTTAACATGTCACCCTTCGTCACTGTTTCTGTCGTTTTATTACTTACCTGGTCACATTTTTCATTGTCCCTTCCATTTTTCCTCTTCCACCGATTATATTTGACTTTATCTTGGTCACAAGGTACATTTCTAAGGTTTTTACTATCTGTATTCTCTGTGCTTCCTTAGCTACTTCACAGCCCTTATAATTAGCGACATGCTTCCCCGAGCAATTTGTGCACTTTAATTGGTCTTTGTTTAGGTCTTTACGGCACTCTTTGGCCACATGGTCTCCTCCTCATTTTACTTACTTATTTATTTACTTTTTATTTACATTCATCCTGATGGTGACCAAACCTCTGACATTTGAAACACTGAATGACCTTTGGGATAAACGGCCTAACTTCCAGTATTCTGTTTCCGAATTTTATTTTCTTTGGCATCTCATTTCTCTCGAATGTAATTTTGACACGTTTAGCTTTTACTCCCTCCTCTCTCTTATATTTCCACATCTTTTCTATTTTGCTAACCTTAATATCCTGATCTTCCAAATATTCCTTAATTTCCCCCTCTTCCATTTCCTCATAGATTGGTCCTAGTACCCCTACTTTCCTGGTGTCTCCTATTGGTTGTCGACATTTTACCTAATATGTGTCTTCTTGAGGACCAAAACTTGTTAGTGTCAGTAAATCCTTTATGTCTTCCTTTTCATTTAAAACTGCTAATAGATGTTTTTTAGTTTAATTGGTTTTATAGTCCACCACGTTTTTCTGTGCAAATGGTGACTGCCTTAAATATATCCCCAGCTTAATAGGGTTCCTAAGTAGTCTCACTGATTTTCCTTGTTTCTAAAAGTTGCATGATTATTACCTTACCTTCTACTTCAGTGCTCTAACTTATTATTTTTCCTATCTTGATCTAACTGATTTGTTACACGTTTATCTGTGCTACTTTTTGCTGTTAATTTTGTAAGAGGAACCTCCCTTGTAGTTGTCAGCCTATTTATTTTGTCCACTCGACCAACTCTACTTCCAATATGGTATTCAATTTCTCCCTCCGAACTATCACTTTTCTCTTGTTTCCTTATCATTCTACTGGAATTTCTACTTTGTACTGTAGCCCAGTCGTAATCCATATCTCGGTTACACTCAATATCCGAGGCCATAGTCAAAAAGTCGTTATCCTGGTCGATCAAATCCATCCTGGGTCGCCTTAGCCTAGGCAGCCCTAGGGTAAGGTTGCTGATTCATCTGCCATCTATTAACTTTTGGATTATTTGGAAATTACAGAGTAGTCTTACTTTCTTCTTTCTTCTTGTGGTCTGCAGAAGACGGCCTTGTCAGAGGTCGTAGAGCCTGTTCTAGGAATTTAACGAAAACACCAAGAGTATAGAAAACTTTACTCATGGAACACTTCATACATACATCCGCACTGGACCGCTGCCCAACCATATCCCTCTGTTTATTCTTCTTATTTCTCCTCCTCCTCTTCGCCCTCTTCATCTGTTTTAGAAGGAAGTCTGGCTTGTATTTGAAAACAGTATACTCCCCTGTAATTGCGATAAAAAATCAAACATTTGAACTAATCAATACAGCTGATAAAAATTGAATATAAGTATGTCAGTAAATGTCAGATCCTTCACCAAATGATATGAATAACAGTATTTCACCATAATCAAACAATATCTAATATGCTTCCCACTTTCCATTGATATTTTACATTGCTCTAACCTGAAAATCAACCTCCGGTGATTTCTTTACTAGCCTGAAGTTATCATAGCCTTAAATGGAACTTCTTTACAAGTGAGGATTCAAGTGGGTTTAGAGACTAAATTTAATAATCTGTGCAGAGACACCAGTTAGGTATTAACTGATAAGCGGAGTGAATTTAATTAACTTTATTTGGATGGAGCATCAGTATATACACAACCCGTTCCATTCAAGTATGGCACAAATATTCAAGCATAACGAGACGAGTATATACAGGCATTAACAAATTATCAGTGCGAGGGGTGAGCAATAATGACAATATACAAAAAAAAAAAAAAAAAAACTAGAGATATTGTTACAGTGTACGACCGTGTGTGATACACATGCGGTACATAGCTCCCCCGGAGTGCTTTAGACGTACAATGGATTATGAGGAAAGGGCCTGATAAAGGGGCGTTAACGGTGGTTTGCTGATGTCATTGTGCATGAAAATGTGGGTATGTGTTACTTAGCTTGGGGCTTGTATGTCTGGCGACATAAAGTAAATTTTCCCACAACATGACGTATACACTGGAGATTGTCGGACAAGGTTGCAGACGGAAAAAATTTGGCAAGGACGACCAGCATGTCACCATACACCATTTCAGCTGCCGAAACATCCTGGGCATCTTAGGAGTGGCCCTTAGTCCCAGGAGGACCCGAGGAAGCTGGGTAAGCCAGTTGGAGTTCTTGCAGCGGGACATCAAAGCTTCTTTGAGGGTATGGTGAAAACATTCAACCATACCATTGACAGCAAGGTTGTATGCGGTTTTCTGGTGAAGGGTGATAACCAGATTCGCTAATGATGTCCACAATTGAAAGGGGAAAGTGGTGCCCCTTGTGGAAGTAATATGCTTAGGGATACTAAATCTCGCCATCCATCCTGAAAGTGAGGCATATGTACACGAAGCAGATGTTGCAGTTTCCATTGGAATGGCTTGAGGCTAACGCGTCGCATAGTCAATGACGGTAAACAGGTAACAATGTCCTTCTGATGTGTGAAGGGGACCTACAACATCGACATGAATGTTGGCAAAGGGCTGCTGAGATTGAGGAAGGGTGCCCACTCCTGAATCCATGTGTCGATGCACTTTTGAGGTTTGGCATGAAGTACAGGTGCAGACCCAGTCCTTGACATCCTTAGTAAAGCCATGCCAAATGAACTTTGTCTTCAGTAGCTGTGCAGTAGAATGGTACTAGCGATGGGAAAGGTTACGAATGAAATCAAATATCTGTTGGCTTATGGGAGAAGGTATCCACGGTCTAGGAATACCAGTACTGACGTCACAGAGGAGGGTGGCGTTGGAGTCGTCGAGATGGACTTCCCCCAATGGAGGGATGTGCAGGATGTCCCTCATGCTTGGTAATCTGGATCCTTTTGTTAGGCTTGTGCCAAGTCCTTGTAATCCTATCCCAGGTGAATGGCGATCAATTTGTTTCTTAACAGTGCATCGGTAACGGGATTCATTTTCCAAGGAGCATGTTGAAGGGTGCAGTTGTATTTAGCCACGGCAGAGAGATGTCAGCATTGTCGGCGGACTAAGTGTTGAACTGTCAAGTGAAGGCATGCACTAGAGGCATGTGGTCCATGCAAATGACGAAGGACGTACCTTCCAAGAAGTGGCAAAAGTGACGGATAGCCAAGTGCACTGCCGGCAATTCACGATTGAAGGTAGAGTAGCCAGATTCCATCTTGGACAGGTTTGTAAAGAAGAAGGCCAATGGGTGAGGCGAGCCATTGATCAGCTGATCAAGGAATGGCCCAATAGCAATGTCGCTGGCATCGGTGGAGAGAAGGAATCTGAGATGCATGAGGTGCGGGACAAGTGAAAGCAACAACAGTTGATAGGACATTCTTTGTGTTGCAGAAGGCCACTTTGAAGGGGACCCCACTTCAGGTCTTTTGCCTTGCCCTTGAGGTAGGCGTAAAGAGGAGCAAAAGTGGCAGCCATGGTTGGCAGGAAATGGTGATAATAATTAATCATGCCCAAAAATTCTTGTGGTCCTTTGACAGACGAGGGCATGGGGAAGTTATAAATGACTACTACCGTCTCAGGGAGGTGGTGGACTCCTTCAGGAGTGATGCTATGCCCTAAGAATGGTACTTCGTTGGGGCCAAAAGTACACTTGTCGTACGGTACTACAAGGCCGTTCTGTTGTAGGCGGTCGAGCACGATGCGTAGATGACGGAGGTGATCCTCTTTGGAGGAAGAGAACATAAGTATGTCCTCTACGTAACATACACATAAGGGGAGATCCCTTAAGATGCCATCAATGTGACATTAAAAAGTGGCCCCAGCATTACGAAGGCCAAAACAGGGGTAATTGAAGGTGTATGTACCAAAGGAGGTGGTGATGGTGGTCTTGGGTTCAAGATGTCAAGTGAGGAGAAAACCTTCCCTTTGTGCAAGTAGGAGGTCACGTCAGCGATGTTTGAGAGGGGGTAGTGATCCGATTCTGTATACATGCTCAGGTGCCTGTAAACACCACACAGGTGCAGAGAGTCATCTTTCTTCAGGGCGATGTATAAGGGTGACGACTATGGGCCTTTGGCAAAGGCCCCTTTTTTTCTATTTTGGTGAATGTTTGTTTAGCGGCTGTCAAACGATCTGGTGCCAGCCATCTGAATTTGGCAAACATACGGTGATAAATACAGTGTTTCGCAGGACCTATGGGTGTTCGATGAAGTTCTGAATGGAAAACCTCTGGGTATGATGTGAGGAGATGGGTGTAGGCATACATGGGTGTACTGATGTGGAGAGCGAAATTAGAGGGGGCTGGTTGGTGGGACATCAAGGAGTATGAATCCACGTTGACTAACCGTCAGTGAGCTACATCGACCAATAGTTGGAAGTGTGAGAGGAACTTCCAAATATATATGACGCTTCCAAATGATAATGTGAAGGTTTCATAACCATGAGTGGATATCGCAGATCTATTGGTAGCTACCAGGCAGATATCAGCAGACTTAGACAGACTACGTCATGTCCTGAAGAGTAGCCTTGGGAGAAGAGAACGGCAAGCACCAGTGTGTACCAAAAGTCGCACACCCATACCTGCGTCATGTAAAAAGAAAAGATTAGTGATCAGGGAGGCAACCGCCACAAGTGATGGCCTACTTGTACGTTTTTTGGCCTCTGACAACCATTAGCACAATTTTTCGCAGCAGCCCCGAATTTGGAGTGTTAGTAGCATAGCTGCAGCTGATGGGTATTAGTAAGTGGCTGTAAAGGTCGTTGGTTGGGGTGCAAGCAAGTGGTGGGCGGTTTTGTTGCCACTCCAGCGTCACAGGGTGGGCGTCTGTGTCCTACCGCGTTTGCCTCAGTTTCAGTTGATGTTGAATAGTTGTCTGCTTCACCAGGAGTGGAGGTGTTGGTGGAGAACTTGAAGGTGGTGAAGTGGCTGTCCATATGGGCGTCGACTTTGGTCATCAGGTCCTTCATGGGCAAAATATCGACATCGGGGATTACAGTGTGTACAGGTTTGAGTAGGAGCCATACTCAAAGGGCATGCAGTAGATTCACTTCCTGAGGAGAGCCATATGTGGCATGTTGCAGACGAGCGATACCGAACATTTCCCTGAGGTCGAGCAAAACCCTTTGGTTCCTAAACAGTTGTTCAGAGAGGTGAAAAAGTTTCGCTATGCAGGCAGCTGGTGATGACGAGTACTGCTCCAGGAGGTATGATTTCAGGCTTTGTACATTATTTATGTGTTCCCTTGCTCGTACAGCTAATAGGAGATTTCTGGGAAAGTGTCCTTGGAGATCGCCGTAAGAACCTAATCTGCTTTGGTACTTGACTGAGTCATGCCCTTGATGCTAAATTGGACGTTAGCATGCTGGAATCAGGCGAACGCTTCTCCACTGGCAAAGGACGGTAGTTTCAAGGGCATAGCATTTGATAGTAGAGTCAGTGTCTGAGGGCAGCATCATCAAATGATAAGACATAGTAGTGTGGGGGAAAGTGGGAGGTAGCTGAACATTCCGGTGGTCAACAATTTGCGGAGGCACCAGTTAAGTATTAACTGATAAACTGAGTGAATGTAACTAACTTTTTTGGGCTCGGGCCATGTCGTCTTGATGGAAGTTCCTCATTGGCATCTTCTACTTGAGATATTTCTGCGAGTGATATACCAGAGAAATTTTACCTTAGAGGTATCAACAGAGTTCTGACCTCTGGAGCGAATATCCCGAGAGATATCGTGTATAAACCAGGGACGTGTTAATAACATGCCAGGGCTATCCTTCCTCAAATAGAGTTAACCTTGTCCCGAAGGATAAGGTAGAGGGTAGGATATGTAGGCAAGTAAGCCGTTTACAACTCTCGATCTCAATGTGCTACAACTAACACGCTTCCTATTGAACCATTCCCTCTTCGCAGTGTCATCTTTGATGATCCCTTGGGGAGTTTCTCCCTGTGTTTTTTTTAGCTTTTTGAGCGATTTTCGATCATGGATGATTCGGCTTCTTCCTCATGGAATAAGTTGAGTACCCTCTTTATTATGTTTTGGAGAATTTCGCGTCTCCACCCAATGTATTTTTAGATTTATATGCTTTTATTGTTTTGTGGCCGGCATGTGGTCGGTGCCATTACTTCATGTTACCAAATTGCTCAGAAACAGTTATTTAGTCATATTATTGTAGGAATAGGTTTTATATTATTCTTTTACAGTGTAGTATGTTTATGGGTATCCCACTTACCTTTTTTTTGGGGGGGTTTCTTGTGTGTTTTTTACATCAGCATTGACTTAGGCTAGCTCACTACATTAGCTGGCAGCCATGCCTGATAAATTTTCACTTATGCACCATCCCCTTCTATCACCTAACCTTTTTGGTTTGGTGAGGCCGTCTATCTTCTCAAGCTGTCGACTTGTCACGGCGGGGAGCTGCAGTCTTGAAGGTCCCTCTGGGAGTTGTATAGTGTTTTCAGTTATCCTGAGGTGACTGTTTTCACTTTCCACTTAGCCTATACGTGTGGCGAGGCTGTACAGGTCTTGAGAACCTATTCTCTGTGTCTACTTATGTTTACCCATTGGAATGCTTTCCCCCCTGTTCTAATGCTGACAGATAGACCCCCTTGTTACGCCTTAACCATTCATAGGCTCCCCTCTTAGTTTTTGGTAGGCTATGCCTGGTTGTGAGGACTTTTCCTCTGGGCCCTATCACTGCAGATACCTTGATACCTTAGAACACTATTCCTGTTGTAATGTCGTAGTTGGGCCTTCCTGTTATGCCGCATCACCAATATCTGAGTCTCCCTTCACCACCCCTTTTTCCCTTACCCTTGTGCCTGTTAGTGTGCCTACTTGCTATGGAACTTTGTTCCCATCCTTGTCTAGTCCCATGGTGGCTGAAGTACACTTCGCCTCCATTCTTGAACAGGATACCTTGTAAACTACCTTTCTTGGCCCAAGGTAGGCAAGATTTTCTCCTTTCCTGGACTAACTCTCTCTCCTGCCTTAGAGACCACCCTTGGGTGTTTTCTCTGCCCCTTCCCCTTCCTAGTTAGGCCATAACCTTACTTTAATGGGAACTATGTTCCTCTTGTCTAGTCATCTTACCCTGGCTTTTGAGTTTTCCCTCACCCTCTAGGTAGGCTAGGCTTGCCTAAGCAGTTCTATCTATGGCCTAATCCTATCTAAGCATAGATTTGGTATCCCTTGGGGGTCCTCCTCTGCTGCCTTGGCAGTTGGCTGTTCTGTGTCTGCAGCTTCCCTTCCCGTGCTATGTCTCTCTTGCTGTGGAGTCTTGACTCCCTTGCCTGGTTAGCCTGTTTAGGCAAAGGTGTCGCCTTCTGTCTCTGCTTCCAGTCTTGACAGCCTGAGTTCTTCTAGCAATGGCTGTGTGTTGGCCATGGGTCTTTCCCTCTGGCGCCTCAGCTGCAGCCTTTGACTAGTCATCTGCTCTTTCGTATCCTCTCCCATATCTGAGGGACACTGTACTATTGCCCTCTGGAGTTGGTCAGTCGGATCCCGCCTGGTTGTCAGGACATCCTTTGAATTTCGAGTTCTTAGCATCCTGGGCGTCTCGTATGGCTCTCATTATCTTACGAGCTAAACCCCTACTTTTCATAAGTTAATGATAATGATCAGGTCTTGGCAGGTTCCCTTTTTAGCCGCCTTTCATTCCTGTACTTTCCCTGAGTGTGAACCCTTCCTTATGGGATTGGTCACTCTCTACCTGTCGACTTTACAATGCCTTTGCCACTTTGTGACGACATGCCTGGGGTATTGACAGGTCAGTCTTTATCTTGGCTACTAGAAATAGTTGCTGCTTCAACCAAGCTGTTGCCGCCTCGGGGGCGTCTGTTGCTGGTGTAGGCAGTATGATGAGTGAACTTGCCTTCTTAGGTTGTTCCGATAGTCCTACTCTTGAAGTTCTGGTGTCCCTTTCATGTGAACCTTTCCTCCATATTCCTACTGCACTGTCAAATAGTTCTTTTCATGAATCCCCATTGATTTCTGAGCTGTTTGGAATGTGTCTTGATTACTTCTAATCTTTAACCATATTTAGGTGGTAGGTTTATTCAGGTTAGGTTTTATCTATTAAACATACAAACATGTTTACTTAATTTCAAGAAGATATAATTTTTAATGATGTGTATTCATATAAATCTTTTCTTCTTTACTAGGCGCTGATAACATGAAGATAGGAGGTTTCCAGAAGAGCTCTCAACAAAATGCCTATTATCTTTCTTCTCTGGAACTGAAGGACCTCCTCTTTCCCAAGGCTGAGGTGACCTCTTGTGTTTGGTCACCAGTTACCGATGGTTCAACTCCTGCTGGTACCAGCAGATCATGTGGATGATGAAGTTCGGGATGCTTTGCAAGTCATGAACGTCCACCAACAACTTCTTCTGGGTCGTCAGAGAGGGAGAGGATCCTGCCGACCACGGAAGGCCCTGTTCCTACATCAGACAAACCTTCGTTTCCAAGTAACTCGGATCTTACATTGTGCATGAAAGCTTTCATGGAGCATCTAACCACTAAACATGAACATTTTCAAACAGATCTCATAGCGAGGATAGAAGCTTTACAAAAGGCACCTGCTTTTAAGGCTCCCTCAGCTTCTAGCCTACCAGAGTGCGCAGTTAAGAACCTTTGGTGTTATACGAAGCATATAGCCCTAAGTGATGGGTAGCTCCACATTGGAGAGGGTTTGAGTTCCAAGCCAGTCCTGGACTTGGAATTCTTTCCATCGATCGATAGTTATCCTTACTGCTACATAAGGCTTAACTCGGAAGCGTCAATTAGGCATGATATAATCCATAAGGAAACAATCATCCTGGACCATAGCAAGGCTCAGTCTCTTTTAGTTAAGGAGCTGAGGACGGCTGAATTCACTAATACCCAAATTTCTGCTTTTGGCAGGAAGCAGGTCATCTTTGTAGCCCCCAAGGATATTGTCTTCCCTTTCGCCTCTTAAAAGTTTAGAGGCTGTAAAGAAAGTAGTAGTGCAGGGTAAACCATTTGCAGTGCTAGAGGAGTGCAAACCTGTCTTCCTAGCCCTTCCTTTTGATTCGGAAAGCTGGGAGGATGTTCAACATATCTTTACTGTTAGAAAACTAGATGAAGACATCAGAGGCAAGCAGTTTAATGAGAAACTGCCTAGATTTCCCGAATCCCCATCAAGGGACGCATTGGAAGCCAAAGAGAGACTATCTTCCTCTTTATCCTTCCAATCTTATCTAGAGATGCTTATTGCAAACTATTCCAAATTTGATATCTTCCCTGTCTTGATGAAGACTTGCCTTCCCATATTTTAAAATGATCTCCATGCTTTCTTCCTAGCCAGGAGAGCATGTAGAGAACACGTACCAGCCACTGCTACGATCAGGACTGAACCTAGAAAAATGATTGACTCCAATATCTGGGGGAAAGATCTCTTCCCCGAGGAATTGGTTAACGGGTTCATGGACAAAGTAGCTTAGGAGAACAAGAGCCTTGTAGACAAGTGGGGTATGTCCACTAAATAGAAAGTTACCCCCAGGTGAAGACCTCAACCCAAGAGCAAGAAGCCTAGACAACACTTCAAGGGAAGGAGATCCTTTCCTGCTGTGACATCCTCAGTTGCCGCCATCCCTTAGATTATATAGACGGTTCCCCAGCAGCATATACCACAGTCTTCAGACTTCAACCCAGTGTATGAGAGAGCCACCACCACCACATACCACCCTGCAAGGGCTCAAAAGAAGGGTACCAGTAGCAGGGGAAGGTTTGGAAAAGGGAGACAATCAAGAGGCTGAGAAAGTAGTGGGAAGGTGGTTAAAGATGCTGGTCCTTCACACCAATAATGAGGAGCTCCTGGTAGGTGGACGACTTCACCTGGTCAGCGATCGATGGGAGTTCGATCCCTGTGCTCACAGCATAGTCTCAAATGGACTAGGCTGGAAATGGAAACAGAAACCTCCCCAGTTCAAAAGGTTCTTCCAACCCACAACACCAATTTTGAAGGATTATGCACAGGATCTTCTCCGGAAGGAAGTCATACATTTAAAAAATCCATGAACTTTCAAGGGTGGCTATTCTGCATGTGCAAGAAAGATTCGAACATTCTTCGAACTATCCTTTACTTGTCCCCACTAAACAAATTTTTTTCTGAATGACAAGTTCCAGATGTTGACTATCTCGCAAATATGGACCTTACTACTCCAAGGGTCATACACCGTCTCCATAAATCTTACAGACGCCTATTGACATCTTCCGAAAGGTCGGCACTTCTCCCCCTACCTTGGTTCTAGACTGCCAGGAAAGGCCTACGTATTCAGCGCTATGTCCTTTGGGCTCAACATAGCTCCAGAGAATTTCACAAAGCTAGTCGAGGCCATCGTCCAACAATTACAGAACAAAGGCTTCCAGGTGATGATATACCAGGATGACTGGTTAGTCTGGGCTGCAACGAAGTCAGAGTGTCTTTGGACAGCTAAAAAAGTCATGAAATTCCTACAGTCTCTGGGCTTTCAGATCAACTTCATAAAGTCCAAGCTGTCTCCAACTCAAGAATTCCAGTGGCTAGGGCTTCACTTGAATCTTAAGTCACACACCCTCTCTCTACCACAAGGCAAGAGAAAGGAAATATCAAACTTTGTCGGGTGCCTTCTTCGTTCAAAAGTATCCACCAGATGGCAACCGGAAAGAGTCTTGGGTTCACTGCAGTTCACTGCTGTGATGGACCCGATCCTAAAAGCGAGACTCAAAAATGCCAACAGAGTCTGGAGAAGAAAGGCATCGTATGCTTAGAAAGATCTTTGCCACAAAACCCCGGTCTTACTGCAAAAGCAGAGAAAGCCATGATCCACTACCTGGAGTTTATTGACACACATCCCTCTGCAGTACCCTCCTCCTTCAGTGACTATTCCCACGGACGCCTCGAAACATGGTTGGGGAGGGGGGACACTCCTCTTCAAAGAAAGTACAGGGTTAGTGATCAATCGCATATCAGAAATTTTACATTAATATTCTGGAAGCTATGGCAGTGTTTCTGACTCTGAAGAGAATGAACCCAAAGACGAAATCACACATCGATTTAGTCATCGACAACGGGACGATAGTCCAGTATGTCGACAGATAGAGTTCCATTCCTCCTCAGATCAACCATGTGATCTTAGCCATCCTCACTTTAGAAAACTGGAGGAACTGGCATCTCTCAGCAGTTCACCTAAAAGGGGTTCGCAATGTGATGGCGGACACCCTGTCAAGATACAAGCCTCTGGACACAGAATGGTCTCTGAATGCAATATCATTCTATTTCATACTAGAGCAAGTCCCAGAACTGCAAATAGATCTCTGCAACAAGCTTCAAAAAGAAGCTTTCCCGGTATGTATCGCCAAACTTAGATCCGGAAGCGAAAGGGACAGATGCGATGTCTCTGGATTGGAATCAGTGACCTCCCATCTACCTATTTCCACCATTCAACCTCCTGATGGAAGTATTGAACAAACTGTGGACTTTCAAGGGAAGAGCAGCTTTACTGGCTCCCAAGTGACCCAAGAGCAATTGGTACCATCTTGTTCTGGAACTCAAACCTCTCCAGGTCCCTCTACCATCTCCAGTGCTGTCCCAGGATGTTCAACAGAAGACTGTCCTCGCTTCCTCTTGGATAACGAAAACCCTTCAGTTCATGATTTTCTCACCCTAGCGGCTCAAAGAAAGTTTGGAGTTGCAAAAGAGAGAATTGACTTCATAGAAGAGTACAAGTCCAACACCACGAAACGACAATATTTGTCTTTCAGAAAAAATGGGTTGCATTCGTGAAAAGTTATGTCCTCCTCCATTTCTATGAACTTCTGTATTTCTTTCTTTATCTCATTGCATGGTCAAGGTCTGGCCTCTATAACTATTGCCTTATGTAAGTTAGCACTAACTAGACATATTGCTTATGCTTTTGATATTGAACTTGATAGTGAGATGTTCAATAAGATCCCGAAGGCTTCTGCTAAACTAAAACCTAATGCTCCTCCCAGGGCTATTTCTTGGTCGTTTGATAAAGTCCTGCAATTTGCCTCCTTGATAGATAACACCCCTTCTTCTCTAAGGGATCTTACTCAAAAGTCTATCTCTTTGCTTGTTATGGCTTCTGGCGCTAGAATTAGCGAGATTGCTGCCCTTTTAAGGGATGATGGCCACACTGAATTCTCAGAACCGGGGGAGGTAAATCTTTACCCTGATCTGGCTTTCTTGGTGAAAAACAAACTTTCCACGAAAGGCTGGGGGCCTTGGAAGATTGTCTCACTTCAGGAAGACCCTTCTCTGTGCCCTGTGGAGTGCCTTAAGGGCTATTTGTTAAAGAGCCAGGGCTTTAAAGGCGGTCAACTTTTTAAAGGGCAGACGACAGGATTTAATCTTTCTCCGAAACAGCTAAGGTCCAATATCTCCTATTTCATCAGAAGGACTGACCCTACTGGTATACCATCAGGTCATGACTCTAAGAAAGTTGCCCCTTTTTTAAATTTTTTCCAATCTATGTCCTTTGCAGGCTTACAGGCTTACATGGGCTGGAAATCTTCAAGAGTGCTCTTCAAAACATTACTTACGACAGTTGGAAGAGATTAAACTCTTTGTAGTGGCTGCAGGTAGTGTGATTAAACCAGCTTCTTAAGTGTTGTATATGGACTCTTATAGATAGTTGTGCCTTATCAGTCTACATTGTGCAAGGGCTCATGTTCCTCTTTTTAATGTACTGTTTAATATTATATGAAGAGTCAAAGGTGATATTTTCCCCTTTATGTCATGAGTGTTACTATTTTACTACTTTGTTACATAACTTTGTGGCCGGAAAACTCTGGTTTTCTGTGTATATCTACTGCATATAATGTTACAATTGATTGCTGTTACACTTATTCATCTTTTGAAAACAATAAAAACCTGGTGTTCCTTTTTGCATTTCTTTTCATTGGACTTGCTGTACAAAATAAAAGTAGTGTACCTCAATTTTTAACCCTTCTTTTATAGACTTTGGTCTTTTCATCTTTTAGAGACAAAGATCTTCTCCACAGTGAGTGGAACTGGGACATTGATTTCCTTTGCTCCTACTTTTCACAAACATATCACTCGCAGAAACATCCCAAGTAGAAGATGCCAATGAGGAACTTCCAATAGGACGACATGGCTATCTCACCCATAAATAGATTTTTCCTATGTCAAAATCCGTTCATTTGGACAGTGCATCAGTATATATACAACCCGTTCCAGTCAAAAATGGCGCAAATATTCAAACACAATGAGACAAGTATATATAAGCATTAACAAGTTATCAGTGCAAGGGGAGAGCGATAACTACACACACACACACACACACACACACACACACACTCACACACACACACACACATATATATATATATATATATATATATATATATATATATATATATATATATATATATATATATATATATATATATATATATATATATATATATACACGGTTGCAGTGTACGAGTGCGTGTGATATGGGTGCGGTACAAATCATTCTTCTACCGGATCGTTAATTTTACAGATGATCATTTGATCATAATGTGTTTACTAAATTAGTCTTAGCTATAAAGGTCATAAAAATCTGTTCACCTTCTCCTGCATATCTTTATCTCCATGTTTCCCATTAGAGTATATTTCTAGTTTGTTTCTTGTATATTGTATTTCTTATAACCTTTAATTACGCGTAGAATATCATCCATAACTATAAATAAGATATGCTATATACAGATGGATTATCATCCTGAATTTATATGAATAAGTATTTACTTATTTTATTTTTCTTTAAGGACTGCTTTTCTTGTTCTATCACGTACGGGAATCCTGCTTTCTACGTACCTACAAATGCAGTTTATCATATATATTCTTAGGTATTTTGCATATCACACTGCATAACTGGTGTTTAGCCTATTGTCAAATCCACATTATCTAAACACTTAAAGAACAAGAAAGTCTTTTTTTATTTTTGAGCAAAATATTATTATTTATCAATTCTCGAATTTGATTTGTTTTATAACATATTGAATATTTACGTAAGCGCTATTTATGACACTTTTAGTATCCATGGTACGTATTTTCCACTAATCTCTTCAGTTTCAAATCATAAGCTTTGCAATTTCTTGAATTCACTGTATTATCATTTTATTTGTCCAACTTAGTGCAATTTAGGCATTTTAACTGGTATGAGTTGCATTCATTGGTGACATGATTTCCTGAATATTTCCCGCACACTTCATCAACAATCTTGAGCTTGCAATCTTCATCAAAGTGTCCAGACATTTAACAGTGGTAGAAAGTGGCCCCATGATACTTATCACGTATGTTATAAGTAGTCCATCGTATCATAGCCTTCTGAACTTCAAGATCCCATCTCAACAAGTAGTGGGAAGTCCCACCTGCAGCATTTTTTTTTTTTTTTTTTTTTTTTTTTTTTTTTTTTTAGATACCAGACCTATCTTCTCCTCTATATTTTGAATATGGTCCAGGCAACGCTTACCTTAAATCATAGTATTTAATACCCCATCTTCATCATTTTATAAATTACATATCACAATTTTAGGTTTTAGTTTCCAAATTTTCCTCGTGTTGGTTTCGGCAACTACTGTTTGAATCTTGTTTGTTGTTTCATCTCTGATCTTTTCATCGGCAAAGTTTATATTTCCATTTGAAGTTGACCTCGTATTAAGAATTGGCATATCCTTAAGTGCATGTTCAATCTCATTATCCTGTCAGTGATTGTAGATGATGCTTTAGTTGATTTAATTACTAGTAGGATTTCCCTCAACTTTGTCAATGTATGTCAATTTCTATTTTTGGGGCCATCAGTGTTTGAAGCGTTAACTTAATTGATTCCAGTCTTCGGTAGATTGTCCATCTTAAGTGAGACCAGTTAGTTCTCTTAAGGTCAGTATCGTAGTCTAGGTGGAATTTATTGCACCTCAGTAGGCATAGCGAGGAGAGTTTCCAATTCAGCGATTCTGCTTTCATGTTCACCTAAATACTGTATAGTGAGATCTCTCTTCTTTAGCTCTTTCTCCATTTTCGACTTCTCCATTTTCGACATATTCGTCATGGCTATTTTGTTTTCATCTGCACACTCAGAGCAAAATCATTTAATTTTCTTTACATCTACATCGCTGGTGTTTGTGTCTATAGAGACACGCTTCTCGTACTACCTTTACATGCTCAATTCTCAAATTTCACATCCAGGTCTATTTTCTTATTTATAAGATAAGCTATCTCCCATTTTTTTCTTTTTTACAATAGGCCTAGTTTTACCGAAGTACTTACTTGATTTAAGAATACGTTACTCCATTTACCATATTTCTATCTCTTTCATCGACAAGTTGGTGTTAATACTACAGTGATTGGATAGCCCTTGTTTTACGGTTGCATCCATCAGTTATCTCCTTTGAATTCCCTTGGGGCTTGGAATCCACTACAGGTCTACACAATGACGTTTGTATTTAATTTCAATAAACATCTCCCATATACTGTGCACTAGTGTTTTGTATTGTTTTGTATGTCTATGTTTATCATTGAAATAGAGGTCAACGAATCTGTTAACATTACAGTATCTATGAACATGCTATTACTTCTTTTCCATTTCAGTGCTTCGTATGCAACAAATGATTCAGCACCCAGAGTTGATGTAGCTGGGTTTAATTAGAACTACCATAAAAACGAAATCAAGGCTGGTAATAACACGTTCTGCAACACGGGACCATTCTTTACTATTCATTTCTCCTTTAGACCCATCAGTATATACTGTAAGGACACCGATCCCTTCGTCGTCCAGAAAATCGACAAACTACTTATTTATTTAAATTCTCTCTTCGCCACACTGTGGTGTCCTATGTATATATATTCCGCTCTACCAGAGCTACATTTTGATATATGTATCGTTTCATGACATGTTTTTGTTAACCCATAATTCATATATTTGTAAGTGTAAGAAAACATATATTTTGGCGGGCACTTCAATCTGACTTGGCGCCAATGTAATCCTACGTTTCCGTCCGCACCTTGTTATGTATTTCCATGTGCATTCAGATAAAGTATCAGTTGATCTTGGTGACGCTTGTCTCACTGTCCTTACAATACATCTAAGTGGTTAGGATATTTGTATGTTTTCATTTCAACGAGTGTTTGAACAAATTCAGCATTTGCCTCTTCTTGGTCAATACCATCTATCGGGCCAATACCAACACGCTCATTAATACAATGTCTAGATGCTAATACAGGAAAGGTTCTTTCTTCCTGTAATATCCTTAACTTCACTTTCGACACAATAATGGTGTCTTACTGTCTTTCTACGATATGCAGACCGTTTGCCGAAAGACAATTGGTCGAAAACCAACTCGTCGAAAACAATAAGTCGCAAAAGCAACTGGTGGAACTGACAATTAGCATAACGACAATTCGTAGAAAAACTTCATTTAAAGAACAAATCTTAAAAGTAATTAAAGATTATTATGAAAAAGGCAAATGGAAAGGAAATTGTCCTTTATCAATTTCTTTCATTTTGATAATACAGACATTTTTTAAACTTATTTGTAAATGTAGGATAAGAAGACACCTGAAACCTTAATTTCTTAATTAAAGCATAAATAAAAGCAACTTAAGTAATTTTGTAAAATGTGTGCAACTGTTTTTTAGTACTGTAAATCTAAGCCTTAATTTCTGTTGTGATTGCGTAGTTTAGAACGTTTATTTACTTAACATAAGTATTGTGGTTTTTAAAAATATTTATTCTGATGAAATTCCATTATTCACTTATTCCTTTCGATACCAGCCATTTAAGGAGTTGCTAGTTCGTGTAAGTTGTCTTGAACTCCACTGTACACTGACCACATATTTTTGTCAAAAGTTGGTCTTCTTCATCTACCTCTGTGAATCATGCCCGTTGTTTGATTTGTCCACTTGCTTCCAAAGTAATGCTGAGAAGGCTGACCATCAATCACATCATCAATCATTTCCATTCCGCACTGTACACCTCTTGCGTTTTTCACATCTCCAGCAAACCTTGTTGCCACCCGTTTCATCACCCAACTATACAAATCCTTCATGGGGGAGTTTTCTTGTAGTTCTTTTTGTTTCAATGAACTCCATTTTTCTAAGGTAAATGGTTTTGAATGCAAACTTTGATTTTTGTGCTTTTCAACAAAAGCATTTCTAAACTACAAAAATGCTTATTATAGTCATATCATAATATAGAGAGTTAACGAATCAGTTAAGTGAAAATAGACTTTTCGATTCTATCTTGAAATACTCTCTGTTGCGATTGTAATCTTAGAGTTTAGATATTTCACTTACATTTCTCAATAACCCTTTTCGACCAATTTTCCTGTCGACGAATAGTCAGTTCAATTAATTGTCTTTTCGAAAACTTATTTTCGACCAGTTATCAGTCGACCAACTGTCTTTCGGCCAATCGTCGGCTACCGTCTTTTACCCTTAAAATAAATTATTTTTCTTACAATTAACCAGTGTTCCAGTTTATAGCCTACCCTCTGGCCACAATTTTTCACAATTTCCTCACCAAAAGGCAACATATTTTGTATAGCATTCTGACCCTTACTGGGACCACAGTACTTTTAATATGAAGTGATACAATCAGCAATGTATTTTAGCTTCCAGTGCAATTCGTTAAGCAATATTTCGAATTTTCTCCAGTTATCACATTCATTAGTAAGGAAAACCTACAATATAGAATGATGAGCTATACAGTATGTATGAACAACCTCCAGTACTCTATACTAGGTAATCATAGCAGAAAGAGGAATATGACCAGTGTTTTGTAGAATAGACTATAAAACGGATTTTGAGCAAAGCAAAAAACCTATTTTTTGGTGAGATCGCCATGTCCTCCTGATGGAAGTTCCTAAGGTAGCTTCAAAAGGGATATATTATACTACAGTGATATTTCCAGAGAATTAACCTTCAGGTTCCAGAATTCTAACTCCTGGAGCGAATATCCTTAAAATTTTCTCAAGGATATCGCATAATATCAGAGGACGCATTATTGACACGCCACATAGCAATCTGCACCCCTAATAGCGTTTACGCTTCGAGGGGGACGTGGCAAAAGAATAGAAGGGGGCCGTAACAAGGTTACCCCCGTTCACATACTACTATTGACCACCACCCCAGCGCCATTCCCAAGATGGCTGACATTCCTTGTAGCATTGAGCGTGGTGCTACAGATACAGTACGTCAGGGAGGGAACTGTGAAGATCTTTTCTTTTAAGAAAGAAGGGTTGGTCCATCAGGACGATATGGCGATCTCGCCCAAAAATAGATTTTTTGCTTCGCTCAAAATCCATTTTTTGGGCTCAAGCCATGTCGTCCTGATGGAAGTATACCAGAGCATTAATGTATCTGTGGATTTTCATCAGTGCCTTAACCTTGGGACAACCTTTCTATGATCATTTGGATCAATCGAGACAAATGACGTTACCGTTATCCGTCATTATCACTAATCATCTCCGATGTTAGTGCCTCCTGCCCCCTACAGGGAAGAGTCATTCTAGACAGTAGAAAAAAGGGGGTCTCAAGGTTAGCATATATTGTATGGACAAACATAAGAATTTACCAGATGAACAAACCGTCTCGTAGTTTGTGAAAATTACCAAATACTTAACAGTGTTTCTTAAATCCATCGTTTGTGAGCATACAAATATATTACTCTGGACTTTTAATCATGCAATTGTCGGGCGAGTTAGCACGCAATTACATTCTAATAGACGTTTATTAGTAAGTAAAACGAATGTAGCATGATAATGTAACTATACATGTAACCTGTACAGAGATTATCTTTCTTTCTTGGAAAGCAAGAAATGATAAGTGCCACTCTCAGATTGAAGAAAATTTATAAAACAAATTCTCTTCATAATTCCTGTACTGGTTACTTTTATCGGCACTGTGTACTACGTACACTGGCACTAGTGCTATCTGTATAATTCCACACCTAGGATTTTGAACAGAGCTAGTGTCACCATGGTAACACTTAATCAAAGGAGGTCACACCCTAAGAGGGATGACCCCTTCTCCCTTTAATTGACAGTCCCAATCAATTAGCTGTTCATCGTAGAATTAGACGGCGGGTTAAGTACTCTACCTGACGTCACCACATACTGCTTCAGATCATGGACTTGCTTAGCATAGTGTTTGTAGAACACTCTGGATGATTCTCACCCAGTATATGTGCGAGGACATTTGAAGTCCCAAACCATTGACTGTTTACAACAGTAATTAGGGGGCAGGTTTTAATACACTACCTGCCGCCCCTACATAGTGTTTCAGTTCATGTACCTGTTTCGCATAGTGTTGGTAAAACACTCTGGATGATTTCCATCCAGTTTATGAACGAAGATGCTCAAAGTCCATATACTGAAAGAAGTTCAGTGATGAAGCAATCTTTCTCGGATCATGACCTGCGGGAGTACTGTCAGGATCTGCTCTACTAATAAAGTAGGTGAGCTTTGCCCTCAGTTGTTTCAGGGATAAGTTTGATCCAGAGGTTTCTCCTTTAAAGAGCTGTCCTCCCCTGAAGTCTGAAGTTCTACGAAGATAGACCTTTAGACACTCTACCGGACATAGAGAGACATCTTCCTTCAGAGGGCAGATTCTCCAGGGACCCTACCTTTTAGTGGGTAGCTCATTCTTAGCGAGAAAGGATGGATCAGGGAAGAGATTCAGTTCTCCTGTTTCTGAGAACTAAATGTGGCCCTCATCCCTAGAAAGGGCCACTATTTCACTAACTCTAGCCCCTGAGGCTATAGCGAACAGAAAAATAACCTTTTGGGTTAGATCCTTAAGCGAACAATCTTCATTGTTCAAGGATGAGGCATAATGTAGGACCTTGTCCAAAGACCAAGAGATGGACTTTGGTGGTGCAGCAGGCCTAACCCTCGCACAAGCCTTCGGGATCTTATTAAAGATCTCATTCGTCAAGTCTACTTGAAAGGCATATAGAAGAGGTCTAGTCAAGGCTGACTTGCATGTAGTTATCGTGTTGGCCGCCAAACCCTGGTTATGAAGATGGATAAAGAAGGACATGCAGAAGTTCATTGAAATCTCTCTCGGTCCTTTTGCTTTTACGAAAGCAACCCACTTTTTCCATGATGACTCATATTGTCTTCTAGTTGACTTAGACTTGTATTCTTCTAAGAATTCTATATTGCCTTTTGAGATCCCAAATCTTTTCTTAAACGCTAGGGCAAGAAAATCATGCAATGAAGGGTTTGGGTTCTCTGTAATAAATCGAAGGCAATTAATCTCTGAACCTTCTGGAGTTGTCTCGGGTTCAGAATAAAGGACAGCCTCAGCCTCTGTTCCTTCCTCAAGGAGGATAGATTGCTCTTGGGCTACCTGGGAGCCAACAGAGCTACTCCCACCTGGAAGGATCTCAGCATGTTGAGGACTCTCAGCAGGTGATTGGACGGGATGAACTGGAAATCCTAAGTCTATCCCTTCCATTTCAGAGACATGATGTCTATCATTTAAATTAGAGGATCCTCGTATAGGGCTACATATAGCGCTCGTAATGAAGAGGTCGGATTGCAGTTCGGGGACTTGTTCCCATCTGGGAGAGAATAGGTCTGCGTCCGTGGACCATTCTAACTCTATCAGCCTGAGCCTGGGTAGAGCATCCACTGTCACATTGCAGATTGGTTGTATGGGAACTGCTGACAGGTGCCATCCCTTTAGGTAACGGATGGCTAACTACACTTAGACTGTATGAGACGTTCCTTAGCATCGTCGATTGCAGCGTCTCGTTATCGCCTCGGAGTAACAGATCAGCCGTAGACAATCTGATCTGCTTGGAGAGAGTTTCCCTACTCATGACTGGACCAACATGGTCTTGGGATTTTCGGGCTTTGACCTTTGTTAGGGAAGCGATTAAGGAATGACCTCTATCGGTCTTTTTAGGCCTCTTCAAGCATTTGATGCTTGTTTTCTCCAGGCTCCCAGTGCATCTTGCAGCAGTGCTCTTAGCATAGGGCCTGCCTCTATTGCGAACTGGAGAGAGATCAGGGTTCCTCCCTGTTCTCGTTTTGGGAATCTGACTGATTACCGGAGTCTCTTGACAGACCTTGCCATCTCCTTTTACCTTCCCAAAGGAAAGGAGAGTTGGAGTGACACCAGGCTTCAATGGCTTTTCAGTCATTGATACCTTTGAGCCGGAGAGAATCGAGACTTCTTGAAGTTTATCTTTTATCCACTATGTTCCGGGGACCGGATCATTTCTTCGGATGTTCATAGACCAGCCACCTTGGGTGCTGCCCACCCCAGCCTCTTGTCCAGGAACATTGTTGCCTGAACATTTCTTAGGCTTAAATATTGCATGACTGTGTCTGCCAATTTTATGAAGGCAGCTAGGACTCTGTCTAGTCTGACGAGTATCTTTCCTAGGAAGTGCGTTACTTTGTGTAAACTTGAGTTCTAGATAGGAGGGGAAAGGGTGATTGACTGGAAGTTGCCGATAGACGACTTTCAGGTCTGGTAAGACTATAGGCACCTTTTTTTGCAGCGGGGTCCTTATGTTCAGGAGGATAAACATCCTGAACTCGTTGTTTTATTAGGACTTGTTGAGTGGCGATAAGTCCTGAATGACTCTGAATTTTCTTGAGTCCTTCTCGTAAACACACAACGACCTTCTCTGGAATTCGGTGGACTAAAGTTTCCTTACCACCTGTATGCTCTAGAGCTCTCAAGTAAACTCCCCCAGGAGGGTTTTGGATTATCGGAGGAGTTAAGGAAATGGTGGTAGAGATATCTCCACCTCTCATCTTAGTCCCATCTTGATTAGGCCATGGACCCAAGGATCGAAGGTCCAGCGATCCTAAAAGAATCTCCCTCCTATTAGAAGCATTTCTATGCTTCGACTGATCAGTAGGAATATCTTTTCGACCATATGTCTGTGACATCTCGGTCACTACAACTGTGGATTGTTGTTGAACCGGTTGAAATGGATTTCCAGACCTCTCCATCTTCCTTTTAGGTTGGGGACCCACAACCTTAGAAGATTCTCTTTTTGAAAGGATGCCCTTTTGGAGAAGTCCTACTGTCTCCGTGGAGGCGTTCTTAATCACTTTCTTGACTACCTTGTCTGAAAAGAGGTCTTTATCCCAGATGTTGGAAGATATTAGCTTTCTTGTATCGTGTTTTGCTGTTGCGTTAGCTAACACAAACTCCTTACATATTCTTCTAGCCTTTATAAAGGCATAAAGGTCTTTTACCAAAGTAGCCATATGTATTTTGGCTAAGACCTTGAGCAGGTCTGGGGTATCTTGATGAGCCGAACAGAACTCTATGTAGTTCTGTAGAGATAAGGAGGCTGCAAGTCTCTCCTTTGTTTCTTGTTCATCCTGTAAGAGAAACTCAGATAATTTTGGAAGATTTTCCTTAAATTGTCGACTGGCGACATCCGCCTCAAGTCTTCCTACTGAAAAGGTGAAATGGGCCTCCTTCCAGTTCTTCTCCTGTCTGGGAAATGCTAGTGACAGAGGCTTGCACTCCTTGAGTGTAGGACACGGTTTACCTGTCTCTATTGCCTCAGTGTCATATTTGAAAGCCTTCTCCGTAAAGGGGAATGAAATTGAAACAGGAGCAAGGAAGGAAGAGTGCTTGTTACCTGGTGTGGATACCTTCGACACCAAGTAACCCGCCTTTCTATGTTGCTTGATAGGATAGCATATGCTTTATCATTGTCGAGAATCATAACCTCCTTTGATTCCGTTCCTTTTCCTGATGTTGGTTCATCCTTCAGTCTAATGAAACAGTTCGGGAAAGCGTCAAAGCTTGGCCAGAACTGGATTGTGTCCAAAGGAACAGCACCTATCTTCTCCGAGATGTAGAGTTTTCTGTTTAAAATCGGCATTAGCTCCGCAAACCTCCAGGGATTGGTTGTGGAGCATGTCGGAAGGTCTTGATCTACGAGTCGTTTGTACGACCCTTTAGGAGCGACAAGTGGAGCTTTACCAAGCTCTACCTTGCATTTTGCTTCCTGCTTTGTGCTCTGTTTGCACAAATTTTCAACTAGATTCTTGACTTGAGCCCATAACTTGTTCATTCCATCTAAAAGAGGGATAGAAGGCGGAGATATCGATGTCGTTGGCTCATGAGCCTGTTGGGACGGAAACAATTCCAACCCGACATTCTCCCCTTCTTCCCGTGGGCGCTTTTTGCCTTCCTTCCAAAAGGTTATCTGGCCATCGGGAAATGTACTTCGTGTCTGGGGTACCACTATTTCCTTACTCGCTGTTGGAAATAGTAACCTACGCATCTTGTCATTAGGCAGGTAAGGTCCCGGAGAGATTTTCTGAAAGCCTCTCACCCAGTTGCGTAGTTTGAAACGAGCTGCATCTCTAGTCTCTACCGACTTGGGATTCTTGAAACCTTCGGACAATAGGGCCCGACATACTTTGCAGGCCTGCGGGTTCCAATACTGCAGGTGTTCGGAAATAATATTGCAGGGGGCATGAAACCTGCATGCATTATGTCCGTAAAAACACTTACTCTTAGTTTTGCAGGAGACTGCAACACATGACATCTGGCATTCCTCCTTTAAAGAAAGGAAAACAAAATGAGTATACGATTGATTATCTCACTGATAACCAATACAGTGGAACCTCTACACACGAACGTATCTACATCCGAAGTAAAATTCAAGCAATTTTTCGACTCTACACCCGAATTTTATTTCGACACACGAAGTAAGCAATTTTCGTCGTACCGGTTGTATCAGAATTTTTCGACACGCGAAGTACAATTCGAACACGTTCCTACTCTACACCCGAATTTTTTTTCGACACCCGAAGTAAACAATACCCGTGCACGTAGATGGTACTCACAGCGCCGGATGTATTTCTTATTTCCGCTGATAGAAGGCAGCATTTCTACCTCGGAGGGACCCTCAATTAGCGTGGCTTGGGACATTCCTCTGTTCTCGTCAGCTTCGTGTGGTTGTGCCCTGTGCCTTCTGCTATTAACTGTGTTTTAATTGTGATTTTTTTACGTTCATCCTTTTACGGTATTTTACGTAAATCATGGGTCCTAAAAGGCTTAGTTTCGCAAGTGGTAGTGGTAGTGGTGAGAAAAGGAATAAGTAAATGCTTTCTTTAGAAGTAAAGCAAGGAATTATTGAAAAGCATGAGCGTCTGTGTGAGTGAACTTGCAATAGGTTCGGCGCAAATAAAAGAGGTGTTAGGAAAATATCAAGACGTGGTTGACTTCATCGACAAATACCATCCAAAGAAATTGCAGGTTTGTCGTGTAGTTGCGCAGTTTGATGATGTTTCCCTAACTTATTTTCGAAACATTCTGAAAAGGTGTACCAAGCAACTTTCTATCGATAGCTTCTTTAAAAAAACTACAAAGCGACCTCGTGATGAAGAGGATGGAAGTGGTTCAAAGAAAACGGCAAAGAGTGAAGAGAAAAAAATTCAATCAATTTTAAGTGGAGAGAGTGAAAGTGATTAAAATTAATCATCAAAAAGAAAAAAAGAAAATGTAAAAAAAAATATGAAAATAAAAAAAATAAATAAGCTAGGTTAGGTTAAAGTTCACTTAGTGTAAGTTAGAATAAGTTACGGTAGTGTACGTTTATCGTAGTCAACCTCTCTACCTCCTCGCCGCCCGTCTGTCTCCTCTCTGCGTAGCAAGACCATCAACACCTGCGCTGGACTTTCTAAGGTAAAGTGACGCTAAAAACCCGTTTCTTATTTATTATTTCTTGATCATTATTCTTTTTTATATGTATATTATCTAATCTAGAGGGCATATTGTCATGTGTAATTATGTGTAGTAATTTATTAGGGAGTTATCATAGGTTTTTGGGCTCAACCATGGATTAATTCTATTTCAATGTATTCTTATGGGAAAATTCGTTTCTACATCCGAACATATTCTACATCCGAAGTTGGTTGTAGAACGGATTAAATTTGTATGTAGAGGTACCACTGTATATCAAAGGTCATATCTTAACAGAATAGCCTAGGATAGCAAGCTATAAAGGGATAGTAGGAGACACATACTTGTGTATCCCTTGCAAACACATGCTGGTACCTCCCCTCGGTATTAAATGATAGGAATTTCCTTTTCGAAGGAATTCCAACTGAAAAAGGGTGTTTTCTAACCCCTAGGGATAGGGAAGTGTATACTTCACTGCCCTTTCATACTAAATACTGTGGGGTACGGAAGACTGATTTCTCAATCAGCTTAACGAAGAAACACTATTCCTTCAATGTAAGAGCGGCTGCAGCATAAGCTCACATGAGGATACCCAAGATATGCTAGAAATAGTTACTGTATAATCATACTGTAGTTTTCTATTTGCAGTATGCACTATATTGCAATATACTGGCTACTGTATAATTATATATAGTATGATCCAGCCTATGTGTTGCCTTTCTGGTAAGCAACTGAACGTATGGTCCAGCTGGCATGAGGCCAACTGGACTGGGGAAAGGAAAGATATATATTTGTATGTATCCCACCCAACTTATTTGCTGTGACCTCCCTTACAAAATTAAAACATAGAGTTTCCTAATCATGGAGACTCGAGGATAAGGGCTCTGCCCTTTAAGGGTTAGGAATGTAATCTCCAGTCCTTAAAATTTTAAGATTGCAGGGTAATCTGAAGACTGATTTCTAATCAGAATATTGAAGAATTAAATTCTTTCAATATGAGATTGGGTTCCACAAATATTTGGGTAGGATTTTCAAATATATTGGAAAACACTACTAGCATAAAATATACAGAAGCTTTCTATTTGCAGTATATCCTATACTGCAAAAATACTAACTACCTGTATAAAAATATACTGTAGTTCAGCCAGCATGTCGTCGACATAGCTAGCTAATGCTAGCACATCTAGCCTGCTAGCTAAAAAAAAGAGATAGCATGGAGAACAGGCTACCTAATACTGTATATATATACAGTAAAAGGGATGTAAAAGTCTACTATTACTACCTTTTCCAGAAAGAAGGTTCAAATGGAAGGGGAGAATATAAAATTCAAGCTTCCATCCAGCTACAGTACTGTTGCCGGCAAGGATCTGTCTAAACCTTGCCGGCCGGCACCGCTGGCCAGTACTGCCGGCCGGCAGTATCAGTACAGTCGGCGTGCTGCCGGTTGAGCAAGCACCATTCTGTGCCGGCTTGGTAGGAAGCACCCCGGCAGTAGCCACTGTTGCTAGCAGTTCAAGAAAGAACTGAAGAACCTTTGTAAACAGAGAGGACTTCCCACTTACAGCCAACATGGCCAGCAGCTGCCGGCCGGCAGCTGCCCTGGTTGCCTGCCAGCAGTCTCCATGACTGCCGGCCGGCAGCAGCCATGACTGCCGGCTGGCAGTAGCCATGACTGCCGGCCAGCAGTAGTCTTTACTGCCGGCCGGCAACTAATATGGCCAGCAGCTCACAGCTGTCATTACTGCCGGCCGACAGATGTTAAGACTGCCGGCCGGCAGCTATCAACTGTAAGAGGGGGAGTCTGGTCAATCCCGGCAACCCACCGGCAACAGTAAGGTTGCCGGGATTCGCCAACATAAAGGGATAGAAGGGAAGGGAAAAGAGGGTCCTGTGAAAGGTACAGCAGGAGCCGGCCGTAGCCTGTCCTGTCCCACCTAACAAACTCTATTCCTGTATTAGAACTATCCCAGGTGGCTAAAGAATTCTATTCCTTAGCCTAGGGTTAGATTGATACGATTAAGAGGTTGGTAGCACCCTCGCCACCACCTCTAATGGTAAGGAATTGGGGTTGTAGTGCCAGTGTCCCCTAAGCATTAGAAGAATTCCATTCCTCAGCCTAGGGTCCACTAACACAGGACTAGTCTGCTAGGTCACAGGAAGAAGGGTCATATCGTACAGACCCCTCAGGAGTGGCCTTGGGAGGTCTAGCTTCCTATGTTGGTAGCCTAACGTAGCAAAAGAATTCTATTCATCTTGGCAGGTAGCTACCGACCACAGACTAAATACTCTGAGATTCTGGCCAAAACCCCAAAAACCTGCATCTGCGGTTAAGGAGGAAGGGCAGAAAAAACCGTAGGAAAGTCATGCCTGAATTAAAAATTCGAGGCCGACCCGCTAAGGTTGTAGCCTGAGGCTACACTCAGAGGGAAAAGGGATTACCCTTAAATCTCCCTTTTTTTTTGAGAGGTGTAAAGTTTCATCCAATTTAAAGAGATACCCATCTCAGCATAATTGAAATCACCATACAGAAGGGTAACCGGGGAATGTCTAACGTATAATAACACGCCTAGGTTAGGTACCTAGGTGAGACGAGATCTCGGTTACCTAACTCTCCGAGACTCTAACTATACGATTGACATGTAAAGGAAAAATATGCACAATATAAATATCTTTACAAGAATATATTGCCTAAATAGCTAACATAATTAAATGATTAATCAATGATATATGATGCTATTTAAAAACCGGGAAGTCGTTCTGCTAACTAAATAACATGCCCAACGAACGACAGCGCTCATAGCGCCTCCGGTACAGACTAGCTCTAAGCACAATAAATTACTCAAATTTCACTGTGAAAAGGAAGCTAAAAATTATTCATTGTAAAGACCCAATACTCAACTTTCCGAAGGCGAAAGAAGTTGGAGAATGCATAATAAACGGATTTTGAGCGAAGCAAAAAATCTATTTTTGGGTGAGATGGCCATGTCGTCCTGATGGAAGTTCCTAAAGGGTAGCTTCCTTGGGTATATACGACTACGGTGATATTCCCAGAGAATTTACCTTAAGGTACCCAGAATTTTAACTCCTGGAGCAAATATCCCTAAATAAAAGAACCAGGGATATCGCGAAATATCAGAGGACGTATTCTTGACATGCCACATAGCAATCTGCACCCCGAACAGAATTAACACTTCGAAGGGGTCAATTGGCAAGAAAACGAAAAACGAGAAAGAAAGGTGAGCCGCTCGCAAGGTACCTCTCCTCTCCCGTTTCGTAAGCGTGCATAGCGCCGCTGACGGCGCCATCTGTATTCCTTGTAGCGATACACGAGGTGCTACAGATACTGTATGTAGGGAGGGGTCCTACAGCCCTTTTTAGAGGAAAAAGGAAGGGCGGGTCCATCAGGACGACATGGCCATCTCACCCAAAAATAGATTTTTCGCTTCGCTCAAAATCCGTTTTTTGGGCTCAAGCCATGTCGTCCTGATGGAAGTATACCAGAGCATTACTGTATCTGTGGGTTCTCAAAACGTGCCGTACTCTCAGAAGGTTTTTCCAGGTCAACCAGACCTAGGGACCTAAAATGTTACCATCATACATCTTTTCATCTAACCATAGACCATGTTAGTGCTTCCTGCCCCCTACAGGGAAGAGTCATACTAGACTCTGGAAAAGTCTCGAAGAGTACATATACCTATGTATGAATAACAGACAAGCCAATATAGTGGTCTCACTCTATATCATGTAAAGCATAGTTTGTAAAAGAACCACTGAGTCAATATGAAATATCGACCAGTTCCCCGTTCGATTACTGGATTGGACAAAGGTTTATATCCGGGTAGGAGGAAAACTTGCATATCCGCTACCGTCCCCTTAGGGCATGGAGTCCTCCCGTTAGGGGAAAGCATAAACCAATGAAAGATGCTTGCATCAAGGAACAATCTATTAGAATTATCCCAGATAAATATACATAGTAAACGTAATGCTAAACCATTTCAAGTAAAATGACACAGGCGAAAGAGACGCAAGGTTCACAAGAACTAGTTTATTGACAATCAATAAAAATAAAACAGGTTAAACAACAATTATACATATATAAGATGAGGATAACCAATAAATAAGCATAAGCATGATAGTAAACAGAAAATATGTTTATCTGAAAGAAAAACATTAGCGCCACTTTTAACATACTGAGGTATCAAAATCATAAAAATCTGTATTACTAATCAGTCACATTAGCGTTGGAAACGCTTGGCACACATGTCTGCATTTATGCTAGGTTCACCTTTGAATATGGAACAGTCAATGTGGGCACCCTAGTGCCCTAACACTTAGTTTGTAGAACAGTCCGTAACTACACACCCACCCCAGAATTAATCGTCCCAATTAATTTCACTGTTCCTCACAGAGTTAAACAGCAGGTTTAACGACACTACCCACTGCTACCACAGACCTCTTTAGTTGCTCCACTTGCTTCGCATAATGACGAAAGAAAACTCTGGAAGACTTCCAGCCAATGTATGAGCGAAGATGTTCAAAATCCATACTATTGAAGAAATTTAAGGATGAGGCAACTTTCCTCGGATCGTGACCTGCGGGTGTACTGTCTGGATCTGCTCTGTGAATAAAATAGGTGATTTTCGCACTAAGTTATTTCAGCGATAAATTTGAGCCTGATGTTTCTCCCCTGAATAGTTGACCACCCTTGAAGTCTGAAGTTCTACGAAGATAGACCTTGAGGCATTCCACTGGACATAGAGATGCATGTTCTTTCAGAGGGCAGATTCTCCAGGGACCCCACCTGTTGGTGGGTAACTCGTTCTTGGCGAGAAACGTAGGATCCGGAAACAGGTTCAGTTCTCCCCCATCCAAGAACTGAACACGACCTTCCTCTCTCGAGAGGGCTACAATTTCACTAACCCTGGCCCCCGACGCGAGTGCAAACAGAAAAATAACTTTTTTGGGCTCAAGCCATGTCGTCCTGATGGAAGTTCCTAAAGGGTAGCTTCCTTGGGTATATATAACTATGGCGATATTCCCAGAGAATTTACCTTAAGGTACCCAGAATTCTAACTCCTGGAGCGAATATCCCTAATAAAAGAACCAGGGATATCGGCAAATATCAGAGGATGTATTCTTGACATGCCACATAGCAATCTGCACCCCGAACAGAGTTAACACTTCGAAGGGGTCAATTGGCAAGAAAACGAAAAACGAGAAAGAAAGGAGAGCCGCTTGCAAGGTATCTCTCCTCTCCCGTTTCGTAAGCGTGCATTGCGCCGCTCACGGCACCATCTGCATTCCTTTTTGCATTGCTCAACAACTCGGTGTTTTTTCCCTGTGTTATCTCGCAATTCTTGGATTATTTCAACTTGAAAATGCTTTCTCCAACTTCTTCTGCTTCTGATAAGTTGAGTATTATTTCTTTTATGTATAAATGTAAGCTCTTTGTAATTTTAAAATGATTTGATAGTGATATCGTTGTTAAAAGAGCTGTTGCCTACCGGAGGCGTCCTGGACGCTGTCGCTCGCTATGTATGAGTTATTTAGTTAGCCAAAGCGACGTTCCCGGCTGTTTCACTTTAATAATTTTAGCTATTCAGCGTTACATAGGTTTTCTTTATATGATGCTTTTAGTATTTCCGTTTTGGCGAAGGATTTGCCGATTCGGGCCTACGCTAGACCTTGTAGCCTAGTCGTTTGGCCCTAGTACTTTCCTGCATGATATTCAAATTTCCAAGTGTTTTAAAATTTTATTGAAGCTTTAGGCAGTTTTATACATTTAAGATTATGTTGATTTTCTTCCAAGATAGTATACGAGTGAGTTTTGGTGATTTAGGTAATCGATTCTCTTCGCGCCTAGGCTAGTTGTCTATGGGGCCATAGTATTATTTCTCACTCTCCCCGGTTGCTCTCTTCTCTTAGGAGAATGTGTGCAATCCCTTTCCCTCTGCTTAAGCCTTGGGCTTGACCCTAATGGTTTATCTGAATTGACTTTAGATACAACTATATTAGGGTGTTTCTGTTCTTTCCTGCTTCCAGTAAGTCTGGCTTCAGGAAGGGGGCAGGACATCAGAGTTCTTAGTCTGAGTCTGTTTCTGTCTAGCTTGTGGTTGAGATTCCCTTGCTAGGCTGACAGCAGACATAGGAGGCTTAGCCTGCTTAGTTCACTTTCGAAGGTTTCTGTACGAGATGATTCCTTCTTTTTGTGATCTAGCAGACTAGTCCAGTGTTGTTGTTCTCGGTGTGGAGGATGAGATTCTCTTTTATGTGAATAACAACGCCTTCCTTGCTTTGGTTCCGAGGGAGTTGGCAAGTATTGCTGGCCTCCCTCCTCGGATCTCCCCTAGGCTAAGATGAGTTTTCTTGGCTACGGGTGATTCATTATTAGAGCAAGGTTGGCAGGACCCTTTTCCCCCTTTCCCCCTCTTTCCTTAGTGATGGCCTAGCCATTGCATTCCTGTCCGTCATTCCACATCTGTACCTAGCATAGGTTAGGATGTGGGGTTGACTCAGTCCCTTGCCGGCCGGCAGTGCCGGCACTGAGTGCTGCCTGGACCTCCCTTGGTCTCTCATCCATGTTTGTCTGTAGAGCCAGATGGCATTGGTCAGGAAGCCTGAAGTTATATTCTCCCCTTCCTTATGTGCACTCTTTCGGGTTGTTGGGCTATGAGGCAGTACAGTCTCTTATCCCGGATCCATTCTGTTTTTCTTCTAGTGTTTGTACCCTAGCCCGGCTGCCGGCCTAAGTGGCCGGCAGCCGGGGAGTCAAAGTTCTCTGGTTTTTTTGCTGCCGGCCGGCATTGGTTGTATACCTTTGCCGGCCAGCTATATATCACACCATTGTTCTGCCGGCCGCTACGATTAGTGACCGGTAGCCGGGTGCTGTTGTTGTTTAGCTGCCGGCCGGCAGGGGATTGCCGCCCGGCAATAGAAACACACCGAGGTTCTGCCGGCCGCTACGTTTGGCGGCCGGCAGCCGGGCGCTATCTTGTGTAGTTGCCGGCCGGCAGTAAGTGGCCGGCAGCCGGGCTAGGGTACAAACACGCATTTGAACCAGCGTTCTTCCACCTTATGGTTTATAAGTAGTATACTTTGGAACTAGTTAAGGTGTGTGCCGGCCGGCACATTACCTTCTATACTATAGCCAGTATTTTTCAGTATAGTATATACTGTAGGGAGAAAACTATAGTATAGTATTTGGTACAACACTAAGTTTTTCTAACACTTTTGTGTGGTCTTGCACAGCCCTTTGGTGTAACCTTACAGATAAAGAAAGTGAGTTCTTCCTTGTATACTATCCAGCATTTTAAAATCACTTATTTGGGTGTGAGCTACACCTGTTTCCTCTGGAAATTATTTATTGGTCGCTCTAGAATAGATTAACCATACGATTTTATTATCTGGAAGGTTGCAGCAATTGACTGGGCGGGAAATACAAGTGTGTCTCTTTCCTTTCTAGTTTAGTTATGCTAAGCTATGTATATCCAGTGATACGTAGTTCACTTGATACTCATGGAATTTTCTTCTCTTTACAGGAGGACCATCCGAAGTGTGGAAGAGTTTTCTGCAACGTCCGCAGCAAGAACTTCTGCTGACATGACTTGTGTAGGAGGCACGCAGCATGCGCAGTCTCCAAAGGTGTTCTCCGGTATTGGGACCCGCAGGTATGTACCGTGTGCACAAACCTGATTACTGAGGCTTTTGATTCCCCTAAGACGGCGGAGTCAAGGGACGCAGCAAGGGAGAAGCTTCGTACCTGGGTAAGGGGCTTTTAGAAGAACACTTCTAGGCCCTATCTTCCAAGTGAGAAGATGAGGGCTTACCTTTTCCCCAAGGCGTCAGCTGAGGCAGTGATTCCCCAGCCTCAAGCGGAGATACCGTTGGTTCAGATCCCGGTGGATGCTGAAGTCGCGGACGCCCTGCAGGACATCCAATTGGACGATAGGATGTCGGAGGTGTCCGAGTGTTTGGAAGAAGACCTTCTGTCAGAAGACCAAGAAGAAGAGCAGGCTCCAGACAATGAAGAGGAAGAGTTCGACGAGGTGTCGGCTACTCCGGTTCAGGCCCCTGAACCTATTCCCTCAACATCGTCCTCTCTCCCAGATGAGCTGGGAAAGACCCTTTCCTCCATCGCTGGAATGATCCAACAGATGCAGAGGGAGAATAATGAGAAGGCTGCTGCAATGAAGCTGGAGATGCGGAGACTTGCAGCATCACGTGGGCCCCAGAAGAAGCTCAGCCTGAAAGACCTTCCCTTGTGCTCAGATGCCAACCCTTGGAGGTATACCGAGCACATGCCTATGACGACGGGAAAAATCGTCATTTCGGAGAAGTTGGGCTCAGTCCCCCTTGAGAAGGTAGAATTCTGGCCCAGCAAGGAGTCGTATCCGGACTGTTATGTCCGTCTAAGGAAGGAACCAGCCTCAAAGGAAGAAACGGAGCCGAAGGAGGTCATAGTTTTGGACTACGCTAAGGCTCAAGCTTTACTGTCAAGCTCGATGAAAGAGAGGGGCTTCACAAACTCAAAGGTACCTGCTTTGAGTAAGAAGCACCCTTCCTTTGTGTCCTCTCCTTCTAGAGCCTTCGAGGCAGGTAAGCCATGCCCCTCCTTGGAGGAGTGTAAACCTCTGTCTTTGGCCCTACCCATGGACCACAAGGACTGGAAGGACGTCCATCTTACCTTCTCAGTCGGGAAGTTGGAGGCTGATATTGCCGGACGTCAGTTCGGTGAGAACCTCCCCAAGCTGTCTGACTTTCTTTTGCGCAGGGAGCTTGAGACAAAAGAAAGACTTGCTGCCTCAATGTCTCATCAAATGACTCTAGAGACAATGGCAAGTGACCCCAAGGTTCATAAAATGTTTATGGTAGTGGCTAAGACAAACCTAGCCACAGTGACGAAGGACCTTTATAGCTTCGTCAAAGCTAGGAGGGCTTGTAGGGAGTTCGTGTTCGCCTCGGCTGCGGTGAGGCACGAGCCAAGGAAGCTAATCTCCTACAGCATTTGGGGCAAAGACCTCTTCCCTAGTGAAGCGGTCAAGGAGGTTGTAGATAAGGCCGCCACGGAGAATAGAAACCTTTTCCAGAAGTGGGGCCTATCTCTCAAGAGAAAGTCTTCCCCGGATGAGGGTCCCCAACCAAAGAGGAAGACTAAGAAGACTAGGCTACCCTCTCGGCCAGCCAAGCCATTCAGACAGCAGCAGCAGCAAAAACTTCCTATGCCTACAGTGCCCCAGATGGTGGCACAAACCCCGACCACGTACCAGTGGGTACCCCAAGCCGTGTCGACGCAGTCTCCGGCATTTAACCCAGCGTTCGAAGGGCAGTCAACTACCTTTTGAGCGAAGCCTAGAGGAGCAGCCAGAGGTTCGTCTAGACGCCCCTCAAGGGGGAGGGGATTCAGGGGTGGTCGCGGTCAAGGAGGCAAGACCTCAGGGCAACAGCAGCCAAAGTGAGATGATACCGGTAGGAGGGAGACTTCAGAATTTTCGGGATTGGAGGACCTTCGATCCCTGGGCCCACAGCCTACTCAAGAATGGACTGGGTTGGAGCTGGTACAGCACTCCATCCCCGTGCCCTCGATTTTTCCAACACCCCACCCCCGTTCTGGAGGAGTACATTCAAGAACTGTTGGAGAAAAGAGTAATCCGAAGAGTAAAGTCCATCAAATTCCAAGGGAGGCTGTTTTGTGTTCCCAAGAAGGACTCAGAAAAATTCAGAGTCATTCTGGACTTGTCGCCACTCAACAAGTTCATAGTGAACTGCAAGTTCAAGATGCTAACACTGCAACACATAAGGACCTTACTGCCCTAGAGGGCATATACCGTCTCCATAGATTTATCAGACGCCTATTGGCACGTTCCAATCAATCGTCAACTCTCCCCCTACCTAGGGTTCAAGCTACATCGAAGACTCTACGCCTTCAGAGCCATGCCATTCGGGCTAAACATAGCCCCAAGGATCTTCACGAAGCTTGCGAGCGCAGCTCTCAAACAATTACGCTTAAAGGGAATCCAGGTGGTAGCCTACCTGGACGACTGGCTGGTGTGGGCAGCATCTAAGACAGAATGTTTGCAAGCTTTCCTACAGGTGATCCAGTTCCTAGAACATCTAGGCTTCAAGATCAACAGAAAAAAGTCGCGACTTTCTCCATCTCAAAAGTTCCAGTGGTTGGGAATCCACTGGGACCTAGTGTCACACCAACTCTCCATCCCGGCGAATAAGAGGAAGGAAATAGCTGGTTCTGTCAAGAGACTTCTGGATTCCGAAAGGATATCAAGACGCGAACAGGAGAGAGTGTTGGGTTCTCTCCAGTTTGCCTCAGTAACAGACCCGGTGCTAAGAGCACAGCTAAAGGATGCAACTGGAGTTTGGAGAAGTTATGCATCAAACGCGTGAAGAGATCTGATAAGACCAGTACCGCTTCGTCTACGTACGCTTCTCAGGCCTTGGTCCCAAGTCAAGCGACTAAAGAAGTCGGTGCTTGTTCAGCCACCTTCCCCCTCGTTGACTATTCACACAGACGCCTCGAAGGAGGGGTGGGGAGGTCATTCTCATCAGAAGAAGGCCCAAGGGACTTGGTCCAATCTATTCAAGACATTTCACATAAACTTTCTGGAAGCTATGGCAGTACTCCTTACCTTGAAGAAAGTCTCCCCTCGTCGCTCGATCCACATAAGGTTGGTACTGGACAGCGAGGTGATTATGAGATGCTTGAATCGACAAGGATCGAGGTCACCACCACTCAACCAGGTGATGTTGGCCATCTTTCGACTGGCGGAAAAGAAGAAGTGGTACCTGTCGGCAGTTCACCTTCAAGGAGTCTGCAATGTGACAGCGGACGCTCTATCCAGGTTCACACCGATAGAGTCGGAATGGTCCCTAGACGCAGGATCATTCTCCTTCATCTTGAGTCAAGTCCCAGAACTGCAGATAGACCTCTTTGCGACGAAAGACAACAAGAAGTTACCCCTTTAAGTGTCCCTGTACGAGGATCCCTTGGCGGAAGCAGTGGACGCGATGTCCCTCGACTGGAACAGATGGTCCAGGATTTACCTGTTCCCTCCTCACAACCTTCTAATGAGGGTCCTCAACAAACTGAGATCTTTCAAGGGAGTAGCGGCAATAGTGGCTCACAAGTGGCCGAACAGCGTGTGGTTCCCTCTGGCATTGGAACTTCGGCTGAAGTGTCTACCGTTACCAGATCCAGTTCTGACCCAGCGAGTTCAGAACTCGACTGTTTGCGCTTCATCACAGAAAACCCGGAACCTGCAGCTCATGATTTTCTCTCCCTAGCAGTGAGAAAACGTTTCGGGATTTCGAAAGACAGTATAGACTTCCTAGAGGAATATAAGTGCAAATCCACTAGAAGACAATATGAGTCATCATGGAGAAAATGGGTGGCCTTTGTCAAGGCGAAGAATCCGCAAAAGATCTCGACGGACTTCTGCTTATCTTTCTTCATCCACCTCCATGGTCAAGGGTTAGCAGTGCGTGCTGGCCGTGCCGGCCGGTAAGGGACTGAGTCTACTCCACATCCTAACCTATGCTAGGTACAGATGTGGAATGACGGACAGGAATGCAATGGCTAGGCCATCACTAAGGAAAGAGGGGGAAGGGGGAAAGAGGGTCCTGTCAACCTTGCTCTAATAATGAATCACCCGCAGCCAAGAAAACTCATCTTAGCCTAGGGGAGATCCGAGGAGGGAGGCCGGCAGTACTTGCCAACTCCCTCGGAACCAAAGCAAGGAAGGCGTTGTTATTCACAGAAAAGGAGGATCTCATCCTCCACACCGAGAACAACAACACTGGACTAGTCTGCTAGATCACAAAAAGAAGGAATCATCTCGCACAGAAACCTTCGAAAGTGAACTAAGCAGGCTAAGCCTCCTATGTCTGCTGTCAGCCTAGCAAGGGAATCTCAATCACAATGCTAGACAGAAACAGACTCAGACTAAGAACTCTGATGTCCTGCCCCTTCCTGAAGCCAGACTTACTGGAAACAGGAAAGAACAGAAACACCCTAATATAGTTGTATCTAAAGTCAATTCAGATAAACCATTAGGGTTAAGCCCAAGGTTTTTAAGCAGAGGGAAAGGGATTGCACACATTCTCCGAGGAGAAGAGATTAACCGGGGAGTGTGAGAAAGTATACTAGGGCCCCATAGACAACTAGCCTAGGCGCGAAGAGAATCGATTACCTAAATCACCGAAACTCACTCGTATACCATCTTGGAAGAAAATCAACATAATCTTAAATGTATAAAACTGCCTAAAGCTTCAATAAAATCTTAAAAACACTCGGAAATCTGAATATCATGGTGGAAAGTACTAAGGCCAAACGACTAGGCTACAAGGTCTAGCGTAGGCCAGAATCGGCAAATCATTCGCCAAAACGAAAATACTAAAAGCATCATATAAAGAAATCCTATGTAAAGCTGAATAGCTAAAATTATTGAAGCGAAACAGCTGGGAACGTCGCTCTGGCTAACTAAATGATTCATGCATGGTGAGCGATAGCGTCCAGGACGCCTCCGGTAGGCAACAGCTCTTGTAACGAAGATATCACTATCAAATTATCTTAAATTTACCAAGAGCTTACATTTATACATAAAAGAGATAATACTTAACTTATCAGAGGTAGAAGAAGTTGGAGAAAGCATCATAATGTTGAAAATAATCCAAGAAATGCGAGATAACACAGGGAAAACACTTAGTTGTTGAGCTACGCAAAAAGGAATACAGATGGCGCCGTCAGCGGCGCTATGCACGCTTACGAAACGGGAGAGGAGAGGTACCTTGCGAGCGGCTCTCCTTTCTTTTTCGTTTTTCGTTTTCTTGCCAATTGACCCCTTCGAAGTGTTAATTCTGTTCGGGGTGCAGATTGCTATGTGGCGTGTCAAGAATACGTCCTCTGATATTTCGCGATATCCCTGGTTCTTTTATTTAGGGATATTCGCTCCAGGAGTTAGAATTCTAGGTACTTTGAGGTAAATTCTCTGGGAATATCGCCGTAGTCATATATACCCAAGGAAGCTACCCTTTAGGAACTTCTATCAGGACGATATGGCTTGAGCCCAAAAAATCCTTGAAAATCAATCGAAAAGTTAGATCAATAGGGAACACCACTGAACGAAATCGCTACAAAATTAGGAATGTCCGCCATCTTGGGAATGCCGCTGGGGTGGTGGTCAATAGTAATACGGGAACGGGGGTAACCTTGTTACGGCCCCCTTCTATTCTTTTGCCACGTCCCCCTCGAAGCGTAAACGCTATTAGGGGTGCAGATTGCTATGTGGCGTGTCAAGAATGCGTCCTCTGATATTATGCGATATCCTTGAGAAAAGTTTAAGGATATTCGCTCCAGGAGTTAGAATTCTGGAACCTCAAGGTTATTTCTCTGGGAATATTACTGTAGTATAATATATCCCTTTTGAGCTACCTTAAGAACTTCCATCAGGACGACATGGCTTGAGCCCAAAAATGAAGATTATTTGCAAAACCTCTATGGGAAGAGCTGGAGCAGCAGTATTGAGGAACTTTGTTATAAATATAGAATGAAAATAGGAGAAATAAGAAATTGGGGAATAAAGACACTGAAAAAAATACTTTAAGAAAAGTTATCGAAAATAAAGAGGAAACAATTGATGAAAAATAGAAAAAAGGGATTAGAAATTTGGATTCATAGAAGGGAATAGCCATATGTTAGAGAAATGGATACGGGTAATGCAACTATAAGAATTAGCAAAATGGTAAACATGCTCAAAATAAAAGCAAACTTCGTGGGAAATTACATAGATAATGTTTGTGACTTGTGGAAAGAAGATAGTACAGAACATTTATTTTTATGGCCCAAATTAGGAAAGTCAAGAGAATAAGATAATTTTGAAGATATAAGAGTGGGTAGAAGGTTGGCTAAAGCATCAACCACTCGTTGAGATACTACTGCTAGAGAGGTATTAGGTCCTTTTACTGACCAGATAGTACTAAATTACATTGGATCCCTCTCTGGTTAAGGCTCATTTTTCCTTTGCTTCCACATACACCGAATAGGCTGGCCTATTCTTTCCACATCATTAGCGGATCCAAGGGGGGGGGGGGAGGGTGTGGTGGTCACGACTCCCCCTTTTTTAAGAAAATAAGTTCGACTGTTAAACTTTTTATATATTTTTATTTATTTTTTTTTTTTTTTTTTTTTTTTTTTTTTAGGTTTGACTGTTTAACTCGGCATATTGGTGGAAACTATTTATTTTGTCAGTTATCTTTATTTTCAGGTTCATCCTTTATTAAGCTATTTTGCTTTTTACAAGTTTTCCTACGATGGTCCACTTGCTCAGAAGTAAAAAGCTATCTATGATTCAACATTTAAACGTAAATCTATGATAGTCACAAAGATTGGTGTCAAACTGATTTTAATTATAAATATGAAGAGTAGGGTCAATGTGAAGAGTTATCCCCTTCAATGGACACTTTATTTTCTTATTGTATTGACTAATACACATCAGTTTAAAGATGAATCCCCTTATGTCTTTATTCTCTACCCATAGTTAATTTGAAATCATATACTATTTATGGCTGAATGCATGGAAGTCACGTGTTTAGGGATAATATCCTGAATAGACGTTTGTTGAAAATTTCTGAATTTTTCACCATGTGCAATAGACAAGGGTAAGTGCAACAGCGTGGGGATTAGCTCAGTTCTCTTAAGTTATTTCTTAGGCAGAGTCAATTCAATACACACACACACACACACACACATATATATATATGTATATATATATATATATATATATATATATATATATATATATATATATATATATATATATATATATATATATATATATATATATATATGTAGAGTAATGAGAAACTTGATCTTCCTTATTCCTTTTTTTTTTTTGCTGAGGCTAAACTAAATAGTTTAGCTTTTCGATCTCGTAAAATTAAAGCTCTCTTGATGGACCTTGATGCATATGGAGGTGTAGACTCAAATGGTATTTTTCCTTTGTATTTTTTTTTTATAAACACTGCAGATTTCTTAGCTCCAAAGTCCTCTTATTTTGCACAAGTTAGCGAGAACAGGCGCTGTAAGCACTTGTTGAAGAATCGGTAATGTTACTCTATTATGTAAATGTGTTTGTGGTAGCTCAAGACCAACTGATTACTGCTCAATTTTTATAACTTCCCTATTATCTAGTTTTTGAACGTCTTTTGGCAAAACATATAATTAGGTTTGCAGAAGGTAATCATCTGTTCCTTAGTTTGCAATTTGGCATTCGTAAAGGCCTTGGAGTATGTGATGCCTTTCTTACAAACTCCAATGCTGTACAAAAATCCCTTGATTGTGGTTAGGAAGTTCGTATGATTGGCCTTGATTTTAGTGCTGCCATTGACACTGTTAATCATGAGGTCCTTGTTTTCAAACTTA
This sequence comes from Palaemon carinicauda, assembly GCF_036898095.1. Classification (NCBI taxonomy): domain Eukaryota; kingdom Metazoa; phylum Arthropoda; class Malacostraca; order Decapoda; family Palaemonidae; genus Palaemon; species Palaemon carinicauda. The sequence continues at coordinate 34,307,170 of NC_090745.1, forward strand.
AACATATGGGAGTGGGTGAGTCTTTTCTTGGCATTATTATTGAATTTCTAAGTAACAGATCGCAAGGAGTTGTTGATGATAGGCACTATAGTGATTTGAGGAATTTGATGTCTGGCGTTCCTCAGGGTAGTGTTCTTGGCCCATTACTTTTCATACTATATACACATTACATCTAGTTTGTCCTAGAAAACAAGCTTGTTGCATATGCAGATGATACTAATCTCTTTGCATCAATTCTATCTCCTAGATGTAGATCTGGGGCTGATGAATCCCTTAATAGAGCTCGGGCAAAATATTAGTGCATGATGTAAATTATGGGGCATGAAGTTGAATCCTAACAAAACTCAAAGTATGATTGGAAGTAGGTCGAGGACAGTTGCTCCACAGCAGCCGAATCTCAGCATTGATAAGGTTTCTTTAATTCTGTATAACTCTTTTAAAATTGTAGGTGGGATTCTCAACAAATTTACTTTTGAGAAACACATTAGGTCTGTGCCTTCTTTGATTGCACCAAAAAATTGGATTATTAAGAAAATCTTAGTAGTAGACTTTTTGGGAAATTGCATCTCACAGCGACTCAGTTCAATGACCTTTCCCTGGGAAATCGTGTGCCACTACGTCTCATCCTTGGGAATCGCCTGCCACTGTGACTTAGTTCAATGAGCTTTGTGAGTGGGTTTGAAATGTCTGGGTTGTTTACAAATAACTGCCCCCTCCCCCTCACTCCCCCTCACCCCACCCGTCACAAGGGTACTAGTCAGTGCTTGGAGATGTCCTGACCCGGATTAAGGGAAGCCAGGTTTTTACCCGTCAGACTGTCAGTTCTTGATCCTTCAAGTTAATCTCTGTCACTGTATTGGAATTTGTAGTCAGTTCTATTCAGACCTTTGTTTAGAGACGGTAACCGTTATTGTGCTTTTATTGGCGATGGCTCCTTCCTGTGCTGTTCAACAAGATTTCAAATCCATCTATTACATTTCATCGGTAAGTAGTAATGATTTGTATTTCCGTCAAGAACGTTGATTTTTTGCTCAAAAATATGCAGATAATGTTCCTTATTTTATTGTCGTCATACTAATCTGAAGAAAACGAGATAAAATTATGATGGAAACATTTATAATTTAACTGAAAATTTTCTTGGATTTCATTCTCTTGCAGTTTTCCAAAAAATGATGTCATGAGAAATGAATGGGTTCGTGCTTTGGGACGTGAAAACTTTACTCCAACGATATACTCGCGATTATGCTCTAGTCTAAGCACTTTAGAGAGGAGGACTTTTATCGGACAACACTGAAATTTTATTTACACAGTCTATTTTTTTATCCTTGTCATATGTTAAAATTAGTAAGGAATGTATTTGGAGAAAGAAAGAATTTCATAGACGGAGAAGGAAATCGCATTCAATGGGGTTTCATAGAGAAACTGCACAAATTGTAGGAGTGTGAAGGTTTGCATTTAGGCAATAAACTTGGATCGCAACACATTGCGTGGATAAAACGAAAAATGAATGTTAAGCTTGCTGCGCAACTTCTAAGTGAATCCGTTGGAAACTCCTTGTAATATTGCGTAGAAAATAACCTTGCTGGCTTCGAAGGATGTGAGGGAACAATCAAATTTCTTAGGTTATTCAATGATCTATTCGATATTCTTAACTCAAGAAATTTTTGTAGTCGGGACTTCAAATGCCCGATGCAACCAAAAAAAGCAAGTTTGATTAAAGAGTTTATAGTTAAGGCTGAAGCTTATATTAGGCATTTAAAACTTTCTGGTGGAAAACATATTTTAAATTCAAACAGAAGAACGGGATTTCAAGGTTTTATAGTTTGTATTCGGAGCTTGATAAATCTATACGACCAATTAATTGGATGTCCTAATAAAAAAATGAAATTTTTACTGTCATACAAAATGAGCCAAGATCATATTAAGCTTTTCTTCGGTAAAATAAGAAGTATGGGTGGGTGTAATAATAACCCTACTTCTGTGCAGTTTTCTGCTGCCTATAAAAAAATTTTAATTCAAAATTATATTCAGGATGTCCTCCGTGGAAATTGCTTACCTCTAGAATCCGTCCCCATACTCAAGTGTTCAAGTAATGTAGCTCATTTTCGTAACTCTGTTGATATTATAAATATGTCTTCTCCTAAGAACAGGTTAATAGCAGATCATAGTTTAGACGCAAGGGATAATAATGAAGACTACACTTATATTCCAACATATCATCACTTATCAATTTGTTCAAGTAGTATTGTTGCTTACATTGCAGGCTTTATTGTTTATAAATTGAAGAAATCTTTGCGTTGTGAAGCCTGCTCAGATGGTTTGACTTCCAGTGAAAATATGTTACCGAGGTTAATCAAATAGAAGAATAAGGGATATTTGATTAATCCCTCGGATGATGTTGTAGAAATCTGCCAGAGATGTGAGCTTTTGTTTAGAAGATCAATATCATTCAATGAAAACTCTGACATAAGCCTTGGTAGAAAAGTTTCAAAAAACTGTATGTGGGGGCTTTTGAAGTATTACACAGGAAAAGTAATTTTCTAAAAAATTAGAGAACATATGTTTGACAGTGACCCACTGCAAAATCATTTAGTTTTACTGATAAGGGCAATAGCTGAGAAGTACCTGCAGGTACGCTATTCATATGCAGGAAAGCATTTTACTGCCACCATAAAGGCCAATAATAAAATGAAAAGTCACCAGATATTTTCAAAACTTATTCATTTTAGTGGGCAGTAGAAATAAATATATAGATAATATATATATATATATATATATATATATATATATATATATATATATATATATATATGTATATATATATATATATATATATATATATATATATATATATATATATATATATATATATATATATGCGTGTATATAATTATATATATGTAATATATATATATATATATATTATATATATATATATATATATATATATATATATATATATATATATATATATATATATATATATATTATATGTATATATATGCGTATAATGTCATAAAATTGTATCTATGTAATTATTTTTATGTAAGCTAATATATAAGGATTATTCATTCTTTAATGTATGATGTCGACAATTGTAAATGTTTTATCATGATTTCTGTATTTAAGTTTTAATAAAGTAAATTTGTGAATAGGTATAACAGTATCAATAAAGCAAGATACAATATATGTTATTTGCTTCTACTTTACTAACATTGGTTGTCTGTAAACCAAAACACCTGGATTTGGGTTTTCAAACTTGACAAGAGTCTATGGATTACTCTGGAAGATATTTTAAGTAGGATTTGATTGAGCCCATGATAACACACAGCTGCCTGCCTTTAGGCAAAAATCAGTAACAACAGTTGTGAGATTATCACAAGCTGTGTTCACTGTATATCATAGAGGGCTATAAAGGTCAACGACTTTACTGTAGTTCATTATTCCAAGGAGTTTGTAACTGATTCACCAATAAGTTGAGCAACAAGTTTAACATTATTTTTTTTTTCTTTTTGATAAAGCATCACAGGAAGGGACCATCGCTAATAAAATAGCACAAGAAAATAGTTATCAGCTATGAATAAAGGTCTGAGTAAAACAGACTAAGTACCAGTACGCTGTCGGAGGATTAACTTGGGATCGAGATTTGACAGTCTGACGGGTGAATCTGGCCAAACCCTGGTCTCAAAGGGGTCAGGAAAGAATTCTGAGTCAGGGAATCTCCAGTAGTATTAATCCTCCTAGAGTCAGTGGGTCCGAATTCTGTTTTACAAATATGATTCAAGGTTTGAGCCTATGTAAAAATCATTGTTTTCGGGTACAAGTGCCATTTTTGAGAGTACGTGACAGGGGATGAACAAATATTGGATTTAAGAATTTTTTTTGGTTTATTAAAAGAAACGCAGTTGTGTGCAAACATGGTGCAATCGAGAAGTCGGTCAAGGAGTTATGTTTCCCGGGGGCGGCCTCTTTAAGACTGTAACGCACTTTGGCTACACGTCTCTCTCTCTCTCTCTCTCTCTCTCTCTCTCTCTCTCTCTCTCTCTCTCTCTCTCTCGGTGATAGTGTGACTCCCCCTCTAAACGTCGTCAGAGGTTTACACGCCCTTTGTATTCAGGCCTATACAAAACCCTGCCGCTTTGAACACACGCCCGCCCCCCTCTCTCTCTCTCTCTCTCTCTCTCTCTCTCTCTCTCTCTCTCTCTCTCTCTCTCTCTCTCTCTCTCTCTCTCTCTCTCTCTCACTTTCTGTCCATTTGTCTTATATTTTCTTTATTAATAAAACATGATAAGACACAATTGGAAAAGGTGTTTACATTTCTTTAGTTGGAACTAAGCAAAAGACAATAGCCCCCCCCCTCTCTCTCTAGTTACACCAACCTATATGGATAATTAAAACCATATTACAGATTAGTTTTCTTTCATTTATAGGAAGCATACATCCAAGACAACATTCCTTGAATAATGACACAGCATTATGTAAGGAAAGTCTTACACTAACAAACATTTATTTGAAACAGACATTTTACACTTTAAAAAGCTGTGGGAAAACTTTTATTGATTACGCCGTGTAATGGCAATATACATTTCGGTGGTTATCACACCCTGGGTTTCTCTAAACAATAAAATAATTCTATTCTCGTTGACTTGCTAATCAAACGTTAAATGGATTCTCAAATCCCCATTTTTCTCTACCTCGCGCCTATCTATCAATACAATTTCAGGTTTGAAATTAAACGTGATGACAGCCCGACCACGGTCATAGAAATCATAAGGTATAAGATCATCGATGACCATAAGTTTAAGACTAAAGATTTCAAAGTAAAGATGAAAAGAATTTTCAGGGAATTGAGAGTTTATTTCGTGCAGGGTGGAACCATTTAGTGTGACCCCGGTGTGTTTAAGATTATTATGATCGAAATAAATGGGTTTCCTATTCAGAACACTAATTAAAACTCTCCATATTAACAATAGTTAGGTATAATTTTTCAGGTATAACCTTATTGAAAGGTAATTCCAACGTTGCCGGCGAGTGAATAGGGACTAATCCACATATAGAGTCCTTTCAATGACGTCACTGGGAATCGCCGGTGGCCATGCTGGAGGGCATACAAAGCGAAAACATGGCTGCTGCTACAGCGAATATGGACAATGAGAGTGACTTTGTCAAACAATTGTCGGGTGATGATAAGCGTTTTTACAAGCAGAAACTCGATCTAATTGATGGCCTAGATCCATACCAGATGCAGAATTCATTCAGTCAAAATATTGAGGATTTTCCCAGTATTTCATACATTGATATGGTGAACTACTTGGTACTGTCGGCCAACCCAGAACATGAGTGGGCATACATTTCCATTGAATAATCTGCTTCCAAAATTCGTTGTTTTTCCCTTTAATGCTTTTAAGTCCAAAATTAGATAAACACTGGGCCAATGAAGAGAGTGTTTATAATTATAAAGCTAATATTGATCATTTAGCCTAACCTTGTGTATTATAATTTTTTATTGTCAAAATGTATGTAAAAGTTTTGCATTACAATGTCAAATCTTTATCAGTTCATGCCTAAACATTGTGTTTGTGTTTGGTTACAAATGCTATAATTTCTTATATACATATAAACACATGATGGACAAACTCTATTGTAATGCTCTTGGATGATCGTTTTGCCTCCTTGCAATTAAATGCACAAGTTTAATTATTTTTTCAATGTTTCATATATAAGCTGAAGACCCCTTCGGGTTAACCCAGCTTTCAGATATTGTTGTTATTTATAATCAATGTTTATTCATCACATAGGCCTGTATGTGTGCACAATTTAATACACAAATTAAAATGAATATAAATATACACTTAATTATATATAGGCATGAGCACCTTGACGAAATAGAGACCTAGGTAAGTAGCCTTTGTTAATATAGCCAATATGAGCGCTTTTAATTTTTGTTTTGAAAATCTGAGATGCCCCTTTGATGTTTAAAAATTGAGATGCCCCCTCCCCCACACACACTACACACTGAACTGACGATGATACTTGTCAAGTCACCTATGCGATCGGATATAGCATGTTTACACAAGAATAATGATACTTTTAGGGCCTAGCCTAGACTGACCTAATATGAAATGATCAGAACAAATATGTGCGTAGGGTAGTGAGGATTCACGTAGATCAGCCCGTGATATTCTGGTCAACCACAAGTCACGTCTGCACTTGGATAATTCCTCTGTATCTTTGTCCTGATTCTGAATAACTGCCGGTATGCGGTAGAAACTCTTGTCATCTCTTCGTCCTCGATTCCCACAGCCAGCAATGGCGCAAAAACTGGGCATTATGTGAATGTGAATGTGATGAAATGGATAAATATTCTACAGTTTAACCATAGCTACTCACTGAACGCGTCTTTGTTTGCCCTCCAAGATGGCGGACCGGAAGTTTGATGACGTGTATTGAAATGACTCTATCCTGGAAAGTGTTTTATTAAATACAGTTTCCACCGTACTGTTGGGATTTGAAAATCCCTGATGAAGGGTGTGTAAAGCTGGGGGCCTTGGGATGATTTTATCAATATGGAGTCTGCCTTCTTGTAAGTGAAATCTAAATTACTCTGCGGCCGAGATGGAATGATTGGACCAAGATGGAATAAGAGAAGGTGAGTTACCTAGAGGTCCCGTTTTCTACACACGTGCATGACGTCACCTGGAGAGTTCAGCCAAGCGACATATAGGCGGGAAATATGACGCGTTTTTTTTTTTTTTTTTCACAGACGTTTTTGTTTTCATTTGTGTTGACAGATTCATCATGGTTATATGTGTCATATATGGGTGCTCCAATTCTTATAATACCAATATAACTGTTGGTGGTGAAAAAAATAGGTTTTACTACTTCCCAAAAATGCAGAGCTATGTAAGTGGGTGAATATATGAAAAAGAAATTATGGTATCAATGCCAAATCTGGATGAATTTGTTCCTCACATATCCAACCAAATGATTTTGCCAGAAGCCTTAGGCATAGAGTTGCTCAATTGCTGCCCTAAGACTGTCCGAAGTCTGAAAGAAGATGCCATACTGACACAAAATCTTCATGATAATTTATTACTGTTGTGACCCAGGTAAGCCTATCACTAAAATCTCGTCGCTTTAGTTTCGTTTACTAGGCATATGTTGCATGTAACTTTTGGTCAACTAGGAGGACTGTATATGAATAGGCTTACTTAAGAAAATACGAGCAGATATGGATACATCAATTATATTTCTCATCTAAGTAAATATTTAGCTACGATGGGAAGAATGTTTCAGAAGAAGAAGAAGAAGAGAGAGAGAGAGAGAGAGAGAGAGAGAGAGAGAGAGAGAGAGAGAGAGAGAGAGAGAGAGAGAGAGAGAGAGAGAGAGAGAGAATTTTACAAAAAAAAAAATTTTCCTAAGTATAAATACTATTATTTAAGCTTCAGATTATAATAAAAAAAAATTTGATGCTTCGAAATTTTTCAAAAGTTTTCGTCTTAGCAGATCCACCCCATCTAATCAACTTAATTCAAAATGATTTTCAGGTTGGAGTTAAACTCGTTACCTCAAAATCTATGTCAAAAATCGTACTTTTACCAGTAAATGATCTCAAAATAGCCTACAAAATTAATGAGTCACTTAAACGTTACAGGTTATAAACGGCAATGTTTGAAAGGCGCAGTTCAGTTACTCTCTTCCTCAGTGGCTAATTCCATCAAATTTTGTAGTAACAAAGGCTTATTGAAAAGTCAGTTTTGTAATGAAACATCTGATCTTATATCTTTGATTGTCAGTTGGTTTGGCTTGAATATCTCGTACATGAATTATGTCGTAAGGAAAGGTAGAAGTGCTTTCTCGAACTATCTACGTCAAGTTGAAATAGATGCTATATTTTGTTATTAATGCTAAAGTGAAAGGCAAAATGTTTTTGTTCCAGTAAAAGGATTATCGTATAACATGTTGCATGGAGTGTATGGATTACAGTTCTTGATGACAAGACGGCTATGTCAAAACACAGTCGATCATCTCTTTTCTTTCATACAACAAATTGGTCATTGCCGTGGTCATCCGTCACCTTTGGGATTTTGATATAGCTTACGGTTATACATAGTGGATAGAGACAAAAGTTAACGAGTTAGGGTCTTAATATTTGTAATAATGATGAAGCTACTGAACATCTTGTGTCACTACAGAGTGTTTAGATATAGGTGGTCCATCTCAATGGTTAAAAGTTACTCCCAATGATCTAGATTCCGAGTTAATAATCTCTGCGTGTTTCCTGAAGCAAATTCTGCCCGTTAACAATGAGACTGAGACAGGAAAATCAAGTAAAAGATTTAGAAGAGATAACCCTGAAGCACTGATAGGAAATGAGTCCTTAGTTCTTTGATGGGAAGGTTCGTGGCTTTTAAATTTAGAAATAAGTATACATCATTAGGTTCAGCTGATGTAGATGAAACTGGTGATAACTGGATATCATTTGTAAAGAGGAAGGTATTATATAGGTCATGTAATCATTTTAGAGAAAATCTATAAGATATAGAATATTTATTCAAAATTTTCCATGGTGATGCTCTAAAACCAGAAGTTAAAGCGGTTTCATATCTTATTGATACATTCAAAGACCCCAATATTGATGTTCCCAAGGAGGTATCGAGCTTTTAATTATTAGAAGAAGGCTAGATTTTAGAATGAAAATATTTATGCAAAGAAGGAAAAATTTTATAGCAAAATTGTGAAAATAGATAAAAAGAATTGTTCAGTAATAGTGAGAGAGAGAGAGAGAGAGAGAGAGAGAGAGAGAGAGAGAGAGAGAGAGAGAGAGAGAGAGAGAGAGAGAGAGAGAGAGAGAGAGAGAGAAAAAAAAAATTTGTAATAAGATTTTTAATGAAATATTCGGAATAAAGCTTTTTTCATACGTGAATTTTTATTTTCATTGCTATTTTATTCCCTATCATAATATGTATTTTGGAAATATAGTCGTAAAGACATGAATGATAGCGTCCTTTCATAAATGCAATGTTCGGAATCCAAAAAGAGGCACAAATAATAAGGCTGGTTGTACAGGACAGCTGGCAAATAAACGCTCTGAACTCTCCAGGTGACGTCAGAGAGCACAGCCGAACTCCCAGCACCATGCGTGGTGGTAACGCACCTTGTCTTATTCCATCTTGGATTGAACCACACATTCAAGACTATTTCCAACTTGATACGATCGTCAATATTATCCATCAAATATTCATCTACTGAGACCAAATCGAGCATAAGTGGATGAATAAGATGCAATCCTTCTCCTTTGCCTTTAGCATCCCAGTCCTATTCCACTTTGTTCAATTTTGTAAGATAATCATCGGGTAAAACATTTGACATGGATGTTTCCTTGTAATCTTGAAAAAGATATCCAGGCTGTCTGACTGTTTTGATGGTATGCGACTTTGCAGTAGCTAATAACTTTATGAAAGACCAGTAATTGAAATGGGGATTTGATTCTAAGATTCTTTCTTCGATAGAAACCTGATTCAACTTAAAGATTGTATTTGCCAAAGCATTGACAAATACAACATCTACACCATCTCCCAACGTGTTTTCATCGGGTGCAGTGACTTTTAAATGTAGTTCTATAGCCAAACTGGCTAAATCAATTAGTGTTCCTTCTACACCATTGATTCAAAATTCGAAATAACGATCAGTGATTGCTCCCCTGATGTAAGATTTGTTGGAAGAATAAAACATGTTTGCCGATCAACCACAGATGCTTCCAACACCTGTAAACGATTAGGTCTTGGAAAAGCATCCACGACACCGGTGCTGAATTTTGAGGCTGGAAGTTCGCTCCCTACAAGACCCGCAATTTTTGCCACCGCAAATGCTACATTAAGTGACTTCACTCAAGCAGCTATTTATTGGAACTAAATCACATTGCACTATACACGTCTTTATATCCTAAATTCCTACGAGAGGATATTTCTGTTTATTTACTCTTCTCTTTCCATTTCTTTTGACATTTTTCCTTTTTTTCCTCTTGCCAGTAACAATACGTTGGACTGTCAATTTGAAATCTCTCGTCCCCTGTTGTAAATCACCCATGACATTTTGCCCAAATTCAAGGGGCCGAGGGTAGGACGGCCTTTACAACAAAGGGCGCAACCCTTTTAGTGAGTCCAGCTAATAGGCTGAAAAGCCCACTCTCCTGCGAACGTTTTGGGTCTCTAAAAATTTCAATATCCCCTAAAGTTAAACTCCTCAGGAGACGGTGGAAAAAACGCAACCCCCATGGTGCCACACTCTGGAATAAGCGCTTACTGTGTGATGCACCATCTTTTATATAATTTTCCGCTTTGGTCTAATATGAAGGATGCATATTGCGCTGGAATCCTCCCGAAAGTGTATCTCCCATTCTTCTTGGTCAGTCAGACGAATGGATATTGAATCCAATTCTTTTGTCCCTAAATGGTAATACAGTACACATAATTATGATAACCTCTTATTTTACCTCCCCCATATACTAAAGGTATCCAATATATTAAACTTTTTTTTTTTTTTACCACCGAAATAGGACCTTTCAACAATACCAGAATAAACGAGGACAAAGTCTAGCCCCGATGTGGAGAAGAGGGGAAAAGGAGCAAGCAAATTATTAGTTTTAATTAGATGATTACCTGGATTTGTTTAAAAGAATTGATATCGCTTGTCTGAATTAAATCCCAATGCAGCTCCTATTCTTTTCCTAAATTTTAATTTGATGGCGTGAATAGGTCTTCCTCGATAAATTGCCTCTTCAGTTTCTAATCTCTTTATAAACTTTGATAACATCCTCCCTCTTTGATAGTCATATTCTAATATGCCTGCCGTAGGTACGTTTTCTTGATAAAATCCGAGTGAGAGGATTTTCCTTAAGGCGTATGTTAAATCTTCGTTAATGCTGGACACTATATAGCCAGCATCAGTGGATAGAATACTTATTCTAGGTTTGTAAATTTCCTCAGTAGCTGAAGTTATAGTAGGCTCCCCACCTGATTTCTATCCCTGAATCAACTTCACCACTGACAAGCCCATAAATTTAATTTGGGCAATGGATATTGAAAAGGGCTACTTCACGCTCCAATTTATGAACTAATTTTATACAATTTTGGAGCTTGTTTGTAAAGCTGCCCACAGTATTTCTAAGGAATATATCACTATTCTCCGGAGATGTCAGTGTTACGATATGACTTTCTCCGGTCACTGCGATCAATAGATAACTGAAGTACTTAAGATGAGACAGGTTTACTTGAACCAAAATTAATGTTACCTTTTATTAATGAAGCAGAATAAGGAAGACATTTAACTCGAAGATAAAAGTACAAATGGGGAATCTTATACAGTAAATATTTTTTGTTTAAACAGTTCAGTACATTTACTTGAATAAATGATATTTTTTTTAACAAATGAGAAAATAAGTACATTCAAATACCATCACTATTAAAAATTTTTCGCAGAATGAGAAAAACATTTATTTCGAAGATAAAACTATAAATTGGCGGATCTTATGCCATAAATATTTTTTGTTTAAACAAATGAGCAAATTTACTTGAATAGATGAGATTCTTTTTAACAAATAAGAAAATAAGTAAGGTACATTTAGATACCACTGTGGTATCATGTAGTCTCGTGCAGTGTATGAATAAAGGGCAGTCTCTACCTAGTATCGTAGCCATCAAGGCCTGTCTTTTATTCACTGCAACCTCTGTCATATTTTATCATGGTGGCAGCATGGTAACGCACCCCACGCCATTCCATCAACATACTCGGACCATAGAGCCTCTTTACATACTTCTCCTGTCAGTAATAACTGAGAAGAGGACTCATAATAGGCCCGAGTTTATTACCAGCGGCCGCAGACGACGCCATTTTCACCCAATGGCAACCGGACAAGGACTGTCATACCGGCCCAGATAACAACCGTACATAACTTATATCGCCAAGATACGGCATAGAATCGACATTTGTGCACCATGATTATAGTGAGAATAGTGATAAAACTTGTAAATAGAGTACTTACAAGTATTTTGGCCATGTTATCCACGCACTACTTCGCAAAATGAGCCAAACAACGACTAACATTCATCAGTGTAAACAAAACAGTGAAAACCGCACCAACTACCAGTGCCAAATCTTTGTTGGATAATTTAGTGTGGAGTAACGCAATACTGGCGATATTTCGAGTGTATCGTGTACCTGACAAGTGACAAGCAACCAAGCAATCAGTTAATGCTTTTCAGAACCGGTGAGTGAAAGTTAAAGGTTGACTACATGTACTGTTATAATCATCTAACAAGGCACACCCGACGATCCACGTTGTTTTGCCCATTGTAAACTCAGTAGATTGTACTATGATCTAAGTTACTAAGACTACCAAGATGTTTTACTCATGCATGCAACAGTAGACCAATTGAATCACGATGTCCTAAGCTTGCCAGCCAAATCCTGTAGTGAATTCCATACCCACATTACATGTGTCTGTTTGTGAACCGTAAACTGTTATTAATCCAACAACTATCTATCTATAGTGTAACACCCTCTCAAAACCAAATCCAATCATGGCCCAGCCTAAATGCCCAAGTATGGATTGGGCTCACCAGCCCCTGGCCGAGTCGTTTCGTGCATTCAAGGCGTGCATGAACTTGTACCTCAAAGACCAGGAAGTCACAGACCCGGGCAAGCAAGCAACTAAAATTAAAATCGCCCTCGGTCATGAAGGCATGAGGTGTATCTTGGCGAGCAGCCTCACTGAACAGGAGCAACGCGTGCCGCAGAACATATCGAGGCTTATTGATAGTGAGGTCGATGTAACGGTCAAAATTAATTTTCGAGCTCACCGCCTCGAATTCGCAAATACCAAACAGAAACCTGCCGAAACAATCAGTCAATTTCTGGCCCAGCTCCGTGAAAAAGTGACAAAGTGCGAGTTTGAAGACAGAGAACTCAAAGAACGACTTATCGAAATGACCATACTACGGACACAGTTCGAGGAATTTCGGAAAGAACTCCTAACTAAACCGAAGGGCTATGCCGTGAGCAACGTTTTAGAGAGAGGTCAGGAATAATAGGTCATTGCGGCCTCTACGGCATCATTATGCTCCATACATACAAGCTCTGAGAACGCAATTACAAGCCATACCAACGTGGATGCAATCTGAAGGGAAAGCAACGAGCCACGGAACAAACTACAAACCACGGACAACCCCTGCGGGAACTGCAGGCTTACCCATCTCATAAGGTCATGCCCTGCTTACAATGGCAGATGCAGTGGTTGTGGCATCAAGGGGTACTGGAAAAAGATGTGCCGCAAAACTGACGGAGGCAGAACAATGCCAGGAGACAACACACAGCAGACACAACGCCAGAGCACGACAAGAGGGCGCTCCTACCGACGGCAATTCGGGTCCCTAACCACAGGCAACACAAAGTCATGGTTAATGAAAACCCCAATCTTGATGAGCAAACAGATTATATGCCAAACTTCGACATGATAACAATATCCGACATAGGAGTGGCAACAAAACGAGAAGCATTCTCAAAGCTCATGGTCAAGCATGAAAACCCCCAGCCTATGGGCCCCTGAAACTCAAAATCGACACGGGTTCCGGTGGCAATACGCTGTCCTCGCGGACATACAAGCAAATGTTTGGTGATGTACCCACTAACCTTGTACTATCCCCAGAACCGTCAGTAAGACTAACATCATACAGTTGCGACAATATTCCCTGCCTTGGGTCACTAATGCTCAGCGTTCGCAAACTCAGCAACCCAGCATTCTCGCAAGAAAAGTTCTTCGTTGTCGATGTGTCTGGCCCAGCCATACTTGGCCTTCCCTCATGCCAAAAACTTGGTATTGTGAAGATCAATGTCAACAACGTTACCAGAGTACCTGAGCAACCAAGCCAACAAGGCCCTATTAGGTCAGTCGAGTAACTAAACGCGCAATTCCCTGCACAGTTTGACTGTATCGGCAAACTAAAAGAGCCCTCAAAGTTTCACCTCAAGGAGGACGCGATACCTTTCTGTGGTCCGCCCCGCAAGGTGAGTATCCACCCGAAGCCCCGCATCAAGTCCGAGCTTGACACTATGGAGAAAGAGGGGGTTATCAGACGCGTAACGGAACACACAGACTGGTGCAACAGCCTTGTGTATGTCACAAAACCTGATGGAAGCCTACGGATCTGCCTTGACCCCAAGTGGCTCAACCAAAACCTCAAAAGATGTCTCCACAAGATTCCCACTCTAGAAGAGATCAACCCGATATTCTCCAAAGCGAAGGTGTTCTCCAAGCTAGATGCCAAAGCAGGCTACTGGAGTATACCGCTACACGAGGACTCACAACTACTGACAACGTTCCGAGCACCACACGGCCGGTATTGTTGGTCACGGGTACCATTCGCGCTGAATGTAAGCCACGACATATATCAAGCCAGGATGGACTCTATCATCGAGAATCTCCCAGGTGTTGTTGGCATTGCCGATGACGTGGCAATATGTGGGAAAGACCACTCGGAACACGACAAAAACCTGATGGGGTTCGTGTAGCGTGCAGCCCAACACAGGCTCAGCCTAAACTCGAAGAAATGCTCCATTTCGAAACCAGAAATCGGGTTTTTTTTAACATGCTATACCAGCAAGGGCATGATGCCAGACCCGTTGTAGTGGTTTGCGGACTGTGGCCAGAGGTAGCACCCGAACTGCCTAGTGTCCGAATGCCGACCACACCCCAACGTTCACTACACAAAAAATATACAACGGTGGAATAACCAAAAATCTAGGTAACAGGTCAAGAGAACGGAACTCTGGGCACCACCCCTTGATTTATACTGGGCAAGGGGACCCAGCTAGAACCTTAGTTTCTTTTTATCTTCCCTCTGCCTTCATCTTACTGGATATAAGTAAAATTAGAACATTAGGTGAAAGGAAACATTATAATATTTTTTAAATCTGACAACAGGATACAGTGTGGGAGGAAAAAAATTATGATAAATAACTTATTAGAAAGATTTAAAAAAAAAAAACTGCTTCTAAGAAAAAAAAAGAAAAAAAAAACAGCAGCTGAGAAGGGGAGCACATTGGTGTAAGGAACTGGAATGAAATGCTGTCTTCATAAAAATAAGCAAGAAAATATTTATTTGTAAAGGAAAAAAAATCTAAATCATTCCTGATAATTTCCTAACGCTATATAACTAACATCTGCACGTTCTAGTACATGATAAACGCAACCTTGTGTATTGCCTGGGTGGTCCAATTATCTCCACAACAACTCTAATTAACCAACTAACAGAAAATATAACACTGGAAATACTGTACTGCAATAATTTTCCCTAAAGCAATACTAGCCTTATCAATATCCAGTCCACCATTAAGCTGCAAAGTCACTTAAAAACTCTCAGTCACTGAACAGTATGGCCGCACACAACGCTGTGCAGGTCTCTGTGGGCCCACAATAGTAATGTCTAGAAATTCTCCAATTGCAAACCCGCACCGTGACAAAGTTACGTTGTTATCGAAACTTTTCTGACCAACAACAATAGTGCCTAAATCTCTCATTCTTGGAAGGGGTTTTGATAATCTTGTACAATTCAGACTAAACTCGAACACAGTCACTCTCCTCCTAACATCTGAATTCACTTCCTGGGTCCACGACAAGATATTCCATTTCAATAGCTCCTGTGAACTATGAATGTCTATGACACAATCTCATATAACGAGATTCTTCCTCGTTACTTCGCACATTGAACATGAAATTACATTTTTCCTATACAGTATGTCAGAAAGACTAAAATTTTTTTTACAATCCTCAGTGATAAACAGTATGTCATGGTTATTCTACATCCATGAAAATGGATAAGAGGCTAGAACAATTCTGATAATCTTCTGAGGCCCCTCTTGATTGCAAAGCCACACACCCACAAAAAAAAATAAGATTCAGTATAAGTTTTATTTCACATCAAAGATACTACTCCTAATTTCTGTTGCAAAACTAGAATCCCCAAGCAAACCTGCTTGTAAGTCTTCACCAGGCTGACTAACAACATAAACTGGTGCAGGATGATGCAGTACCCTTCCAATTATATTTTCAATTCCCAAATTCTAGTTGCCTCTTCAAACCCTACAGGGAGTAGGGCGTGCTGCAAAAAAAATATCGTTAAACAAATTGAAGGACCAAAAATATAACAGATAACACATAAGTAATGAAAAAATTAAAAATATGTTGTATTTTTCTTAACGATACTAATAATTTTTCCACGCCGTCAAAGGTACATGACCTGCATAATATGCCGTCACCCTTCAACAAAGAGAAACTACAGAGATTCCTGGGAGTAATGACTTACCTAAGCCCCTATGTACCACATTACTCAGCTCAGTCACAAAGACTTCAAGATCTAGTCAAGGAAGATGTGCCCTTCCAATGGGAAGAAGACCATAAACTCACCTGAAATGCCAAACAGCGCCATCAAGCACGCTGTCTTACTATGACCCAACTCGACCCATGGCTCTTGAAGTCGATGCATCGTAAAAAGGCCTCGGAGCGGCCCTCATCCAAGACGGGAAGGTAATAGCCTTCGCCAGCAAAGCCCTGACACCAACGCAGGCAAATTACAGCAATATCGAGCAAGAGGCCCTTGGACTAGTACACATCGTACAACGATTCCATACCTACCTATACGAAAGAGACTTCAAAGCTGTCACTGACCACAAACCCCTCGTTAACATCTGGGAGAAGCCACGGATCAGTGCCCCACCTAGACTACAACGTCTCTTCTTGAAACTGCCCACAAAATTACAAGGAAATCCCCTTGGATACACTAGCGGACGGACTAGAACTAGATGACATCGATGTGATATCATTCGCACTCATAAAATTTGGTACCCAGATTTTGGAAGAGGTCCGCTATAGGTCTGACACCAACCCAGTGCTGTGCAATCCCAAGCATACTATTATCGAGGGTTGGCCTACCTTAGTAAAAGGCTGTCACTCTGATATCCATCAGTTTTTCTCATACAGAGAAAACCTTGTGCGGAAGACAGAGTTATATTCAAAGGGCAACAAGTCATCATCCCCAAAGAGGTCAGAGGCCGGATACTGGACCAGCTCCACCAGCCCCACCAAGGGATCACAAAACCACAACCCCTGGCACGGGGAGTGTGTATTCTGGCCCAACATCGCAAAGGATATAGAGGACAAGGTCAGAGGATGTGACATATGCCAGAAGTACCAGCCCCAGCAAAGTTCTAGTGAAACCACGCATCATAACATTCCCCCAATGCCCTGGTTTAAAGTCGCCTCGGACATCTTCCAAATTGTTCACAAGATATATCTGATCACAACTGATTATTTTACATAATTCCCGATAGCCACCGAACTAAGAAACCTGTCATCTGAAAGTGTGGACAGCCACCTCAAAATCCTGTGTTCGCTCTTCGGATGCCCCAAAACCCAGGTCTCAGACAACGGACCTCAATACACGGGAGCAGCCATGAGGGACTTCACAAAAGCCTGGGGTGTTAGGAGCACATCACGTCAAGCCCACATTACTCTCAGTCCAATGGCCTCGCAGAGCGCGCAGTCGGAACATGCAAGGTAATCATCAAAAAAGGCCTGGAGACAGGCGGTGATATGCATACTGCATTACTCCATTTACGGGCCACCCCGATTGACAATAAGACAACCAGCCCTGCAGAGCTCATGTTTGGTTGCAATGTGACCACTGACTTACCAGGCCGATACGAACCATATCCCGCACACATCACGACCTGCAACTACCTTCAGGATCCCCTAGGACCAAATTGAACACAACGGCGCTTCACAGACCTCCAACCCGAATAACCAGTCCGAATATTCGACAAGGCCAGCCACATATGGTGCCAGACAGAGTGGTGGGTAAGTCAGAAGAACCCCAATCATACATTGTGGAGGCCCAAAACGGAGCGTGCCTCAGGAGGAACCGGTCCTACATCCGTCCGACACTGCTCGCGACAAACACAGAACCGTCCAACACCCGGCAGCAGACTCTATCATCATCAGCGCAGCCTCCACCTCGACCCAGCGATATATCGCTGCTGCCACCTAGTGAGACCAGAATAACCCACCAAACCCCCGCAACTAATGATAGCACTGCAAATCCGGCAGCGTTGTATACAAAGGCCGGCGGGTGAAAACCCCATCCAGATATATTGAAAGTAACACGGTCACATACCGTAGATTCCCATAAAGTGCTAAGTTAAATAATAATATACAACACTCCCCCTCATTTCATGCCCCAAAATTTTGAGAGGTCGTTACCAGTGTTCGAAACTCAACAAGAAAAGTTACCAGTCTCAGGACTGGTAAGTGGTTCATAATAATGAATTTTATTTGTAAAATTACGAGTTTCAGACTGGAGAACAGGCTCCATTTCGAACACTGTTGTTACATATATGTGTATGAGGTTTTCATTTTGTTTTACTATATTTTGTTGTTGTTGTTCTTTGCAAATAAATAGATAAATAAAAAAAATAAAAAATTGCCAATTTCTTTTCATATTTATGACTGCCCTGATGTAACCAACACTATTCGGACCAAAATCTGGAAAGCTAATAACTATTATGTTTAAATTACTATCCACAATCACCAATTGTACCATGCATGTTTATTGTGAAGGAATGAAAACAATGAATAGAACATTTGAATATGGAACTTTCATCGCTTATCTCTATGTACTTATACTGTATGTCAGATTAGTTATTATGTGTAATCAGTTCTTTATATGTGATAAGGGGGATGTGGTATCATGTAGTCCCATGTAGCAAATGAATAAAGGACAATCTCTACTTAGTATCCAAGCCATAAAATCCTGTCTTTTATTCACTGCAACCTCTTGCATATTATATCAACCACCACCCACAAGCAAACCTTCTGACGTGACAAATGAAAACCTTTCCAAGTTTTCCAATTCAGAGGTCAGCTTGCATTTTTTCGGATACGAATAAAACGAGTTGTTTACCATTTCCAACCATCCTCCTAGCCAAATTCACAATCTCTGGAAAATAATATTGAATCTATACTGCATCAGGACACCCAGACCTCCAAATTCCAATGGGGATGGCGTGGATATCAACATTTGCATTCCCCTTTTCAAATGCAGACTGTTCAAATTCATTTAGACACCTCTTAAAGTTAAAAACACGTGCCTCAGTAGTATCATTTTGTAAGTTCACGACACAGTGAGTATCACTTGAAGTGGTCACATTCAATCGAAGTTTTACGTCACTCTCATTATCTTAAGAATAGCCATAATCAAACGGGGCTATTAACGTGGCTACACATGGTGCACTCGCAGTGGGGAATCTTGGTGATTTCTGCAAGATGAAACTACCAACAAGATGACGGTCTTCGGAAATGCATTGGCTAAAATTAAAGAGCCTCCCCCAGCTGTTCATGATAACACCGTAGGGGTAGGCTTTATATGTTTGTGCCGCAATTCTGTAGGATACGACGGCAACTGAATTACCCCCACTACCAAACAGACATTCCCTTCTTTAGAACCTGAGCCATGAAATTGACAATGCTTAGTTTTAGAGGCAAGTACTGCATCATGCGGGAATCGTATTGTAAACTGATAATGAAACGTAGACTATCTCCGACTACAGATCAATCTCTGAAACTCCTCCCCTTTACATGCGTTTCGGGTACATCATGTTAACACATGTATTTCACGTTGACCTTACCCACTATACAGCCATTCCTAATAAGGAACCCAGCGCAGCTTGCCTTCTATTTTTATTCTAATACTTTCCCCCTTTTCCCTTTAATTCCATACGATGCACCTGAGCTTTTGCATTCCTTATATAAGTATAAGGCATTCCCACTATATCTAGCAGGGTTTTATAAAAAGGCACTTCCTCTTACTCAATAGCACCCGCTTGCTGAATCAACTTCTTAAACACATCTATTAAATTTAAACGGTTGATGGGTTTCCTCAAGTTTCCCCTTTCATCCCACTCGGCATTGTCCCGGCCTTCAAAGAAATTGAGGAAAGCAAGGGCGTACCTTCTGTTGGAAAGGTATAAGTTTATGTCAATAATATTCTCCAAAAGGGGGATTGGAGTAAGGCCGTGCTGTGGGAAGGGGAGAGGATTACACACACGTTTCTCCTCCAATTCTTTACACCTTTTTTTTGGTTAGTTTTCTAACTTGCACTTGATCATTTGTATCATTTTTACTAAATGTTTAGTGTTTTGAACACTTATTTCCCCGTCAACTTGGCGGTAATTAGGCCCTTCTACCGTCTTTCGCAGGACCAGACAGTCTTCTTTCATCTCCCTAACAACCCCCAATTAGACTCGCTGCTAAAGGTAGAAGTACTGAAATTATGGCACCCTGTCTCTGCAATGATAAGATTCTTCTTTTCTCTTTAAGCAGGGTCTTTTCCGAGCTTCTGTCCTTATTTCACACATATATTTTTTACCTTTTCTATTGCTTTACCAACACGAATTAGATTTTCCTTCTAAAAGTTAGAGAAGATCTCTGATAAAGTGTCGAGATGTGTTCTCTTTGGCAAAGGAATTAATTCAGTCCTTTTTTTCTGGAAGAGTTTATTTAAGAAGAGAAGAAAATTCTCATGTTTGTGTATTTGTGATTTCATTTCTAAGTTTCCCCTAGCAGCCTTTCAACATCTTTATTATCTACCCACAATTTAAAACTCGGAGGGTAACCCCTCCACGATATGAGATACTTGACTTTACCCTTCGTAACTTCCTTTTTGATAATGTCAATAAGGATAGGCTTCTGGTATGGCTGTGGGTATTAGTTCTGCTTTACAAAATACACCCTCGATTTTTTCACCACCGAGATCCTCCAGATAATAAGTCAATGGAGCCTGTCTCCTGTACACGCTTCGAATTTTCAATATTCGTAATGTATTTTGAATTTTATACCCATGATGGAATACAGACCGATGAAGCTCACTTGCAATGCACACTGTCTGACCTATGTCTAGTGCCTTACTATTGTGTTTCGTTGTAAAGATGCTTGCTTTATGCATTTGCCGAAATTGCCACTTGATGATAATCGGGTCCTTATATCCATGAACTTCGAGGCGAGACACTCCCTCTCCCAACCCTTTGTGTAGGGACCTATTATAGTTTTTTACGAGTTCAGGGAGGATGTCAACATATGTGAGAGTATTCCTCAGAGTTAAATGTTTATATATCTTTTGCTTTAGAATACATATAACCCGCTCTGCAATTTCTGCTTTGATTTCATACGAGGATATGCTGTAAAGCTTTATACTTTTTACTTTTAGGTACTTGATCGTAAGTTTGTTATAAAATTCTGATCTCCTATCAGTAAGAAGCCGACTCACACCCTGATATTGGGGTAGAGAAAGATTGATTTTAGGCCTTTTAACTGAGTCTGAGCCTTCTTGTTTCTAAGGGGAACAATCTTGAGGTAACAGGAGTCTGAGCCTTCTTGTTTCTAAGGGGAACAATCTTGAGGTAACACGAGAAAATGTTTATGCAAATCAGAAGGTAGTTTATATCCTTGTTGAATTTAGATAAATGCCGTATATTCGCGAGATTGCAGCTGATGATAACTTTTAGAGCTGGAGACACTATTTGACGTCTAGGAATTTTTTTTCTTGCGAGTGTATGCAGAGTATGGGCATCTTTCGTGGCCAAATAGTCTTTTACGTCGTTTACAGTAATTCCTGCGTCTAAAGCTCTAGCTGTTCTGTAAATGGAATTAATACCTCCTGAACATGATGGGTAAGAATAGTTTTCATATACCGTTTCCAAAATCTTCCTCTTTACATCTCCCATTCTCCATAAACAACCTCATACGAGGAACTCCCTGCTATATTTGTCCTCAACTGGAGTATTTGAACTTAAATTAACCAGCAAATAGTGAAAGGGTCTAAACATAACAACCTATTTATAAACATTCACAAATTTCTTTGATAAAGGAGAACCAAATATTTGCCTTCCTAATAACTCACCTAGCGATATATCCCTTGTTCTCAGCAATAGCATATGGGAGGCATTTATACTTATATTTCTAGCGTATTTTCCACTGTAAAACATATTTTGTGTAATAAATATAACTGAGATTTTTTATGACGTCCCATAGTCAAAATATCCAGAACAATTTTGTCCTATACAGCTTTGAGAAATATATCATTCAGGATATATAAGATAGAGTATGGTCCAGCTTCCGTATCTATCTCACGCATGGGGTCTACGATATTTGCAAAGAGTGAGAGTTATGGACCAATTACTGGATGCGATCTCAAAGTATGTTGATCCATGCCGCTCATAACAATATGCGTAAACTCACTTTCATACTTCACTATCAATATTTCTATAAGGTAGGATTTATCCGAGTTGGAGAAACCAGACATAATGATACGTGCTGGCTCTCTAAAAAGGTCCAAATCTTTCGCTTTAAAGCACTTTTACATTTTAACTGATCCTCTATTTAAACGAGAGTGCTGTATAAATGTAATGATATAAGTACCATGGAATAAATAAAACCTTTAATGGAAATTGAAAACCTTTTATTTTCTCTAGCAATACAATACATGGAGAAAAGCAAACATGGCATTATACACATTGAAATACATGGATAAAAGCAAACATGGTAATTATACACATTAAAGTTTCATTATTATTATCATTATTATTATTATTATTGTTATTATTATTATTATTCACCCCCACCCCATTTCCCCATCACTCTCTTATAAAGGAATTTCCATTGGTGGGAGGAAAATAGTCTCTAACCTTTTCTTCTCTCTTTTTTCACAAATTTTCATAAAATCGTGGAAGTGGTTCTGGAGGCGGTTTCGGCAATTCGGGGAGGGGATTGTTGACTGGAGCTTCGCTTACAGCTTCCTCATTCCCCCCTTCAATATCTGGATGTCTGTATGCGTAAGAACTGTATTGGCTCAAATGATAACATTTGAATCAAAGGCTGAGAGACACTTCTTTTCTACCCTAGTGGTACTCATCTGTCCCTCCACATTTCTAATTGACCGCACAATGAGATAGTTGACTCGATGATCTCCCAGGATTTGGGAATAATAATTGTGCCTCATAGAAGCATGGATGTGGGCTGGAATACCTTTTGCCCGATTAATGTGCTCCTGGTTTTTGACTAGCATGGAATACATTTTAGGTTTCAACCCTTTCACGTCAGCTATAAGATTACTTCCTATTTCTGATTCTAAAAGCCCCAGCTCCCCATTTCTCTCGTTACTAAAAAGCGGGTGATCAACGTTAAAGTTGGAAAAATCCATATACGATTTCAAGGGTTCTTGAGCCAACTCCGAATTAAGATCTCTAACTTCCAGAGCAAAAATGAAACTAACTGTGGCGGTGTAAAAGAGCTTGACTTCATCACCATAATTATTCTAGAGAACCTTATAAAAGAAGTAGTAGAGATCAAACTTTGCCGCTTCTAGAATGGCAAAACCTATGTAATTAGGCATGTTGATGGGGACCTGTGGGAGGGTGGAAGTACAGATAATACGATCTTCAGACAAATGGATGGTTGGTTTTAGCCTTAGATTCCGGGCTTCCTTTAAGTAGGTGGCCGCTTTAGTGACAACTTTATTTTTTTCAGCATATTCAAGGGGTTGAGTAAAGTTTTCTAATACACAGTTACTCATGGCTTTGAAGGCTTTTTTTCTGTTGACGAGGTTGCTGTAGTCCTCGCTTCAATGCTAGTCAGTATACAGCTGTAGGAGGGGGAGGGAAATGAGATATTACTTTTTACTGTGGGGGATGGCCATAAGCTTTTTACACTTTACAGTCATGCGACCTCCTTCTTGTTCTAGTACGTTTTTACAGTAGTGTCAGAGATTACTAAAAGCAACTTCCTCGTGGAATAAGCATAAGAGCAGTTCATCAATGACTCCAGCAACTTCTTCTGAAGGTGGTTTAGTAGAGAAGAGGAGCCAATGTCCTTTATCCCCATTTGTAATAGCATTTTTAATAACCCTTCCTAAGAAGCGATTCTTTTTTTAATCATAAAGTTTATGAATTCCACCAGTGGGAAGGTTCTTAGTCATAACTTTTGCATACAGGGAGTTGGAGTCTAAATAAAGGTTGTAAGAGCTTTGGTGGAAATCTGGATTAAATGACGTATTTATTTCATGGTTTTTAGCAGTGAATGGTTGCTGCACCACAGAAGTGAACACATCATTGCGCCTGATTAGATTATACAATTCCTCATCATAGATGTGATCCAGCTCAATGTTGCTTACCTTAAGAACGCTGTCAAAGGCGTTGGATGGAAGTGAAACATAGTGTGGTAAATCAAGGCTATACTTATTCTAAAGTATAGAACGCGAGAATATCCTCCAATAAAGCTGTGTGTACAATGAAGTAAAGGAGAAGAAAATCTTTTAGTGTTTTACATTTGCTTATAGTCCAAACACCCTGAGACCGTTTATTTTCCTCATCTGATACATCACGCGCCTTTAGACTGATGTAAAATGCCGATTTGGGGAGCAACTGCGTTTTCTCGAGTTTTGTAAGACTTTCTATACAGTCATAGCAGAAAGTTAATTTGCCTTGAATGACTTCACCCCTTAATTTCTCATCCTTAATACTATTTAATATTTCCTCTGCTAAGCAAGCCTTCCTTCCATCCCTAAAATATCTAGAGGCTAAACCCTTCAAAGAAGAACCTAAAAAAGCTAGAGAGTCGAGGAAAATTAAATTCTTGACGGTCATTCGCTGAATTCTTAGTCTTTGCTTCCTCATGATTGTGATGTTGATGTTATTTTTCAGTACCTTAAGAATGAAACCCAGGTTGTAACTAGGATTGTGTGCGAAAACAGGAAGTCAAGTTTTAAGTTCGCGGCAAGCTAATTTACCATGCATGCAGTAAGCACCAATAAAGTTATTCTTAGGTTTGGCATGGTCATGGTGTCTGTGCTTGCCACACCCGTGTTTGAATGGCATCTTACACAGCTGGCATATAGCCTGCTGTTGGAAAGTTCTTTCATCCTCGACCGTCTTATCAATGGTGAATGTTTTCCACTGTGATCTTATCGCCTACCAATAATCATTAAGGTCTGACATAAAGTTATTAATGCAATCATTTCTACAATGATAACTGGAGGCTGCTATTTTTTCTTCGCTGTCGATAATGACATAGCAATAAGCTATTGATTCGAGTATGTATTAATCTTACTGTACTCCCATGAGTGGAAAAATTCAGCGTCACTGAGAGATTGCAGGTGGCTTCATGCTTTTTTTGTCTGGTAGTTGTTGCATGCTGCGATAAACAATTATGGCAGAAGTAAAGGGGGTTGGAAGAACTCACCCTAGCAAAGTTTTTCACAAAACAGTGAAAATCTATTATTATTATTATTATTATTATTATTATTATTATTATTACTTACTAAGCTACAACCCTAGTTGGAAAAGCAGTATGCTATAAGCCCAGGGGCTCCAACAGGGAAAATAGCTCAGTGCGGAAAGGAAAAAAGGAAAATAAAATATTCTAAGAAGAGTAACAACAATAAATATCTCCTATATAAACTATAAAAACTTTAACAAAACAAGAGGAAGAGAAATAAGATAGGAGAGTGTGCTCGAGTGTACCCTCAAGCAAGAGAACTCTAACCCAAGACAGTGAAAGGCCATGGTACAGAGGCTATGGCACTACCCAAGACTAGAGAACAGTGGTTTGATTTTGGAGTGTCCTTCTCCTAGAAGAGCTGCTTACCATAGCTAAAGAGTCTCTTCTACCCTTACCAAGAGGAAAGTGGCACTGAACAATTACAGTGCAGTAACCCCTTGGGTGATGAAGAATTGTTTAAGGAGGCAAATATGTGTTATGTATTTTGTGTTGTAATATTATAAGCACTATGGGTACTAAGAGCAATGTTGCACAGTATTGCCTTGGTAGAACATAGTTTATAAGTGTAGTAACGTAGGTTATGAAGGATTTAATAAATTTTTAATTGTCCTAATGTTAGGATGCGATTCTTCTTACTTTTGTATTGCAGTAGGATCCAATCTCTTAGAAAGTGATGCTCATTTTTTATTTTTATATTGTTGTGTATGAGTTTTGTTAACCTATTCTATCTCGAGAGTCACAAGTTGTTAAAGTAGAGCAGAACTGTAAGCCTGAGAGAAATTAAAAGTATTTTAATAAGAAGTCTCTGATTATATCCCATCTATCCAGAAGACAAGTCGGCGAAGATGCTGGGATGAGAATATTCTTAACTAATGATAAACATTGTTATTCCAGGTGGTGAGCTGATATCAAGTAAGTGTAATGTAGGCCAAACATTACATATTTGAAAAAGATGCCTGGATAGGAATATTCTTAACTAATAATAAATATTGTTATTCCAGGTGAGTGAGCTGATATCAAGTAAGTGTAATGTAGGGCAAACATTACATATTTGGCCACAAAGGAACCCATGCAGAAAAGCAGCAGCAGAAGAGCCAACCAGAAGATGTAACCCTATGCAGCAGGAAGACAACTAGAGGTAACCCCATGCAGCAGGATTACAGTAAACCAGAGGAACGCTACAACCCGTTTCAACATTCCACCTGGATCTCAAGAAAGAAGCAACCATATATTGTTTTATTTCTTAGGACCAAGTAATGTAGGATTGAAATTTGTTACCAGTAAGTATCGGGTGGTAAAATTTCATCATGAGCCAATGATAGTTTACATAAAACAGTGTAAAACTAAGTAAGTTGGTTGCATAAGCACACAAAAGGGGCAATTAACATAGAAATTAGGCTAGAATTAACTTCTAGTTAATTTTGTAGATTTCAATTGACTAACCTAATTGAGGTAAGAAGTCAATATACCCATGAACATCAAACATCCACAGAAGTTCAGTATTGTTACGGAACCCAATTCTGTTGCAACACGATGGCAACAGTGGTGTGAGGAATTTAAGATTTACATTTAAGCTTTAGGTAGTATAAAAGATGCATAGAAGAAGGCATTACTACTGCACACAGCTGGTAGAAAGGTTCATGAAGTATTCAAGACACTACAACCTACCGATGACCCTAGTGAAAGCTGTGATTAAGGCTCTTACCACATATTTTGCCCCTCAGGTCAATATATTTTTAAAAAATTATCAATTTACAACACAGGCATATCGGAAAGAACAAGAAAGCCTAGATGCATTAGTGACTAGACTTAAAATTCTAGCTGTTTCATGTGAATTTCTAGAGTTAGAAAATGTTATCAAAGATCACGTTATTGCCCTTTGCACATCACAAGAGCTAAGAAAAAAATTATTGCAGGATAAAGATTTAACACTAGAGAAGGTATTGATTATAGGCAGAGCTCTAGAAACATTAAATAGGCAAAGTAATACAATAAGTAATTCTACAAGCAATAGAATGGAAAATTCTAAAATTAGTAAAATAGGCTCAAAGTTGAAAGACAATGAGAATCAGAGGAAGAATATGTCAAAGCCTAATCATAGGAAATTACCGAACTCTAATGCTCTCAAATATCAGAATCAGACCTATACGCAGAAGCAACAGGAAAAACTCAAATGTTATAGGTGTGGTAAAACTGATCAGCTTGCAAACGAAGCAAGGAAATGCCCTGCTACAGGACAAACATGCCAGAATTTTAAAATGACAGGACATTTTTCAAATGTTTGTAGATTCCCTAAACAGTACGCAAAGAAAATAAATGCAGCAGTAGATACTATAGGCCAAGAGAATAATGCGGAAAATGTTCATGATAATCAGGATACATAAGAAACTGATTTTGCGTTTCACATTAATTCTGTCAACAAAGGGGCAAAGAAATATATACAGGTAGAAGTGATCATAAATGGTAAACCAATAGTAATGCAAGTTGACACAGCAGCTGGTGTATAAATGATGTCTGAGAAAATGGCTAAAACAATTCCTAATTTGTTATTAGAAGGTACAAATAGAGTTTTGAAAGGTTATAATGGTTTTAATATTCAGGTAATAGGTGCTTCGAACGTAGAAGTACAGTATAAAGATCAGGATTTAGATATAATGCCATTAATGGTAGTTAAAGGTAAAGGACAAACTTTACTAGGTTTGAATTGGTTACATTATTTAAAATTAGATTGGCCTAGTATTTTGAAGGTTACAGGTACATAAGATGAACCCAAGATTAAAGTGTTTGTGGATAATATTCTATCTGAGTTTCAAGACATATTTGAAGATAAAGTTGGTACAGTAAAGAACGCAAAGGCAATTTTAGTTTTGAAATCAGATAGTACTCCTAGATTTTTTGCCCCAAGACCAGTACCATATGCACTGAAAAGTGCAGTTGAATCAGAAATTAAAAGGTTATAAAGTGAAGGTTCTTCGGAAAAAGTTACATGTACAGACTGGGCTACACCATTAGTTCCTATTGTGAAGAAAAATTGCCAGGTTAGGTTATGTGGAGATTACAAGGTATTGTTGAATCCACAGCATCAGGTAGCTCAACATCCCTTACCAAATCCAAAAGACATATTTGCAACTATGTCTGGATGTACTGTATTCTCTAAGTTAGATCTTAGATAAAGCATTTCAACAGCTTCCCATGGATGAAAATTCAGAAGAACTATGTACAGTAAATACATTCTTACATTTATATAGGCCAAAGAGATTGCCTTATGGAGTAGCAATCCAGTCCAGCTATATGGCAACAAACTATGAATAAGATTTTTTCAGGAATTCAAGGAGTATTCATTTCCATATGTGATATTTTAGTCTCTGGTAAAGATAAAAGAGAAGATAGAGAAAGATTACGGGCAGTTCTGAAGAAGTTGAAGGAATAAAATATTAGAGTTAATAAGAGCAAATGTATTTTAGGAGTTGATTCAGTGGAATAATTAGGTTTTGTAATTAATGGCATAGTTGTTCACAAGACTAAGGAGAAAATTAAAGCTGTGATATCAACGAAGGTACCAGAAAATGTTGAGGAATTACAATCTTTTTTAGGTTTAGTAACATTTTATGGAAATTTCATTCAGAATTTATCTACAATCACACATTCATTGTATAAATTACTGAATAAGGGTATAGAGTGGAATTGGACAAAAGATTGTCAGGAATCTTTTGAAAGAATCAAGCAGGATATAACATTGCCTACATTTCTAGTACATTATCAAATAGATTTACCATTCAAATTAGTTTGTGATGCATCAAACATAGGTTTAGGTACAGTATTATCTCATGTAATGCTGGATGGAAGAGAAAAGCCAATTGCTTTCGCTTCTAGAGTATTGAACAAGACAGAAAGGAATTACTCTCAAATAGAAAAAGAAGGTTTAGCATTAGTGTATGGAGTTAAGAAATTTCATATGTATCTTTATGGAAGGAAAAAGTTCACACTTGTTACAAATCCTAAACCTCTATTAGCAATATTGGGTCCAAAAGCAAGTTTACCTGCGTTAGTAGCTGCAAGACTACAACGTTGGGCAATTACGTTGGCCGCATATCATTATGATATAGACTATCGTCCTACATCAAAGATGGGTAATGCAGATGCTTTATCTAGATTTCCAGTAGATAAGCTCCAGAAGAGTATGATGACAGTATATTGCTAGTTTCAGTATATGATGTACCCATTACAGGATATTGCACACAATACCAAGAAAGACCACATACTTAGTTTGGTTTTTGAGAGTTTATTGACAGGTAGGGACTCATGTGGAAATGAGGCAAACTGTAAGCCCTATAAAGATATAGAATGAATTAAGTATTGCACAAGGTTGTATAATGAAAGGGTCAAGAGTAATTATTCCTAGTTCACTGAGGAATAAGGTTTTGTTTGAAATACTTGCTGATCACCAAGGTATTGTCAGGTCAAAGTTTATTGCAAGGACTTTTGTCTGGTGGCCAGGTGTAGATAGAGATATTGAATTGTTTGTAAGAAATTGTATGAATTGTGTTATGCAACAGAACAATCCTCAATTTGCTAGAATGCACCTATGAGGATTACCCAGGTATCCATGGCAAAGAGTGCACATAGATTTTGCAGGTCCTTTCTTAGGTTATTAGTTTTTGATAGTTGTAGATGCTTACAGTAAGTGGCCCGAAGTAATTCCAATGACGACAACAACATCTTACGTAACTGTAAAAGAAATAATGAAATTTTTTTCTACACATGGTATTCCAGAAAGAATTGTAACTGATAATGGTCCACAGTTTAACTCACAGGAATTTCAAGGATTTTGTAATGTGAATGATATTAAACATACATTTTCAACAACGTATCATCATTCCACGAGGAGAGAGGCTGAAAGATTTCTTCAAACATTTAAGCATAACATGAAGCATAGAAAAGCAAATACAAATAACATATTTTCTGATGTGTCAAAGATTTTATTGTCTTATAGAACAACACCGTACAGTACAACAGGTGTGACACTATCAAATTTGTTGATGAGGAGGAGGACTAGGTGTAATTTAGATTTGTTGTATCCAAGTTTTCTAAGTGATTTAGAAGAAAAAGGGTATAAGCAATTGAAAAGTTTCCCAAAGGTAAGGCAATTTTCCTCTTCTTCTAATGTCGTGGTAAGATCATACAATACTCCAGAAAAGTGGGTACCATGAGAAATTGTAAAAGGGATCATGAATTTACATTATGATGTTCAAGTTGGTGGAAATATTGTAACACGTCATGTTGATCAATTACAGCTGTTAGATAAAAATCCTATAGATCATGTTAATGTTAGAGATGAAAAATTTGCAGAAGTAGTTAAATTAAATATTAACTAAGATGCTCAAACATCAGATGTAAATTCAGAATCTATTCATGTATCAGTAAAGGATGAAGTTAGAGTACCTCCATATAGGATGAATAGAGAGAAGCCCCCTGAGAGACTAGATTTATAGTTTTGTTCAATGTCAAGTTAAGGGGGAAGAGACTGTCATGAATTTGTTCTCTAATACTATATGCACTACGGGTATTAAGAGTAATGTTGCACAGTATTGCATTAATAGAACATGTTTTGATATAGTTTATGAGTGTAGTAGCGTATGTTATGAAGGATATGATCATTAATTAATTGTCCTAACGTTAGGATGTGATTCTTCTTACTCTTTTACTGCAGTAGGGTACAATCTTTTATAGAGTGATGCTCATTTGTTATTTTTGTATTGTTGTGTACGAGTTTTGTTTACACATTTTCACTCGAGAGTCACAAGTTTTAAAGAAGAGCAGAGCTGTAAGCCTGAGAGGAATTAAACGTATTTTAATAAGAAGTCTCTGATTATATCCCATCTACCCAGAAGACAAGTCGGTGAAGATGCTGTGATAGGAATATTCTTAACTAACAATAAATACTGCTATTCCAGGTGAGTGAGCATATATAAAGTAAGTGTAATGTAGGCTAAACATTACAATATGGTCAACACCCAATAGTAGGAGGGGGACGATGGCTGGGAAATTTTTTTGTTCTACATCTTACCAATTGAAGGAGGTACTTCCCATCCCCCCTTTCTCCATTTCATAAATATAAATGGAGACTTGATTCATTAACTTGAGGCGTGAAAGGTTCTCCCACTGAATAGGCATGGTAATTTTGTGGAAGTTAATATATTGCATGCAATGGAGGATTCTATTTACAGAGTGGGCAATATTTCCCCAGTGAGGTTTTTGTTTAACAATGAAGCAGGCAGCCAGAGTCTGGATAAAACAGGAATTCCCAGTTTCAGAGGGAATAAATACAAGATGCCCACCACAGACATTTTTAGTGGGGAAAGTGGCCGCGCGCCCCCCCCCCCCCTTAATTCCTTGACTATTCGCAGGAACTTAGAATTTACTACACCCTCCCATTCATGTAGGAGGTCGGCAATTTCATCTGCATTAATAACCGTTGCCAGGAGTCACAGCTCCATGAGCATATTTTCCATTTGTTCAGTCTTTAGGAAGTTCTGTTTACTCATGATCGAAGTCAAAAATTTTTTGTTATGGAAGTACCGTTCTAAACGCCTCCATATAGTCATCCCTAGCATACATTATAAATAACAGAAGATCGGTCACTGAAGGAAATATATATTCCTCTTGCATATACATCTTGTTGAAGGATGTCTTTCTTCTAACGAACTTCAACATCTGTCCTGAAGTGGCTGTCGTTACTGGTGTTGGTGTTAACGAATATGGGGGGATGCATGCGGTGAATGTTGAAGCAACACCCTGAGATGGTCTATTTTCGAGTAATTTGTGTCTGGTCGTTAGCACTCCAATAAGAGAAAATATGGTTTTCAATTTATTTGAAAGTTCTAAAGTCAAATGATAAATCTATTCTATGGACGAATCGAAATATATTAACACCTCATATTACATTGTCTATCTTAACTTATTCTTACAGACTAATTGCCCTTTTCCTTTTTTGATTGGAAGGTGTGTTTCACACTCATTGGGTGTCCTTTTGTCGCCACTCTCAACTATTAATATATAAAAAAAGTAATGCATACAATGACACTTATTGTAATAAAATATTCGGTGTTGTAAACTAACTGAAATTTCATAACACATTCACTGTCACTTATCACTGTCAAATAATCATCAATATAAATAAACAGAAATTTCACTGATAGGTTAACATTACCTCCTTGCACATTTTTCATGTTGCGAAATACTAGGGGGCGAGGTGGTTTGCTGGTCAAAAGCTATAGACTCACAGGATACCCAGGGTTGGATGCAAATCGTTTTGTTTGTGGGAGGCGTGTCTTAAGTTAGGCCTGAGTATGTGTGTGAGCATGTGTGTGCGTGTTTGGATGGATGGATGTAGTATATACAGTATACACCTCCAGTATGTCATATCCCAAGATGATTCTAGCTATTTTTCAGGGAAGGCACAGCTCAAGTTGATCTTGGATAATCATGTCAAGATACAATGACGCACACCTCTTGGGGGAAAGACTTGCCTGGATTTCTTAAGCATAAGTATTTCCATGTATTTTGCTAGAACTGAAGTTAATATATTGATTATTGAGGTGCAAGATTTTTTTCTCTGTGAATTAAAATGTGCGTGTGTGTGTGTGTGACAAATATTTTCTGGGACAATGATTATCACTGAGCGTTTATTCCTAACAGGTTGGGAGTCCCCAGTCTTAGATAAAGGTCAAACCACAAGTTTCTACAATATAGTGAAGAATTTTGACGTAGTCTACATGAAGGCATTCAGAAGTCCGGTGAATCGATTGACCTGCTGGTTCGGTAGCTCATCAGCGTGATGAGGAACACCCAGAAGACTGAAGTCCCAACTGAAACAATCGATGCTATCGTATGTGCTATCAGCAATCAATATAAAGTCAGGAAAATCGGGGGATGGGGGTGGGTCACGGAATACAGGATCATCTTCACCATTATCTATAGAAAAAACCTTGAACATCATCCCTACTGGGGGTGATGAAACTTTTGCCAATATCCCTTACGCAGCCAGGTACACAAAGGAGTGGACGGTAAACTCCAACAGAGTCGGAAGTTGTGGCATTGGCGTGTGAGTTAGAAGAACTTGAGGCTGACAAAAATGAAAAGAAAAATCGACTGTCGAAAAACCAAGACAGTCTACGACCATCATTGGGCACACCGTTAAAGAAGCGTGGCAAGATACTGCAATTGAAATTTGTAAGCCAAATGGACAGTAATTTTAAAGCCTGAGGCAGATATATGTATTTCCTGTATTTGTTATATGTTTTTTTTTTTTAAATGTATGTATTTCATGAATTGAAATGTATGGTTTCCTTAATAAAAATCTAAGCCATATTGTTTCCATTATTCCTTACTTCATTACAAATTGGATATGAATAATAAAAAAAAATCATATATATTTCGTTGGAAGGACAGTAGTCAAGGTTCAAATCTAAGAAAGGTTAGGAGTCAATTATCTCTTGCTTCATTATACATTGGGTATGAATAATAACAAAATCATATATATTTCAATAAGTGAAGTTGGAAGGGTAGTAGTCGAAGTTCAGAAGCGGACTAGGCAACATATGCAAATGAATACTGCCAATATAAAATTCGCTCTGGACAAAAAGTTAGGGCATGAAGCGTATTTTTACGGGTGTGTACCCAGTGACTATTTGACAGGCTTCAAGATATCTTTGATAAGGTCAAAGCCTATTATTCTTATTGTGAACACCCTACCATCACATCAGTATCGTGAAATCGGACACTGGGTTGTATTTATATTACAAAAGAGCTCATAGTAAAACATTATATTTTTTACCCATTGGTCATGCGGCCAGATGATGATTCGGAAAATTTTATCGATTTTTTACGAAGGTATTGCAGCATAAAGAGTTTTACTAATAATATGCGATTGCAAAATTACAATTTGGTTTTGGGTGCATTCTTCTGCCAATATTTCCCGCATAGCGTAAATTTAAATGGAGTTTGCGCAGCCCTTAGGAAACTAGGAGAGCATTTATACCCCACCAACTTAAGGGGACCATCCGCTATGGAGTTTTGACATGGAAGGCATTGGTAGAGTTTAGGTGAACGAAACCTACGAGCTACGAGAACAGCAGCCAGAATGGAAGGCATTGGTAGAGGTTAGGTGAACGAAAACTACGAGCTACGAGAACAGCAGGCAGAGTTTATAAAGACGTATAGAAGTTATAATGCATGTGCTTGTTTACTTGCAGTTCGTACGTATATTGTGTTTTCAAAACGTTCTCGGGAACTTCATAGCAAGGCCAATGTTACCTAAGGTCATAGAAAGAACAAAAGGTAAGCAGAGACCAAGAAAAAAGAACCAAGAGAGGGAAATATGAATAAGCGTACAAAGCTGGAACAAGCTAACTAAAATTCTGGCAATAATTAGAGGCCACTGGCAACTCATGACACCCTTATCCCAAGTGTATTAGTAAACTTAAGCCGGCCATACATTCAGAGGACTGACCGCATGGTTTGTACATAAGGACTGAGCAACACTCCAATCCTATGATAAATGCCTTCACATGCTACGGACTAGCCTGCTTAGTTCAAGAAGATGGGGCACCCAGGATAGGCCCACATGGTTACGTTTTTGGTACTTGTTAACTAAATTTGGTACGTTATTGGGTATCAAGTACAATTGGTAGCCTCCATCTAATTTTGAAAATGCCAAATTTTGGTACTTTTTACTTTCTTAATTTTTTTATATAATATAAATCTATGAAATTTGACTTAAAATAATCATATGAAGGAACGTGATAGGCATTCTTTGTCGGCCTCTATGTGGTGGTGATTTGTCCGCTACTGTGTTAATGTATTAATTTCTCCCAAAGTCATTATAAGATTACCTTTTCCATTTATCCCCATTAATCCGAGAGTCCAAGTGCCTCCTAGGAGGAATATACTAAAGGGATTTTTACACCCTTCTGGAGATTATCTCATGCTGAAGCACTACTGCACTGTTAATTAGGAATACTTGTTTTCACGTTAATTTATAGAAATTTGCAAACGATTGTGTTTATATAGGCAGAGAGAAAATGTAAGAGATATGTTATATTATTAAAAGTTATTCAGTAATTATGATAATTGTATTGTTGAGAACGCTACCCACAGTTCCATGATTCCTAATGCCACTACCAGATGTCGGCGTGTGTTTTTTATGTAATCCTGCTCAGTACAATAAACTTAAGTTGTAACATATGAGTTTATATAGTATCACCTCCAATATATGACATCAACACATGGTAATCAGCGGCGAGATTAAAAACGGTCTCTAGAACTCACCAAGGAAGTATTATTCAGTATAGGCCTTCTAGATTTTGTATATTAAGCCTAAAATACTGAGTATTCTCGACCGGCAAACATGGCTTTGTCGACGGAAAGTCTTGTAGCCTCAGCAAAATTCGCTGCTAGCCTAAGGGCCGACAACGAACGTGAATAGAAGTCTTTTAATCAATGGTGTGAGATTTATTTACTTGCTTCTGAGAAGGACAGTAAACCTGAAGAGACTAAGGTGTCCCTACTTTTAAACATTGGAGGTGAAGAACTTCTACAGATTTACAATTCTTCCAAATTTCCAGTCCCAGCAACTGGTAACCCTAATTCAACCATTGTGTTGAAGGATGTTTTGGCGAAATTTGACGTCTATTTTTCTCCGTGCAAGAATGAACTTGAAGCAAGGTACAAGTTTCAAAGATGTATGCAGGAAACAAACGAAACATTGGAAGCCTATGTTACCAGAATGAAGATTCTTGTGAAGGACTGCAACTATGGTAACCAACGAGACAAGCAGCTGAGGGACCAAGTGGTGTTGGGATGCACTGAGGACAATCTTCCTCAGAAGTTATTTGAAGTTGAAGACCTTACCCTTGAGAAGACATTGAATTTGTGTGTGGCCTTTCAAGCAAGCAAAAGGCAGATGGACATCATCAAGTCTACTCCTCGCCAGACCAATGACAGTGTGGCCAAAGTGAGAGAAAAGCCTAGAAGGGAGAAGACTACTGGTAGCAGACACGTCGCAAACCATAATGGTAGGCCTAGGCATGAAAATAATGAGGGTAGGCCTAAGTTCAGTAGACCCAGTATTCCTACAAATAAGTTGCTCCCTTGCAAATTTTGTGGGGAAAAACATGAATGGCGTAAGGAAAAGTGTCCAGCTCATGGTAAGAAATGTATAAAATGTGGCAAATATAATCATTATGTAGTTAAATGTAAAAGTAGAAAAATAAATTATGAATCAGGTAATGACAATGACTTTGATATGAGTAGTTCAGATGAATCTGAATGTGAATATTTGCTTAAAGTGTCTAGTAAGAAGGATAAGCAAATTGAAGCTGATTTTGAAGTTAATGGTAAAGTAATAAAATTTCAAGCAGATTGTGGAGCTAGCGTAAATGTAATTCCTCAATATTCAATTCATAATGTCAATTTAAAGCCTTGTGACACTACCCTAGAAGTGTGGACTTTAAACACAATTAGGCCTAAGGGAAAGTGCAGGTTAGTAATTAGAAATTGCAAAAATAGGAAGAAATATAACCTTGAATTTTTGGTTGTTGATTGTAAATACACTCCATTAATAGGGTAAAAGAACATCAGAGGAAATGGGACTTACTACAGTTAATTATGAAAATATTTCTGCAACTATAGATGTACTTGATAAATATGACAATGCATTTGATACTGATGTGGGTACATTCCAAAATGTGGTTAGACTAACCATTGACACAAATGCAGAACCAGTGGTGATTCCTAAATGCAGTTCCAATTAACCTTAAAAACAGAGTATCTAAGAAAATAATTGAAATGGAAGAACATAAAATAATAGCTAAAGTTGACCAGCCTACTTACTGGGGGAGTTGGATGGTTGTAGCTGAAAAGAAAAATAAAGATTTAATAATTCGTATTGATCCACAAGCTTTGAGCAAGTCTTTGAAAAGGGAACATCATCCTATCCCTGTAACTGATGATATTCTACCCCAACTGTCAAAGACAAACGTTTTTTCATCTTTTGATTTGGCCAATAGGTATTGGCATTGTGTTCTTGATGAAAAATCTAGCTTTTTAACCACTTTTAAAACCCCTTTTGGTCGCTATAGGTGGCTCAGACTACCATTCGGTTTGAATGTTAGTGGTGAGTCTTGAATCTTGAGAATCTTGATGGTGTTGTATGTATTGCTGAAGATGTTTAATTTTATGGTGTAGTTGAAACGTATCAGGAAGCTGTTAAAGACCATGATAGTAAGCTAATCAAATTTTTGGAAAGGTGCCAGGCCAAGGGTATAAAACTTAATAAGTCTAAGGCCGTATTAAGAAAATCTGAAATTGCTTTTTTAGGTCATAAAATCACAATTAAAGGTCTCATGGCGGACCCTAAAAAGGTGGAAGCTATCCTGAATATGAAACCACCTACTGATGTAACTGGTGTTAAAGAGTTTACAGGTATGATTAATTACTTGAGTAAATTCCTTCCTAATTTATCCGAGGTGTTAGAAGCAATAAGAAAATTAACTCATCAAAATACCGAATGGAATTGGACAGAAAAACAAGAAGCTTTCATTGAGTCTAAAAAGCTAATCACTAATGCTCCAATACTGCAGTACTATGACCCTAACTTTGACCTTGTCATACAGTGCGATGCTTCACAAAATGGGCTAGGTTCTGAATTGTTACAGTGTGGTAAACCAATTGCTTTTGCTAGCCGTGCTTTATCAGAAACCGAAAAAAGGTACGCACAAATTGAAAAGGAAACACTTGCTATTGTTTTTATTCTTATAAAATTTCATGAGTATGTCTATGGTCGTAAAGTAATTGCTGAGAGTGATCACAAACCTATTGCTAAAATTGTTTTGAAACCCTTGTGTAATGCTCCCGAGCGACTGCAAGGAATGTTGCTTAACATAAAATCATACATAAAAAAGCTAAAGAAATGTATATGGCTGATGCACTCTCGAAATATTATTTGCCATTAGATAATTATAAAGAAAGTGAATTTGAGCAAGTTTACATGCTTATTTATTTGACAGTAAGAAAAGAGCGTCTTGATGAAATTAGATATGAAACAGACCTGGATGAGACATTGCAAATTTTAAAATCATTAATCTTAAAAGGTTGGCTAGAAGGAAATGATGAGATACCTTATGTAGTCAAAGCCTATAGTCATACCAAGGATGAGTACTCAGTTCAAGACGGGTTAATTTTTAAGAGTGATAGAATAGTCATTCCATTAATAGTCATTCAGGACATATAGGAATTGAGGACTGTCTACGAAGAGCCAGAGAATGCATCTATTGGCCAGGGATGAACTCTGATATAAAACAATTCATCTTATCATGTGAAATTGGTAATAAATTCCCTTGTGCTCAACAAAAGGAAACTTTAATTAATCATGAAATTGCTGATCGGTCATGGCAAAAAGTTGGAGTTGATCTAATGAGTATTGAAAAGCATAATTATCTTATAACTGTTGGGTACATTAGCAATTTTTGGGAAATTGACTACCTAGAAAACACATTAGCTAGTACAGTGATTAGAAAGCTTGTATCTCATTTTGCTAGATATGGATTGCCCTGTGTATTGATTAGTGACAATGGACCATAATTTTAAAATTAGAATTTCAAACAGTTTGCAACTTTTTATGATTTCGAGCATAGGACAAGTAGCCCTACATATGCCCGATCTAATGGTATGGTCAAATCTGCAGTGGAAACATTTAATCGTTTAATTAGAAAAGCTATTGAAGGTAATAAAGATCCCCATCTAGCCATTTTAGACCATAGGAATACCCCTACTAGTGATAAGGATGCTAGCCCATCACAGTATAGCCTACGTAGGAGAACACGTACCAAATTATCAATGTTATCCAAGTTACTTGAAAATCAAAATGTAAATTTAGAGTTGGCTAAGGTAAAGAAGAAAATAAAAAATACTAAGAGTAACTTCTATTATGATAAAAATGCTAAAGATTTAAGTATTTTGTATGAAGGAGATAATGTAAGTCTTAAACCTTATGTTTTGGGCAAAAATGACTAGGAAAAAGGAAAAGTTGTGGAACGACTAGATGAAAGGTCATATCTAATTGAAAGAGAAGGCAAGCTGTTTAGAAGGAATAGAGTTCAGTTGAAAGAAACCCCAAGTGATGTGCATATGCTCAAGATAAATGAACCAGTAACTATTGTCCTTATTGGTAATGAAATTGAAACTCCAGTCAAAGTGGAAAATAAAGTTGAAAGTGACAGACAAAAAAGGTCAACCAGAAATAAATTACCCTCTACGTAATCTGATTATGAAATGTATTGTTGTTGTATGTAATTTCTAAATGTCATATAAATGTTATGATTATGAAGCGTATCAATTTGGTGTGTATATTCTTGAATGGCATGCTTATTTTCATACCAAGAATGAATATTTCATTTTTGAACAGGTACAACCACATATCCATCATAGTGTACAATATTTTGAATTATAATAACGTTTAGTCCTAACCAGTAACCTATTAAAGTAAATTCAGTGTAGTATTCTATCTGATGATCCATCCAAATGAATTTAATTTTAAAAGAAGAAAAGATGTTATATTGTTAATAATTATTCAATAATTATGCTAATTTTATTGTTGAGAATGCTACCAACAGTTCCATGATCCCTATTTCCACCGCCAGATGTCGGCGTATGTTGTTGTAATCCCTCTCAGTACAATAAAGTTGAGTTGTAACATATGAGTTTATATCATGAATATCCCCTCCAATATATGACATCAAGACAAGGTATACATAAGTTAATAGAATTATCAGTAGCTACTTAATTTATCCTCTATCCATATTTTACACCTTCATTTTTTCCTATGAAGAAAATTCATAAAACTTAATCAGAATATTATTTCTTTTCCTTTTGTTTCAGTATCTGTATATTATCAGAATACACGATACTATTGGACGAATAAGGCAGAATACTATGTGGTTTTAAAGATTGAATATACTATGAATGAAAATATTAGGGGAAAACCTAATATAAAGAGCAATGCAATGCATAATATTACAAACTTGTGAAATGCAATCAGTTTATCTTTAGGAAAAAAGTGCTCCGATCAAGGGACGAAGTATGGAATACTGTGTGTCAAAATAGGTGAGTCAACCCCGTCAGCATGCTAGATCGTGCTCACACTCGCACGAGACTGGCAGGCCATCCTGCCAAATTGCCAATTGCGACAGGATTGGCTTGTCCGGTCAAACATGCTGACAGGATGAGAGGACAGGCCAGTCGCGCCAATCGCGGTCAAGTCAGTGCGCCAATCCTCTGCGTGTATGGCCTGCTTTAGGGTTTAAATACCTCGTTTAGGGTGTGTTTATGTAGGAATAAACAATAAAAGTTATCATAAAAATATTATCTTGATTTTTTTAAGAAAAGAAGCGAAAATTTGTTGCTGATCTTTGGGAGCTCATATCTCAAAAAAGACGTTTTGATGGTATGATTTTCAAAACAATTGATGTCATATTAGTGGAGAAAAATGTACATAAAAAACGTTTAAAATCATAATTTTTGCTAATATATCAAAAAGGTTTTGATCTAATGACTTGAAATTCTTATATGATGAAGGTATTATATATGTCTAAAACATATATAGAAATTGTGTATTTTGAATATTTAGGAAAAAAAAAATCATGGCATAACGGACGGTCCCCTTAAAGGAAAATGACACAACAATGTTATTACACTATCTCGTGCATTTAAATTCGAGACCATATATGTAGCCTACATCACATCTGGAAATATACAAAACTTGAATTTTCAATAAGGATTTGCCAGGTGGTAAGGGGGCGTAATCAATAAAAGTTTTCCTACAGCTTTTAAAGAGTATAAAATGTCTGTTTCAAATGAATGTTTGTTAGTGTAAGATTACTGAGAGTAAACTTATTGGTCGGTAATATTCAGGTCTTTTGTGTCTCCCTTTTTGTGAATTTACATAATGATAAAGTTTTCTAAGCTGTAGGATAGAGTATTCGTGCAGATATTTTGTGAAAGGTTCACAGTTTTACTACTATGAAACCTCTCTATTTTTCATATATATATATATATATATATATATATATATATATATATATATATATATATATATATATATATATATATATATATATATATTGTATACATATATATACACATATTTTATATATATATATATATATATATATATATATATATATATATATATATACATATATATATATATATATATATATATATATATATATATATATATATATATATATATATATATATATATATGTGTGTGTGTGTGTGTGTGTGTGTGTGTGTGTGTATCATACACAATATTGTAGTATTCTAATACAATCGATAACGACAAATAATTTTTGATATAATACTACAGTAAATTTCAACTGCCCTCTCTCTCCCCACTGGTATACAGTATGTATGTATCAATGTCAGATATAAAGATCAGTATCACTCGGTTTTTTATGTTTATTTGTGATCTGCTAGTGTGCATATTCCTGTTGCTAAATTAAGAGCTTTTGTTTACTTTCCTGAAGTTAATTCAATATAACCTTTTTAGGGAGATTAAACCATGTGTTAAAACACAGGTGAAGTAACAATAAAGCTTTTTGAGGGAGCAAGAACAATTCTCAAAAATCTCTTATTTGGCTGTTTTATCAGTTAGCTTTTGTTCTCCTCAGTATTTGAGGGAAAAATCCTATTTATTGAAAGTGGATATTAAAATGGGATAACAATATTATTTGGTTGCTACGATTTTTATTCAATATTTTGTGTAATATTAAAATTTGATTAACAAATCTACGTGGCATGAAAACTCCATAATTCTATAACTGTTCCATAAGGTTGCCGGTTCTCAAAGTAATATATGTTGCAAACAAAGTTGAGGTTTTAAATTTCGAGGTAACTTGTTTCTATAAAAAATAGTAGAGTAGACAGAATGAAAACGGAAAAAAGGAAAATCTTCAAAGAAATAAAAACCAGGCCTTTCTTCGAAAAAATATCTAATATGAAGAAATTAAATAGATTTCATGATGAAAACCTTGCAATTTACAAAAACCTTCAAACTTGGATAAAACTAAAATAATAATCAACATCTTTCCGTTCAATAATGGCTACAAGATCAATGGAATAAAGAGATTTGGAAGATTGAAATCATCGTTCTCTCTCTCTCTCTCTCTCTCTCTCTCTCTCTCTCTCTCTCTCTCTCTCTCTCTCTCTCTCTCTCTCTCTCTCTCTCTCTCTTCTCTTCCAAGCGGCAAAAATTCATTATATGTGAGCTGAAATTAAGAGATTGTGTTTCTGATATGAATCAAATTGGAAAAAGCGGTGAGACAAAATACAATTCGATGAGTCGAAAATTGCTATTGATGGATAGTTGAACGGTAGATACCCTAATGATTAAAGGTATAGTAGTCAAATGATGATATTTCCGGGAATGTTTAGTCCTGTACTAATAGTAGTCGTAAAGATTACTGCTGAAATGTTTTATATCGTGATGTTGTTATAGCATAATGCCTATTCACCTTATAAATTCAATTACACGGAGAAAATGGTCTCAAATAGCTTGAAATTGAGTCAGCTTCCAGGGGCTTACAGCGGCCCCTGGACCCCCAACTGCTTTGGCTATGTTTTCCGACCCCACTTTTTGAACTTGCTTGCTCCGCGCTTGCAAAGGTAACTAATGATTATGAGTATAATATGACTGTGAAAAGATGAATTATCCTAATGAAGATATCATGAACAAATATGAAGAAAATAAAATATTAAAACAATTTAGATGAAATATGTTAATCAAATAACCCTTAATCAATATGAAGAAAGAGTAAAAATCAAAACAATTTATGATGTAAAGAGATGAGCGATGTTGCTAAAGTCAAACTGAATATGACTAATAAATTGAAGAAAGGAAACATTAGAATAACTAAAGAGGTAAAATATGCACAAAGGAGGAACTTAGAGAAGTTGAATGATCAAAAGGGTATTTTCGGTCCCATGATAATTACACAGGAATTAGTGTAAAGCAAGGATGTAGAGTTATATTCATTGTACCCTTTCATTTTGAATTTAAAGTGTAAATGTTGGAAAACACACAAAATGTTTGGTATGGCTGTGTAGTAGATGATTCCTTTAAAGAAAAGGATATATAAAGTGACACGACTGAAATAGTTTGCAAATTGTTTTTCATGTTTACTAGAATTTTTTTTTCATCATTGCGACGTTAGTTTCTTGTCACTTGAATATCATGATTTACCTTTTAAAGGCAAGGCATTTGAGAAATGAAGTTATTGATATGAAAATAAAACGCAGACAAGGTATAAGTAAGATGCAATTTCATAAAAATTTTTTTATTATGTCCTGAGTTTGTTTCTTTGTTATGCGATTACTGTGTTGATATAATGATTTATGACACTAATATACATGATTAATTTGGGACTTTAAGATATAATAGAAACCATATGTTTTCTACTCATTATTCTATGTCTTATAGACAAGAATTTGAATTTATTTCTTTAATGCAATTTCATAAATATAATGGTGTGAGTTGAGGAGAAACTTTTCTTTCATGCAATTGAATGGAAATGAATTATCATGATGGTATTTGATGAAGTGAAATGTTTTCTTAAGGATTGAATAAAAATGAATGACCATAATCATATATGATGAAGTGAAATGTTTCTTAATCATCGAATAAAGTGAATTATCATATTTAGTAATTATGTGCAATTTAAATAATAATTGAGTAATTCTCCTTAGTGAAAAATATTTTTTGATAAATTTTAACTGATGATTTGTGTTTGAAAATTTATTCTTCGGTCATTTATGACATTTACATTTATGTTTATGTCAATAAGGCCAAGAGTGTAGAGGTCACAGATAATGAAAAGACAAGTTGATAATATAATGAATATAAAGGCATTCAAATAATTATTGCAAAGTTGACATTATATTTTTTTTTTTTGCATTATGTACTCAGTGTATTAAAGATTAAAGTAAATCTACCATTACCTAGAGTTATGAAAAAATATATCAATTTGGAGTAATAGTATTTGAGAGGAAAATGAAGTTTTCTTAAATATATTGATAATAAACATATTATGTATATAAATAAGTAATTACATTAATTTTGCCTATGGTTGATGAATGTTTTCAATGATGTTTATGATTTATTGTGTTGTGGGGTATTTTCTTCCGATGATAATGAATAAGGTAAATGAATTATTCTTGGGAAAATAATACTATGAATTGTTAAATGTTGAATTCCATAGGAATTCGAGTAGTTGACCGAGTGGTGTCAGGCGATGAGTTATTTTAGGCAATTATTTATTTCATGCAATGAGCTATTTTGTATGTATTCATAATGAATTGATTAATTTTTGAGTTGGTGTCAGGCAATGAGTTTTTTCATATATATATTCATAATGAATGAGTTAATAAATATATGTAATTAGTTATTCCA
Organism: Palaemon carinicauda; assembly: GCF_036898095.1. Taxonomy (NCBI): domain Eukaryota; kingdom Metazoa; phylum Arthropoda; class Malacostraca; order Decapoda; family Palaemonidae; genus Palaemon; species Palaemon carinicauda. The sequence goes on from NC_090745.1 coordinate 34,352,058, forward strand.
TAAGTTTTGATCATTAATTAAGAAATAGTGAGACAAATGAAGTTAGTTGATTTTGTAAAGGAAAAAAATATAGTTTTAGAGAGAGGTGAGAGAGTAGTGAGTAAAGTGTGGTAGCACATATCGCTGAGTTTACATAATTTTAGCCAAAACAATTGCGCCCTGTGTGGAAGGCTAGGATGATTCACTTGAATGAGTAATCATCAACACGAAGGCACACGCTGGCTTTGATGACTAATGCAGGGAGTGGCTATTTTCACATGACCTGGGGAGTGGCTATTTGAGATGGAAGTAGGCATGCCTTGACTGGCCTACATAAGATCCTGCAAGCTAGCAGGACCCTTCTTCCTTCAACAGATTGCAAAGTATAAAGAGGTCTGAGTGGACCTCTGCCTGTCTTTCCTCCCCACCGTAGGGGTGAGGCCCTTGGTGCCAAGGTGCTGGCACTCATAACTTCAAGAAGCGAGAATCCTTTGTTGCCTTGAAGCCGAGATGTTGGAGAAACCCGTCTGCTCTTCTACCAGTGACGTGGAAGGGAAAAATTAACCCCCTGGCCTGTGACACTGTAGGGGAATCATGCAGAAGTTGTGTCCCATGGAAGTCCTATTATACATGCCAAAGTCCCCCTCCTGTCTGATAAGGGGACCCATTGATTTGTAGGCCATTACGAATTGTTAAGAAAGCAGTTTATGGGAAACTCTGCTATTATCATTAAAATGTATTAGAAGTGAATAAGTCTGAAAAATAGTCATGAACTAAAGCCACAAAAGCAAACGGCATGATCCATACCCCACCTTTAGAGATGTAAAATAAAATATCATATGAATTATTAGCACTGAAGTATTATTTCTGAATAACAAGTCAATCTAAGAATAACCCATTTATGGTGAAGCTTCAATTTCATTAAGTTTTAACCACGAGGATTCACAATGGTCTGAATGAGGATTAGTTGATTAAGGTGGTGTGTGTGGTTGAGGCACATCTAGGAGGAGGTAAATCTGGTTGAGGTATGTGTTGGAGAGGCACATCTGATTGGGGTGTGATTTGTTGAGGCATATCTGGTTTAAGCTCATCTAAGGAAGTTGTGTCTGGGTGAGGCACGTCTGGCAGAGGCGCATCTATGGTCTTCTAGCTCTGGAGAACAGAGATTAGGCAAAGGATCCTTTGCAACCTTGAGAATGCTCCAGAGAGTTAGAGTGCTCAAGACAAGTAGTAGTTCTTCTCTTGTAGGAGTAATGATTAGGATTCCATTAGACTTCATATTCCGAAGAGGTAGGATGCTCCGAAGAGCTAGGATGTTCGAGCAAAGGCACTCGCCCTCGCTTGCGGTCTTTCGCAAGAAGGCAATCTTGAAGTGCCTGTGCATGCTCATGTATGTGTTCAGGTGAGTTTTTCAAGAAGTGTATTTCCTGGAGGATGGGCGTTTTGACTATTTCCTTTGGGCGTCTCAGTTTGTGGTTGAGAAAAAAAGGTGGTTGACTTCGAGATCATGAGCCCAGTGAGGAAGGTCTCCCTCCACTGGCTCTCAAAGGAGAAGAGCCAATGACCTCCCTTGTAGGAGCAGCAACACTCCTGCTGCTTCTTCATGGGGGCTACATCTAGTTGTCTCTTTTGCTCCTGCCTTTCTCTGCATAGGTTCTTTCTCAGTCGCCAGTGTTGGGTATACTATTGGTTATCCTAAGTGAAATGACACTTTCATAAATACCTGGAATAATATCCATTCATTAGCGTTGTTCTACCTCCCATACTAATGTCGTCAGTGTTGGGTATGGTATTGATTATCCCAAGTGAAATGACACCTTCATACATACCTGGAATAATATCCATTCTAAGTGTTGTTCTACACCCCATACTAATGGCGTTGATTCTTCTGGTTGGCGGTTAATGATACGTTGGTGTGTTGGGTATACTATTGGTTATCCTAAGTGAAATGACACCTTCATAAATACCTGGAATAATATCCATTCATTAGCGTTGTTCTACCTCCCATACTAATGTCGTCAGTGTTGAGTATGGTATTGATTATCCCAAGTGAAATGACACCTTCATACATACCTGGAATAATATCCATTCTAAGTGTTGTTCTACATCCCATACTAATGGCGTTGATTCTTCTGGTTGGCGGTTAATGATACGTTGGTATTCTTAAGATACATTTAATGGCTTTAGGATTACATTGCTCCTCAGCTCTCAATCGTGTCTCAACAACTTGTGACTCTTGTGTGAGAATATGTAAGTTAAACTCGTACACATACATACAGTAAACAAAAGTGAGCATCGCTCTCTAAAAGATCGAATCCTACTGCAATACAAAAGTGATAAGAATCCTGTCCTAACTTTAGGAAAATTAATGAATGATTAAATCCTTCATATCATATGCTACTACACTTGTGAACTATGCCGAAACACGTTGTAACAAAGCAATACTGTGCAACATTAATCTTAATACCCGTAGCGCATATAGTATTACAGTACAAAATACATAACATGTTGCACAGGAAAACATGAGTTGATGAGTGCAGATCTGTTGGCATGTGTTGCTTAGCTGGGGGCTTGTAATTCTGGTGGCTAAGAGTAAATTTTCCCACAACGTGACGTAGGCAGTGGAGATTGTCGGACGAGGTTGCAGACGGAAAAAAATTGGCAGGGACGACCAACAGGTCACCATACACAATTTCAGCTGCCAAAAAATCCCGGGTGTCTTTAGGAGGGGTCCTTAGTCCCAAGAAGACCCGGGGAAGCTGGGTAAACCAGTAGGAGTACGGTGAAAACATTTAACCATATCATCGGCAGCAGTGTTGTCTGCCATTTTCTGGTGAAGGATGATACCCAAGAGATTCTCTAATGATTCCCACAATTGAGAGGTGAAAGTGGTATCCCTGTCGGAAATAATATTTTTAGGAATACCAAACCTCGCTCTCCATCCTGAGAGTAAGGCAGATGTACACGAGGCCGATGTTGTAGTTTCCATGGGAACGTCTTCAGGCCATCTAGTGGAGCGGTCGATGACAGTAAGCAGGTAACAATGTCTTTGTGATGTGGGTAGGGGACCTACAACATCAATGTGAATGTGAGCAAAGCGCCACTGAGGTTGATGAAAGATGCCCACCCCTGAATCCATGTGTCGATGTACTTTTTGACGTTTAGCGGGAAGTACAAGCGCGGATCTAATCCTTTGCATCCCTTGCAATGCCATGCCAAATGAACTCAGTCTTTAGCAGCTGTGCAGTAGAACAGCACGAGGGACGGGAAAGGCCATGAATGAAATCAAACACCTGTCGGTGCATAGGAGAAAGTATCTATTGTCTAGATCTACCAGTACTGATGTCACGTTGCCAATCCTTGGTGTGGATTTCCTATTACGCTTTCACCTCCTGGTCAATGTAGTTCACCAACGGTTAGTCAAAGCGGATTCGTACTCTTCAATACCTCTCCAACCCGTGCCTTCTGACCTTGCTCTCCCCATCAGCGGCTTTGTCGTCGTTCCGGCACGTCACGGGGTGGGCCTCCATATTCTGCCGCATTCACGTCAACTTTAGTAAGGTTGAATAGTTCTCCACTTCATCAGGAGTGGAGGCATTGATGGAGGTCTGGAAAGTGATGAATTGGCTGTCCACAAGGGCGTCGACTTTGGTCATCATGTCCTTCATGGGCAAAATATCAACATCGGGGATGACAGCATGTACAAGTTCAGTTAGGCACCATACCCTAAGTACACGAAGTAGATTCCCTTCACGAGGAGAGCGGCTAGCGGCAGGTTGCAGGCGAGCAGTTCTGATCATATCTCTGAAGGCGAACAAAGCCATTTGGTCCCTGAATGTTT